>NC_092872.1:482847110-483169610 GCF_028372415.1 Notamacropus eugenii | reverse complement strand
CAAGGGAAAATAGGGAGCTCTACAACCCTCTGGACTGAGGCACATGAGAATGCCTCCAAAGCTGGAGTCCACAAGCCCAGCTAATGATAGACCTAAATTGAAGCAAAGAAGTGTTTGATTACACATTTAAAAAGACAACACAACCTCCCCCCCAAACCAGAAACCAAGCTTATTTAACAGCGATACATCATGCAATTGAAAGAGCTCGGACCTGAAGCAAATTCTATCCCTGACAAGATCATTGTTGTGACATCTTTCTATGAAAGCATTGCCCTCAGTTTCCTCTTCTGCAAAACAAGGTTAGATTAGACAATAGTTAATGTAGTGCCGGCATTCTCTGATTCTGTAATCAGGGAAGGCTTTCTGCAGAAGTGAATTTTGAGTGGTGTATGGAAGGAAGGATGAACCATGAATTAGTAATAATCCCTAACACCTACATAGCTCCTTATACTTTTCTGAAGTCTTTTCACATGATTACCCAATTTAATCATTACATTACCCCCTGCATTACATTACAGAATGTGTATTATTATCATCTTCTCCATTTTACAGATGAGAAGACTGACGCTCAGACAGACTGAAAGCAAGTGAGATTCAGAGCAGGTCTGCCAGGATCTGCTTTAGGGCTATTTCCATTACTTACTGTATTCTTACTTTATATCGTGCTGGAGTGATGTAAAAGTGAGAGGCCGCTGCATGGGGTGGAAAGAGATAGGTGTAGCTTTGTTTGGCTAGACTGGAGAAATGAATAAAGAAGGAGGTCTATCATTCTCTTTGCTCAAAAAAGAAATAAAGGAGGTGTCTAACTCTTACATCTTTGTCACCTTGGTCATCAATTTCAATTATAAAATAAGGGACTGGACTGGACTGGGGTTTGTGTAATCAGTTAACAAGCGTTTATTAAGCACCAACTCTGCATCAGGCACTGTGTTAAGCATTAGAGATACAAAGAAAGGCAAAATACAGTCCTTGCTCTCAAAGAGCTCACAATCTAATGAGGGAGACCACATGCAAATAACCATGTAGAAACAAGGCATATTTAGGACAAATTGGAGACAATCAAGAGAGGAGCACACTAGCAATACTGGGGATTGGGAAAGCCTTCTTGTAGAAGGTGTAATTTAGCCAGGGAGTTCAGAAGAAAGAGATGAGAAGGAAAATAATCCCATGCATGGGAGATAGTCATTGAAAATTCCTGGAGTCAGGAGATGGAGTGTCTTGTTTGAGGAGCAGCAAGGGGGCCAGTGTCACTGGATTGAGGAGTATGTGGTGGGAAATAAGGTTTAAGAAAACTAGAGAGGTGGGAAAGGGCTGGGTTATGAAGGGCTTTGACCATCAAACGAAGCGTTTTATGTTTTATCCTGAGGTGATCAGGAGCCACTCCATCAGGAGTTTATTGAATGGAGGAAGGAGGTGACCTGTGCTTTAGAAAGATCAGTTTAAAGGATTAGAGAGGGGAGAGACTTGAGGCAGAGAGAAGAACCAGAAGACTATTACAATAGTCCAGGTGTGAGGTGATGGGGATTTACACCAAGGTAGTGAAAGTATTAGAGGAGAGAAGGGGGCATATAGGAGAGATGTAACAAATATAGACTTGATAGGACATGGCAACAGATTGGAAAAGGGGTGGTGGTGAAACAGAGTGAGAAGATGACGATGACATTGAAGCTATGAGCCTGGGTAACAGGGAAGATGGTGGTGTCCTCCACAGTAGTAGGAAAATTAGGAAGAAGGGAAGATTCAGTGGGGGAAAGATAATGAGTTCAGTTTTGAACATGTTGAGTTTAAGACATCTACAGGACAAAAGTTCTGAGATGTACAATGGAAATTTGGAGCTGTAACATTAGACAGAGGTCAGGGGAGAGGTTAGAACTAGGTGAAGAGAGCTGGGAGTCAACATGGAAGTGATAATTGAATCCATGGGAGCTGATGAAGTGAGCCCAACACAGAGCCATCAGGAACATCCACAGTTAGTAGATTAAATAAATAGATGAAGTGATTATAAATTGGATGAAGATCCAGCAAAGGAGGAAGAAGAATGGTCACATAGGCGGGAGGAGAATCAGATGAGAAAAATGTTACAAAAACCTAGAGAGAAGAGAATATCCAGAAGAGAGTGATTGGCAGTGTCTAAAGGCTGCAGAGAGATCAAGGAGGATAAGGTTTAAGAAAAGGCAATTAATTAGATTATATTTGGCAATTAAGAGACCATTGGTAACTTTGGAGAGTCTGATGAAGTCTATGGATCCCTTCTCAGAATAATTCTTTTAAATAATTGAAAGAAATGTGAAATTTCAATGAGAGGTTAGTGAAAATGAAGATGTATTTTTTTCCTGATCCAAGTTCATGGACTTTTTTGGGAGAAGTCTGCGGACCCCAGGTTAAGAATAGTCTCTTCCATCTCTGATATTGTATATTCTAAGGTCACTTCTATCTTTGACATTTTGTGTTTTGATTTCTTTCATAGTCTGCGATATATGTGAACATATTGACTGTCAGAGTGATCAGATGCTACATCAGAAGATCAAAGAACACATTGGAGTCTCTATCCCTGGTACATATTTTAAAATAGGATTCTTAGCCATCAACTTTGGTTCATTTAGACCAGTAATTTCCATCATGTTTAGATTAGAGCCACCTTATGGTTGCTTTTTCATTTGATTTTTGTGATACTTTTCTTTCCATAGCCAAAAAGTGTTGTGGAATCTGCCTTTATTTTTAAGACGATTTCATTTTCAAAAATGAATTTGGAGTACTTTTGTCTGGGAGTTGAGGGGAGGTGCTCTTTTTGGGGGGTGGTGAGAAAGAAGTTTGCCATCATCTCTTAAATTTGATAGGGCCAGGGAATGGTTTGGGTGTTTGGTTTTTAAATCTTTTTTTAATTTTTGGGAATTGGGATGGGGAGATGTACAACACTAGAATCACCAATGAGAATCATGGTGTTAGGCACTCACCAGCCTAGAAGTGAGGGCACCTCAGGAAGCTCCCACTAGCTGTTTGATTCTCTGTGAAAGTCCAGAGTCAGAAGACTGGAGTTTTTTTGATCCTGGGATGGAATCCTTTGGTGATTCCTGATCTCTTGCTCCTCAAGTTAACCAACATTTGAATTTTCCCCCTTAAGCAGTATGTGAGAGAATAGGCTCATGGCTTTTTCTTCTTTTACTTCTGAGAGGAGTTGAACAGCAAAAAGGAGTGGAAAATACTATTGACTAGAATTAGGAGACCACAATTACAGAGTTGGAGTAGACACAGTGTAACTTTGGGTAAGTTACTTGCTCTGCATGCCTTTGTTTCCCCATTTTTAAAATGAAAAGACAGGATTTGATGGTCACTAGAGTCCCTTTTAGCTTTAAAATGCTATAACTATGACTGCTATATTCCTATGAAGTCCAGTCCTACCCCTACTACATTCTGTCAGTTAGACCTGATCACAGAGATGAGTATGTATCCATACACACACACACAAGCACACACCTCTTTCACAGCTTTTGCTGAGCCCACTTCAGTCCTACCCCCTCCTTTCTGGGCTTTCTCCCTCAGCTGGAGAGCGCCTTTTCTAGAGGACCTGGCAATCTTGCCTCGCTCTAGTTGTCCATCCCTATGACTGCTCAACGCCCCACCCCCAACTTTACTCCCTGTCTTTACCCAAAGGAGGTTTAAAAGCATCTGTGGGTTCACTCCAAAGGAGGTGAAGATGAATTTTACTTTGATGCAGAATCAAGTCCTTTCTCTCCCCTCCCTCCCCCACCCACTTGTCACAATCTCATTGGAGATGCTGTGCAATCAGTGTATTTTAGAAGGGTTTTTAGTGACTTTGAATCATAGAATGTCAAAACTGGAAGTGACTTTAGAACACCAAATGTTAGAGCTGTAAGGAACTTTAAAATATAGACTGTTAGAGTTGGAAAGAACCTTAGAATAGTCACAAGATGTCAAAGCTGACATGAGATCATAGGTCTACAACTAGAAGGGAACCTTATACATCATGGAATCCAATCTCCTCATTTTACAGATGAGGAAATTGAGACCCAGAGAGGTTAAGTCATATAGAATGTCTGAAATGAAAGGGATCCTGGAACATACAGGAGCCCAAATAGACCTTAAAATAGAGATTGTTGGAACTGGAAGGGACCTTGGAGATTTTTTAGTTGTCGTTTCTATTGACAACAGAGGACTAGCCTTATCCAAGGTCACAAGTTTGTTAATGATACAACAGAGATGAAAGCCTGACTCCAGGGCTGGTGGCCACTGCCATGAGCGATGCCATTACGTAGGAATCACCAGATCTCTTAAATGTTTTTGACAAGTCAGGGGATTCAAATTCCTGAAGGTCACCACCTGTCATGGAACAGCTGTCACAAGGCCTCTGTTCTGCCCAGACCACCTCCTTCCCAGGGTCCTCCTAGGAGCCTCTGAGCAGGAGAGATTGGAGGTTTGGAACAAAGGACTGGAATACAAAATGCTCTTGTTCTCTTCCACAGGCTCCAACCTGCAGCAGGTAGTGTGAGATAAACCCTCAGCCTACACCAACCCAAACAGGAAACCTGAAATTTAGATTTGTATGGAAGGAAGAGATTCCTCGTTAGAGCCAGATGGAAAGGGTGGGAAGGGGAAGAAGCCTTGCCATAGATCTTTTCTGCCTGGGGCACTTTAAATGGAAACATTTCTTAGCATATGTAGAATATATTTATAAAGCTTCCAAACGATCCAGTTTTAAAGATGGATAACAGAGGGAAGAGAGGGGATTTTCCATGCTAGGAGAAGTGACTGATCTGAGCAACTTGAGACCAAAGTGTCCCTCATGGATTGATTAGCCCCAGCATTTGACTGATTGACCTGGGTCCTAGGGTCTCAGGCCAGCAGTCATATCAGGGATTTTACTGCTATTCTATTTATAGGAACATTGACATATTTGGCAGTGACACAAGAAGGGTGACTGGCAAAAAGAGGGGTCTGGAAATCCTGTCAAATGAGGAAATGTTGAAGGAGAAGGGGAAGCAGGATTACTATTTTCAGATTATCTGACAGGCAGTTGAGTGAAAGAATGATGCAACTTATTTATTCTGTGTAGCTTCAGAAGGCAGCACTAGGACCAGTGGGTGGAAATTAAAGGGAGGTATACTTCAGACCAACCTAAGGAAGAACTTTTTAACGGTTAACAACTGTCTAATCATGGAATCAGCCACTTCGTAAAGTAGTGAGCACTCTGTCATTGGAAGGGTTTAAGTAGAGACTTCAACTTGTCAAGGATACTGTAGAGAGGTGCAGGTGTACATAGGAGCCAGCTTAACTGGCTTGTAAGACAAAATTTTCATTGTATTAACACCTCAGAAATAACCCATGCAACTCATGGATTGATTTATTCTTTTATTGGTTGTCTGGGCGTAAAAAAGTATTAATAATGTAGATTAAATTTTAAAGTATTTGCATTCTTTCCCTCCAGAAAACCCCAATTATTGAACATTTACTAGCATACTTCTATATTGCTCTATGGCAGGAATGCAGTGGAGGGGTCAGGGGCTGAAGTCATTCCCAGATTGGAGGCCTGGTGACTAGAGGCTGATAATAATGATAATTTTAATAATAACTGGCATTAATATAGTGCTTTGAAGTTCACAAAGTGCTGTACGTCTATTCTCCCATTTGAGTCTCACAACATCTCTGGGTAGCAGGCTGAAAAATAAGATTTCTACAATTACAGGGGACAAATTGATTAAATGAATTCCCTTTCTGGTTCTTGCTACAACAATTCCCTACCTTTTCCAATCCAGGGAGTCCGGGATAGAGCAGGCAAAAAAGTCTAGCCTGGAGTCAGTGGATCATGGGTAATGCCACAGATCCAATAGGCCACAAAAAGAAGTGAGGTTTTTTTGGGACCATCCTTGGTCCACGTCTTTTGATGGAACCAACCTAATGAGGTCACTATATACCACTGGGCTGGGGTGAGTTCCAGCTTAGGACACTAACTGTGTAGGAGTTAGTGAAACACAGAACTGAAAATATTGTGAGTTCTACTACATTTTGCAAGTCATCTTCTGGTAAGCATATGTCTGACCGATGTGGGTTTGAAAATGGTCTGCCTAAAGAAGACAGAAGACTTTAGTGACCTTCCTGAATCCCCTGAGTTTTCCAGCCCCTACACTGAAAGCAATTTATGTTTCTCCATGTAGTCACTATGTTTTAATAAGCTGGCAAAAAAAGTGCTGAGTCATGAAAAGTGATTCTTCCACTAAGGAAAAAAACCACCCCAAATGGCTCATTTGCATATTGTATATATTGTCACATGAAATACAGAACTATACAAGTTTGACTTGGAAAAGACCTATTAGGTCACACAGAGTCCAGCCCCTGGGGGCCAAAACAGTGTTGGATGCTACTGGACACTAGCCAGTGCTTTGTCTAGTCTAACTTTCAAAGTACAGCAGGATGGGCTAGCTTTGGCCTTCCCAAATGCCAGGATGCAGGAGTGCCCTGGGAAAAGTTGGCTAGAGACAATAGTTGCAGAAAAGAGCTTCTCTAGCTGGCTCACCAAATGCCTGAGCTCCAATGTTGGCTTGAGTATCCACCCATGGTGAGTGCTGACAGGCCCATACATCAAAAGGGGATGAGGGGGAATTTCTTGGAGCAATGGGGCCTGGGATTTACAGGCACCTGCCAAAAAAACTTGACAACAGTAACAACAAAAGGTGAATACCAGAAACCACCCACTTTTACCAGCTTGACTGTTACTCTGACATCTCTATAAGCAGGAGTTTAGCAACATTGATTTTGAAATGCTGAAACTCCACCGGGTTTGAGATAATGAGGGAAAGTCAAAGTAACTGTAGATGTTTTGGGGAAGGATAAGTAAATTGGCGTTTTTCAAGAACCAAGGCCTCCCCATATTATGGCTGGGATAACCTGTGGATACTGACCATCAAACATGATAGGGAAATAAACTGGGAGTCTAATAACATATTCAAGGGGGAAGGGCTCCAACTTCCTTCTGCTGGAGGATGTTTTCTACTCTTCTTCTCCCCTCTGTTGAAAAGGTCAAGCTGCAACTGCACTGTTCACCAGATGGATATCAACATCTGGCAGGTGTTGGAGGACATCCAGACCAGCTCCACCAGTTTGAATTGGAAGTAGCCAATAACGAAGCCAGAGACCACATCAGTGATGTGATGCCGCCCAATCATAACTCTTGACAAGCCCACGCAGAAGGCCCAGAGCACTAAAAGGATCCGCAAGGGGACAGCCAGCACAAGGTGGTTGAGGAAGAACTTGGATATCATGGCGGCTCGACTGGCATGGCCAGCTGGGAAGGCATAGATGTCCATGGTGAGGTAGTCTAGGAGGCCTGGGCTCATGTCATAAGGGCCTCGTCGCTTGATGAGCTTCTGCACTCCAGCCACAGTCATGATATCCAAGAGCAGAGCTGCACAGGAAAAGAAATGATGTCATCAGAGATGTAGATAGCTGCTGTGGCTTAGCTCAACTGGGTAGGGCACCATGCTAATGACCTGGATCCCCAGACTGGACCAGTTAGCTCTACATTGTTCTCTGGCCACAGACTCTACCTCCTAACTCTAGACATCCACGGAGAGACAGAGGTCCTAGTTCCTATTCTGCCTTTAATAAACTGTATAACTAGGGGCAAGTCACTCTGCTCCCTGAGCCTTACAGTGGTGGTGAGGGGGAGAGGAAGGGAGGGAAGGAACAGTCATTTAATACGTACCCACTATGTGCCAGGCACTGTGCTAAGTCCTTTACAAGTCTCTCATTTGACTCTCACAGCAAGCCTCTAAGGTAGGTCCTATATATTGTTACCATTTTACAGAGGAGGAAACTGAAGCAAATAGAGGTTAAATTACTTGCCTAGGGTCACATTGCTAATAGAGTCTGAGGCCAGATTTGAATTTAAGTTTTTTCTCTGACTGTCCTCCATGCCTGGAATGCTCTCCCTCCTTGTCTCTGCCAGCTAGTTTCCCCAGCTTCCTTCAAGTCCAAACTGAAATCCCATCTTCTTCAGGAAGTTTTCCCCAAACCCTCTTAATTCTAATTCCTTTCCTTTCAAAACTATTTCTTATTTTTCCCCTGTATAGCTTGTTTGTACCTATTTGTTTGCTTGATTGTGAGTTCTAGGATGGAGACTATCTTTTCCCTTTTTCTTCCATATCCCCAGTGCTTACCATGGTGCCTGGTACATATTCAATGTTCATTGACTGACTCCAGACCTTGCCTTTTCTACAATCATAGAAAATCGCATCATAGACCTAGAATTGGAAAGACTCTCAAGGGTTGTCTAATCCATCCCTCTCATTTTACAGATATGAACTTTAGGGTCAATGTGATCAGAAAGATGGCAGATTCATCATTTTTCCAAACCATTTCAACCCTCATATTATACATGAGGAAACTGTGGCTCAAGGAGATTAAGTGATTTACCCACAGTCACACAGTTGGCAAGTGTATGAGATGGGATGTGAACTAGGTCCTCTGATAGCGAATCCAACTCTTTCGACAGTAAACTGCCTCAGTTTCCCTTTTTTGTAACACCGGAGAATGGTGGACTAGATGAGCTTAATTCCATTTCTAAATCTCAGGATCCTATGATCTCTAGCTCTAACATGTTCAGTAATCCCTTCCATGTTTCAAGGTCCTTTCCAGTTCTAGTATTCTATGAACCTAAAACATTCATTACAAGAGAGTAAATATGGCTCAGGGTCAATCCATAGCTGCTGTTAGAAAAGCATCTCAAGGAACATGCCCTCATGCTGTTAGGCAGCATGGTGTAGTTTTTAGGGAGCTTAAACTGGAGTTAGGAATACCTGATGTGGGAAACAAAGGAAGGAGTTCTGTTTCCACAGGGTTAAAACTCCTCCCAGCTTTAAGTCACAGCAGTTAATCAGAGTTGTGACCTGGCATGGTCAGGCAAAAGGTCAGAAACTTGTGTGCAGGCTTGGCAAGCTGTTTGAGGAAGAGCCTATCAGAGAGGAGAACGTGAAGTCCTGTGGCCAATAGATGGCGTGGCGGGAAGTTCAAACCTGGAACAGTATAAAATGGTTTGCATTGGTCTGAACAAATTGTAGCCTTCCTGCAGCCTTACTGGGAAGCTACCAGTTCACTCAGGGAGAATGAAGGTAGAAATTATTAAAAGCTTTTCTGATTTCACAAGTGTTTTTCTTTGTTTAAGGAGAGCACGTTTCTCACACCTGGGTTTGATTCTGTCTCTGGCATTTCTTAACTATGTGATTATGGGCCAATCATATCAACTCCCAGAGCCTCAGTTTCCATATCTGTAACATGAAGATAATAATAGCTGGAGAACTTACCTCAGAGGGGTATGAGGATCAAAGAGATGATGGACACATAATGAAAAGTCACTTGGTATTCTCAGTAGAGTGTAGGCTTCTTGAGGGCAGACTAATTACTGTCTATGTATCCTAAGGGAATGGAATTGAGTTGGGAGCCCCATTCACATCCCCAGTGCAATCACCCTCAGGGGGCACAGAGTCAGGAAAGGAGGAGAAGAGGGATGGGTTGAGAAGAAGGAAGAGCACCAGGTGTGTCTCCTGAAATTCTGTGTCTCAGGAACTTTCCACCTTTAGCTTGGGCCCTCAGCCTGAAGCAGCAGGCTAGGCCACAACACGAGCCAACATCTGTAGGCAACAGCAGAGGCCAAAAGGCTTTTCAAACTCGCCTGGAAAATTTTCCATCAACATTCCTTACTTGTTCATTCCTCATGTTCCTGCCTAGAAATAATTTCTAATAGAGACTTCCTCTAGTTTTCCTTAGTTTTTTTTCCCCAGCAGATCAACTCGGTGACTGTTGGCTTGTGGTTTGAAGCCCCTCATTTTTCTTCCTATACTCTTGTTAATTAGTTAGTTCCTTTTCAGCACCTCCCCCAGGGCAGGCAGGGTGTGGCCACCCAGGGAATGAGGCCATGTAGAAAACTAACTGCCCAACTGTGGAGTGTCTGTCAATAGGTCTGGGTTTGGATGGAGGTTGGAAGATGGTCAAGAATGGTTGCCAGGATTGAGGGAAGATGAGGAAGGAGAATCCTCCCTCTACAGAAGACCTTCAATTCCCTTAGCAACTCATAGCCAGGGGCTGTGATCAGATTCACACACCACAAAACCCCTCAAAGGAGGCCTGTGGCTGGCCTGGATCCTTGCATGTTGGAGCATGAATCACTAGGTTCTAAGGAAGGCAAGATTCTACAGGAGTAGCATGCTTGAGGATTGGAGTTAGAACATGTAGGGAAATTTAGGAGGGGAGAAGGGCTTTCAGCAAAAGAGAGGTGGGGTGGGGGCAGGGTTGGAATGAATTGAAACATTAGATCTCATGGGTAGTCTGGGGACAGTGTCTGGAAGGCCTTCCAGCTCTATGTAGGGACCTGGGGGAATCTGAACAGTAGCATATCTTCCAAATAACTAGTTTAGAGTCTCCCAAACCACTGCCAACCACTTCTCCTCCCCACAACTGTGGCCTCCTCCCCCTCTGCTTCTGCATGCAGGAAGTTTTCCATGGGGGCAATGCTACTCTTGTGTAAGCCAGCATGCAGTATGACTGATTCTTGGCCCGTCAGCAATAGATGCAAATGCTGTTGTCACTCAAGGTTCACTGAATCCATCTCTGATGCCTCTACCTTTCCCTCACCCACAATTAGATTTAGGTGAGAGAAATGGTTTCCCTTTTAGTGTCTAAGAGGCATTATTGTGTTGTGTAGAAGGCACTAACTGGACTGATGGGGAGGCAGGGTGGTGAGTGGACTGGGGAAGGAGGATGGAAAGGGAATCATTATTTACTAAGGGCCTTCTATGTGCCAGGAGCTGTGCCAAATGTTTTTCAAATATTTTATCATTCAATCCTCATAACAACTCTGGAAGGTGGATGCTTTTATTATCCTAATTTCACAGTTGAGGAAACTGAGGCAAACAGAGGTTAAATGACTTGTTCAGAGTTACACAGCTGGCAAGTTTCTGAGGACACATTGGAGCTAAGGGCTTCCTGACTCCAGGCCCAGCACTCTATCCACTGTCACTTAGCTGCCTCAGTTGGCTTTAAATCCTCTCCAAAGTTTCTTCTATGTTTGTCATTCTGTGCTTCAGACTTTGCCACTAGTCTATAATATTTTGGCAAGGCATTTTACTTATTTGGTCTTCAGTTTCTTCAGCTGTAAGATGAGGGACCTAGACTAGAGAAAATCTAAAGTTCCTTCCAGTTCTATATCCTATGATTCTATAATCTGTAAAATGAAGGAAACTAATGGTCTCAGAATTCCAGAGTGGGAAGGAATCCCTGAGAATTGAAGTTCCTTGAAGGCAAAAACTATCTCAGTATTATATTTGTATTCCCAGAATCCAGAACAGGGCCTGGACTATATATAGGAGGCACTTAATTGCTTGTGATTTAGTTCAATCTGCATCTGCAAGGAATGCCCTCTACTATATCTCAAACATCAGTCAATCTATGTTGGCATACCCACAGTGATAGAGAACTCACTACCTATAGCTCCTTTTAATTCTAAGATTTTAATTTTTTTCTTAGTTTTTACAGGTCTAGTTTCTGCATCACCTTTACAACTGAATGTATTTCTCTCCTCTCCCCAGAGAGCCAGCCCTTATAAAAGAGACTAAGAAAAAATGAGAAAGAGAAGAATTCTGTAAAATGTTTTATCATCATAGTATTTCCCCACTACAACGAAGGGACAGAGATACATGTTCTCAGCTTCTCTTAGGTCAAGCTTGGCCCTTGTAATTTCACAGTGGTCAATGTAGTCCTATTGTCTTAATCATAGTTTAGTTTCTTGTGGTAGTCTTTTTTTTCCTGGCTCCCTTTACTATGTATCAGATTTTTTCATTTTGTTTTTACTTTGTGTCAGTTCTCAAAAGTTTTCCCATATTTCTATGAATTCTTCATACTTGTCATTTCTTAGGATATAATAATATTCTGTAATACTAATATATTATTACAATTTATTAGGTCAATCACTAAACTATGGTTATACACTTGTTTAGAATTCTTTGTTGGCATATAAAGAACAAAATACTTGCCGTACGTGGGACCTTGCTTTTTATTGTTGACCTCCTTGTGTATATCCCTAGCAGTGGCATCTCTTAGTCAAAGGGTATGGACATGTTAGTCACATTTTCACCATAATTCTAAATTGCTTTCCAGAATGACTGGGCCAATTTATAGCTCTATCAACAATGTAGATCCAAATCAGTAGCTCCAAAATTTTAGTATTAGAATGGAAAGCCCTGCAAGCATTTTACTTGGGCCTAGTTACCTGAAAGTCACATGAAACACAGTCAATCAAGGAGTGTCAAAATCTCAGAGAAATTTCTGTTTATCAGACAACTACATGGACCTTCACTGAACCATCACTCTTAGCTGCGGTACTATAGTGTTCCCCAACAAACTGGTGCACTTAATTGCAGGGGAGAAAGTGGAAGCCTAGAAGAAGCATTTAGTTTCTGTAAAAAACAACCCCCCCAACACACACACACAGACACACACACACACGCACACACACACACACACACACTAACAACAAAAAACTCTTTTTAAACAACCCTTATGCTAATGGAAGGGAAACAGCTGAAAAAAACTGTGACATATGAATATAATATTTTTTGCCTTTCTGCAACTTTTTACTGAGTTGACCATCAACTCTACTTACATCTGACCCCCTCCCGGACACTCTCTCCTCCTCTCAATTCTACCCCTCTACTTCTGGATCTCCTCTTCCTATCTGTCTATTGGCTCCTTCTCAGTCTCTTTTGATCGGGCATCACCCACCTCCTGCCCTCTAAATGCCTCAAGTCTGTGTTCTGGGCCCCTTTTTTCATTTTTTTTCTATATTCTCCATCCATTATTGTGGGTTCAACTATCAGCTTTGAAATCTATATATCCAGCTCAAATCTTTCTCCTAACATCTCCAACTCCCTATAAGATATATTCACAGGGATGTTCTAGCCTCACCTCAAACTCAACATGTCCAAACCCCAAGTATTCATCTTCTTTTTTAAGCCCTTCTCTAAACTTCCCTATTTCCATTGAGGGAACCACCATGCTCACAGTCAACAGGCTTTATAACCTCAAGGTCATCCTTGATTCTTTCTCCTTTGCTACTGATATCCTATACATTGCCAAATCCTGTGGATTCTACCTCCAGAACACACTATTCCTGGCCCTGATCACTTTTCATCTTTTAATTTAGTCTGTCTTCTTTTTAATCTCTCTTTCACACAGCCACCAAAACAGTTTTCCTAAAGCACAGTTCTGATCATATTATTGCCCTGCTCAAAATCCATCAGTGGTTCCTAAATGTCTCTAGGACAGGAGTACTTCCTCTTTTTTCTTTCTGTATTGAACCTGTTGTATAATTTGTTGAAGTCCATGGATCCCTTCTTTGAATAATGTAGGTTTTTTTGCCTATATTCATAAGTGAAGGAAATGCTAATTTTCTGTAAGAAATTAGTAAAAATAAAAGTGTGATTTTTTTTCCTAAGTTCAAGAACCCCCTAAAATTAGACCCCCACAGTCCATGGATTCCAGATTAAGAAGTTCTTCTGTAGGATATAAATTCATTAGCCTGGCATTTACAGTTCTCTACAGTCTGGTTCTAACACAATTTTCTAGCCTTATTTCATGTTATTCCCTCTTCATATCCATTGTATTTGCCAAGCTTTCTTAATTTTTCTCCAAATGTCATTCCATCTCCTGATCTCCATGCCTGGAATACACTCCCTCTTCATCTCTACCTTTCAGGATTCCAGTCTGTCTTCAAGGCACAGCTTGTACCTTCTGCATTAAGCCTTCCTCAATTCCACCAGTCTCCTCCCCACCATTCTCAGTTCTTAGAGCTCTCTCCTCAAATGACTATCTGTACATGTTATAGGTTCTCCTAATAGAATGTAAACTCATTGAAGGCAGAGATTGTTTTGACTTTATATTCCCAGCATTTAGCACTGTAACTTGCACACAGTAGGGCCTTGATAATGGTTATTGAATTAGAATGAACTGTGCCATAAGAAATGACAAGTAATCAGAATATGAAGAAATATAGGGAGATTTACACATAGTAGTCTACATTGTAAATATCAGAATCAGAACAACAATGCACATGCTGATGCTACTGCATAAAAATTATAGGAGCAGAATTTGAAAAAATAAGCAGAAGTGACCAGAAGGGTAAGAAAACAAGATGTTATTTACTAAAAATAATATAAACATACACTTGGAATTTATGGTTTTTTGGATTTTTTTGTTTTCTGAGTGTTTTGTTGATGATTAAATCTAGAATATATATGTAAAATTTTTATTATTTTTCAGTTGTTTCAGTTATGTCCAAGTCCTTATGTCTTCATTTGGGGTTTTCTTGGTAAAGATACTGAAGTAGTTTGCCATTTTCTTACCCGGCTCATTTTGCAGATGAGGAAACTGAGGTAAACAGGGTTAAACAACTTGCCCAGGGTCCCACAGCTAGTTAGTGTCTGAGGTCAGATTTGAACTCAGGAAGAGGAGTTTCCAACTCCAGGTCCAACACTATCCACTGCACCACCTAGTTGCCCTGATATATAATGAATATACATACAAACATAGTAGTTGAACCCATCGTAATGGAGGGGGAGGAAGTGAGAAAGGGAATTTTATGTCTATATATGTGTGTATATATATGCACAATACATGTATGCACACATACACATACATGTGTGCATATATACATGTGTGTATGTACACATGTGTATATATACATTGTACATATATACATATATATTGACAGAAACAGAGAGAAATGAAGACATGGAATCACAGAAGAGATGGAGAATTTGGAATCTCCAAGAGTCTATAAAAATAAGAATTCCTCTCATAGATAGCAAAGTCCAGGTACAGTTTTGCCCAGAGGTAGGGGGATGGAAGTGAAGACCTCTCACTTTCTCTTCTAGCTGTGTTCTTTTTCAGGATAGGCTTTGCATTGGCTGTGGCATGCTGGTTAATATGGACGGGTGTCTCTGGATAGGCAGGGCTTCCACTGATAGGAAGAGTTGCCTAAAAGGGTTAGTTGTTTGAAAAGCAGAAAAATTCTCCCTAGATGAAGTAAATTCCCCAGGGGACTTGAGAATGGATTGCCTGACCTGGGTCAGTTTGATTCAAAAAACATTTACTAAATGTCTGTTATACACAAAATATATATGTGCTAAATGTAAGGGGAAATATAAAGATGGAGAGCAGCACACCCCTGCCCTCAAAGAGTTTACAATTAAATATGGGAGATATAATATATCTAAATAAGTGTGATACAAAGTGTAACACAAAACAGAGAAAAGGGAAGTTCAGGAGGAGATATGGCCAAGCAGGTCAATGTTGGGATTACCATGTTAACTGTGAAATATGCTTTTTGAAAAACCCACCAAGTTGCACACTGTAGATTCATGTTTTCACTATGGAAAATGTCCATATTTATTGATGTTTGTCAAGTTCATAATAATAAAAAGGAAAAACAACAACAACAAAGAGAATGGTACAGGAGCAAAGGGAGGCATCTAAATGCTCTGGGAAAATTTTAGGAGGAAGCTTGCAGGTCCCCAGCCTGAGCTGTCCCTGAAAATAGTAGGAGAAGGGCCAAATGGGCAAAAGCTCAGCCTAGAGCTTTTCTCCAGAAGTGTGCAGAGCCTGGCCTTAACATCATGTCTGAAGTCAGGAAATAAGGTTGGAAGGATAAAACAAACAAATAAAGACTTTCACCACAAAGAGCTATTATAGGGACAGGGGCCTCAAGACACAAACTTAGACAAAAAGAATAACTCCAAAATAACTCCAAGCAAAGCCTCAAAGAGTAACACAACTTGGACACAAGTCTAACCAGAATTCCTGAAAGAGATGAAGCAAGAGTTGTTGTTTTTTTTTTAAAGAGCTAAAAAACATTTTAGAAAATCATATGAGCATATTAGAGGAAAAAATGAGAAAAGAAATGAGAGCTATATGAGAAAGATTTGGATAGAGAATTAATAGCTTGCAACAAGAGATAGAAAACCTTTTCCAAAGGGAAAATTAAAACTCCCCCCAAAATTAGAAGGGCCCAGATAGAAGCTGATGACTTTAGGAAACAACAATAAATATTAAAACAAAGTTGAAAGACCTTCCCCCCTCCAAATTAAAGAAAAATGTAAGATATATTAAAGGAGAATTTTTGGAGGGAAAGATAAATTTTAGGTTGAAGAGGTGGTTAGAGGGAGAGAATCAAAGGAGACTTCCTGGTGAGGGTGGCACCTAAGCTGGAAGAAAGAGAAGGCTTTCAACAAGCAGAGCCAAATCACAGAATGTTGGAACTAAGAGGGATCTTGGAGATTCTTTGGCCCAATCCTTTTGCTTTAACAAAAAAGGAAACCAATCACAGGGAGAAGTGACTTGCCCAAGGTCACACAGATAATCACTGCCACAAAACTAAAACTTGAAGCCAGGTCTCACAACTTCTAGTACACTGCCCTAAGCTGAGGTAGTATGGAAAGAACACTGGATCTAACAACACTAACAAAGGTTCAAATCCTACCTCTGACACAAGCTGTGTGATCTGGGGCAAATCAATTAACCTCCCTGGCTTCTGTTTCCTCATCTGGAAAATGGGGTTAGACTATATAGTTGGGGATTTGTTTTCATTTTACCTTTGCTTCTGAATATTTTTCTCCTCTCTCCCTATCTGGAGAGTCATTCCGTGTAATAATGAATAAAAAATATGAGATAGAGAGCTGTTTGTTCAAACCAACTAACATATCAACAAGGTCTGACAGCACATGCAGCAGTCTACAGCCATAGTCCCCCACCTCTGCAAAGAAGAGAGGAGCTTCCAGCTGTAGAACCTTGATCCTCTAATTGTCTTTCCTGAGGAACAAAGTTCAGAATGAGACTGAGAAACAGCTGATAATCCAGTATGGCTGGAACAGACTGTGCATAATGAGAGCCAGGCACAATAAAACTGGAGATCTAAAATGGAGTCAGATTGGGGAGGATTTTCAGCCTCAGTTTAAGACATTTGTATTTCGGCACTTAAATAATAAAGGTTCCACAAAAGTCTTGTTCCCATGAACTTGACAAATCTTCCAAAACATATCAACAAGTACCTTGGTGACTTCATTGCAACGGAGGGCCTAGTGAAAACAATGAAAATGATACTGGGAAATGTGGTTCAGGATTAAGAAAAAGGGAAGGACAAAAGCTTACTGACAATGTGGAAGTCTTAGGCCCCTCCATCACAAATTCTTTCTTCAAGAAATGAGTCAGAAGGTGCTGGATATGGTGACCACTGAACAATATCACTCCCAAAGAGTGAAATGGATTCTATTTTAGCAGATAAGGAATGAAAGATTGGTGATCTCTGTGGAAATCACTCTAGAATCAACAGGGCACACTCAGACCATTGATTAATTAGAAAAAAGCTGAAACTGATACCAAATTAGAAGTATAAGAACAAGGAGATACTGAGGATAGTTACATCAGATCCAACCTGACCTTTTTCAAACAAGCTGTTGATGACCCAAAAGAGAAATAAACAAGGACATGACTTCCAATTATCGTCATTTCTTTTTTATCTCTAAAAATATTTCTGAGAATGAGCTGCACATAGGAGAATTTTTAAAAAGTTTTTTATAGTGTTTCTTAAAATTGACAATCATTTATTTTCTTTCCATTTTATCTTCCCTACTACTACTAATTAAAAAAAGAAAACCTTACACAGTGAACCCTTTTTTTGGAATGTTTTATTGTTTTTGACACCATAATCACTTCCCAATAAATCTAATGGCAGTTCATAACACAGTGAATAGAGAACTGGATCTGGAACCAAGAAGAACCGAGGTCACATCCTACCTCAGACATTTACTGTGTGACCTTGAGCAAGTCTACTTCAGTTTCCTCAACTATAAAATTAGAATGCTAATAGCACCTCACTTGAAGGGTTGTTGTAAAGCTCAAATGAGATATTTGTAAAAAGTGCTTAGCACAGTCCCTGGCACATAGTAGGCACTATATAAATGCTTATTCCCATCCCTCCTACACATCCCCTCGAACCTTCCCTTATAACAAAGAACAGTCAAGCAAAACCAACTGACAAGTAAGCCAGATCCTGAACTCATGGTCTACCACTTCTATAGAGAAGGAAATAAATTTTGTCAAAGATTCTCTGGGATAAAAATTTGTAGTCTGAGTTTTGATGTCTTTTATTGTTATTTTCATTTATATTATTGTAGCTAATGGATGTGTTGTTCTCCTGGGTTTGCTTTGTTCACTCAACATCAATTCATATAAGTTATGAGATCATGGGATTATAGATTTAGAGCTAGATGAGACCTTAAAGGTTGTCTTGTCTACCTTCTCTTATTTTTCAGATGAGAAAAATGAGGCTCAGAATTTCTGTCTAATAGCCATACTTTCTTGTGTTATGTCACAGTGTTCTACTATTCATATATCACAATTAGACATCTCTCTAATCACTGGGCATCTACTTTGTTTCCAATTTTTTAGTACAACAAAAAATGTTGTTACCAATTTTTTGGCATATATGGGACATTTCTTTCTGTCATTGATGTCCTTAGGGTACATGCTCATTGTGGGATCACTCAATGAATACTTTGTAGACTTTTTGTACATAATTCAAAATTGGTTTTAAGACTCATTGGATAAAATTAGAGCTGAATTAGTGTGTTTGCCTTCCCATAGCTTCTCCACCACAGACAATTTCCATCTTTTATCATCTTCTCCAGTTTGATGGATGTGAGGTAGGTGGTATTTTGGAGTTGTTTTAACTTGCATTTCTATGGTGATTTGGAGGATTTTTTCCTCCAAAGTTGATTTCTTATTTTGAAAATCTCTTTTGGAGAATGACTTAACACTCTTAAATATGCATAAGTTCTCCATGTATCATGGATGGCAGATTTTTACCAGAGATGTTTGCTGCTAAGATTATTTTCCCATTTGGCAAAGCCTCTTTTTATGCTAATTGCATTGATTTTGTTTTTGTAAAGCCTTTTACATTTAATAGAATAAAGTCAATTTCATATTTTGTGATCTCCTCTATCTTTTGTTTATGAATTCTACCTCTAACTATAGATGTGAAAGGTACCTCATTTTTTAAAATTCTATTTTTAAAAATAATATAACTTTTTACATAAGGATCACTTGGATAAGTGTATTATGTTTTATTAGTAGTCATGTTTATAATATAGCATATTGTATAAAATCCAATTATATCAAACTGCTTTTCAATTTTTCCAACAGTTTCTTATTAAGTAAGGAGTCTTCCTAATTGTTTTTTTTTTGAGGGAGTTATTGAGCAGAATATTAGCATGTTCAGCTGCTCTTATGCCTTGACTTGTATGGTCTATTTCAATGCATTTTTTAAACCAGTACAACTTTTTTGAAATGAATATCTGTCTTCTCTTCCACTCAACTTTTCCCCACTCCCCACTGAGAAAACAAGAAAAGCAAACCTCCATTACAAACATGCATAGTCAAGTAACAAATTCCCACATTGGCAATATCCAAAAAAAAAGCATGTCTCATTCTGCATTCTGAGTCCGTCACTTCTCTGTCATGAGACTGGTAGCATGTTTCATCATGAATCTTCTGGAATTGTGGTTGAGTACCAAATAGTTTTGATGATTAATGTTTTATAATAAAATTTGAGCTCTGGTAATTCTAGGCTCCTTCATTTCTCCATTTTTCATTATCATTTTCATCATTGGTACAGCCCTAAACTATGTAAACTAATTTAGGCAGTAATGCAATTTTAAAAAGTATTGGCTTAACTTTAATATGAATGATGAGCATCTGTACAATTATTTGTCTTCCTTTATTTCAATAAACATTTTGTAGTTGTACTTATATAAGTCTTGATAGTGTCTTGTTAGGTTAACTCCTAGTTAGTTTGCAATTAATTTGAATAGATTTTCTCCATCATTTCCTCCAATTTTTTGTCAGTACTGCACAGAAAATACTGATGATTGCCATGGACTTATTTACTGAAGCTATTCGTTGTCTTCATTAGTTTCTTAGCTGATTCCATGGGGTTTTCTAAACAAGCGTATTTTTTGCCAAATGATTGTACCTCCTCTTTCATGATGCTTATATCTTTAATTTCTTGGTCTTTTGTTTAACTGCCACTGCTAGCATTACTAGTGCTGTCAAATAATAGTGGGGGTGGGGGAGACAATCTAATTGGAAAAGTTTCTAGTGTTTTTCCCCTCAAAAATAATGTTTTTCCTAGTTTTAGGAATATATTTTTGTTCATATTAAATAAAAACTTTTTTTTGATCATTGGTTTTTAACAGAAATGAGAGCTAAATTTGGGAGAAAGGTATTTTAGAAGATATTTTGGGGAAGAACTTTTTTTTTAGATAATTGTGTGGTTTTGTTGTTTACATGATTAATTAAAATAATTGCTTTTGAAATTTTGAACTATCCTTGCACAGCTACCATATATACAACTTGGTCATAAGGAATAATTAATATTTTAGGTATATTTATGTATTCTCTTTTGCTATTTTAAAATGTTTATGTTAATATTTATTAGTAAAATTGATCTATAGTTCTCTTTCTCTGCTTTATTCCTCCCTGGTTTAGATATTAGATATTAGGATCATATTTGAATGACAAAAGGAATTTGGTAGAGTATTTTCTTCTCTATAAAAGGTGGAATGTTCTTTTTTTGGTGTTTAAGTTCAAAATAAAAAATTACAATATATATTAAAGGTCACATTATAAAAAAAATCAGAACAAAACTAACTATATGGGGTGCCTTCTACAGGTAAGATCATGGGGATAATTCTTAACCAAACAAAGGATAGAAACAATCATAAATTACAAAATGTAGGACCTCGATTACATGAAACTGAAGACCTGAACAATATCAGCTCAATTAGAATAAGTAGAGAAGCAGTCAACTGGGGGAAAAAAAATCTCTGCATCAAATATGTCTGATAAGAGACTGATATCTAAGACATATGGAGAACTAGCATATATATTTATAAGACCAAAAAGCATTACCTAGTGGACAAATGATCAAAGGATATGAATAGCTCCTAAGAGAAGAACAGGAATCATTAAGAACCATATAAAGGATTGCTCCAAATCATGAATAATAAGAGAAATGCAAATGAAAGCAACTCTGATGTCTAATTTCATACTAAGCAAATTGGCAGAGGTGCTAAAAGATGGGAAAATTCAATGTTGCAGGAGCTGTGAAAAGACAGGCACAGCAATACATTGTGGCTGGAGCTGTGAATCGGTTTAATCTTTCTGGAAAGCAATTAGGAATTTAGCCTTAGAATATATTTAAAATATCTATAACCATTAACCTAGAGATTCCATTGTATATATCCCAAAGAGATCATAGAAAAAAGAAAGGTGTTATATATACCATAATGTTTATTTTTATTTACTTTTTAAAATTAAATTTTATTTTTAGAAATAAAAATCCTCTTCCTCTGATCTCCCTGCCCCTATCCCCTACTAAGAGAGCAAGAAAAACAGAACCCCTATTTCAAACATGCATGATCAAACAAAACAAATTTCTATATGGCCATGTCAAAAAAAGTTATATCTCAGTCTGTACTCTGAGTCCATTATCTCTCTTTCAGAAGGTGAATGGAATGTTTCATCACAAATTTTCTGGAACTGTTGCTCTGTAGTTGCTCATTGTGTTGAGTTCTAAGTCTTCCAAGTTGTCTGCAGTATTGTTGTTTTAGTATAAATTGTTCTTCTGGTTTTGCTCACTTTACTCTGCATCAGTTAATATGTCTTCCTAGGTTTCTCTGAAACCATCCTCATTATTATTTCTTAAAGCACAATAGTATTTCATCACATTTATATACCACAATTTGTTAAGCCGTTCCCCAATTGATGGGCATCCCTTTAACTTCTAATTTTTGCTACCACAAAAAAGTGGCTAAAAATATCTTTGTACATTTGTTCTTTTGCTATTTCTTTGATTTGGGGGGATTTCTACCTCATAGTGGTATCATCAGGTCAAAAGTATACACAGTTTAGTATTTTTTGGGTATTACTCCAAATTGTTTTCCAAATGAGAGGACCAGTTCATAGCTTCATCCACATTGTACTAAAGCCCTATGGTGACAGGCAAGTGACAAAGTAGCAGGTGTGGATATACTAGGAGCTGTAGTCACAACCCTGTACATGGCTGAGAAGCAGCAGTGGGATTTGGCAGCCCCCTGGATGTCTGAACAGAGGATTGCACTCTCATCTCCTGGTGTGAGGAAGAATCTAGAAAAGGTGCCCTAAAAATTGGTTGCTTACTCAAGCCTGGCCTGATTACCATGGTTAAGTGGGGATTCTATCCTCTAGTTGAGGCACAAAAAAAAAATGCCTCAACTTCTGCAAAGATGATTCCAATTACCATTGGTACATGGAATGTGCACACATTTGTAGACAACACAAAATCCAGTAGATCTGAAAGATGAACAGCTTTTGTTATGAGAGAACTCAGTAGATATTGCTTCCAAATAGCAACCCCAAGTAAAACAAGGCTGGCAAATGAAGGCCAGCTTACTGAAGTTGGAGTATACTTTTTTTCTGGTTATACTTTTTTTCTGGAGTAGCTACAGTGAAGGGGAGTACAGTGAAACTGGTGTAGGTTTTACAATAAAAACTAATCTAATCAATAAGCTTATATGCCTACCAAAATGAGTGAAAGACAGGTCCATGACATTGCGATTGCCACTGACATGAAAGTGCCATGCCACCTTCATCAGTGCCTATGCTCCCACCATGACTAACCCTGATGAGGTCAAAGAAAAATTTTATGAAGACCTGGAGACCCTTATCATCAATGGGCCAAAAGAGGACAAACTTATAATTCTGGGTGGCCTTAATGCTGGAGTAGTATCATACTACCAGACAAGGCAGGGAGGCTTTGGGAGGAATGACTTTGGAAACAGCAATAGCAATGGTCACTTACTACTGAAGACTTACATATCTCATGACCTCATCACCAACACTGTCTTTTATTTACCTAAATACAATAAGACTCCATTTTTGCATCCTTGCAACAAACACTGGCATTTAATAGACCAAGTGATTGTAAGGAGAAGAGACAGACAGGATGTAAGAGTGACAAAGGCAATGCATGGTGCGGAGTGCTGAACTGATCATAGATTTATCCTCTCCAAGCTAAATATTCGCATTCAACAAAAGTGGTGGCCCCAAGGCAAAATGACTACCAGAAGAATTAATGTCAACAGATTAGAACACTTCTCTGAGCAACATAAACAATTTGTTGCTAACTTGAAGGGAAAGTTGAGCCAACACACAATTGGGCAACAGTGGAACAGAAAAGGAGTGGGCAATTTTCAGAGATTTGGTGTACAGTACTGCATTTGCTCATCTGGGTCAGAACACTCACAAACACCAAGAATGGTTTGATGAAAATGATGGGGAAATTCAGAAGTTACTAAATGAAAAACGAGAACTCCACAGGGTTTACAGGCAAGAATGGTTCATCCATCTCTAAGAAGGCAGCATTTAATATCATCAGAAGTGAAGTATAAGTAAAGCTTAGAGAGATGCAGGATTCTCAGCTCAGTAAGAAAGCAGATGAAATCCAGTTATATGCTGATAGTAATAATCCAAAGCACTTTTATGATACCCTGAAAGCTATTTATGGGTCAAAGATCTATGGTGCATCTCAACTACTCAGTGCTGATGGAGCCACATGATAAGAACATGATCTTAGAGACAAGGGCTGAACACTTCCCAACAGTCCATCATCAATCAATGCTGAGGTCACTGACTATCTCAGGTAGAAGTCAATCCCTCACCAGCTGAAATTCCAACTGCAGAAGAGGTACTGAATGCTATTAGGCTCCTTTCATGTGGCAAAGCATCTGATGCTGATACTATTCCAGCTGAGATTTACAAGGCAGGGGTTCCATTGTTCATACAAAAGCTGAATGAAATTTTTCTGGGTTATGTGGCAAGAGGAGGTTATCCCTCAGGAGTTCAAGAATGCCTCCACTGTCCATCTCTATAAAGGTAAAGGAAACAGATTGTCCTGTGACAATCGAGGGGTGAGGGGTGGGGGGAGGCCATGTCTCTGTCTTAGTCATTGCTGGCAAGATTCTTGTCAGAGTCTTCCTTCACCTAGAAGATGGTCATCTATCTGAGAGTAATTGTGGCTTCAGAAAGGGTTGAGAAACAATTGAAATGGTGTTTGCTGCCTGACAACTCCAGGAGAAATGCCAGGAACAGAACAGAGGTCTGTACACAACGTTTGTAGATCTGACCAAGGCCTTTGACATTGTTAGTCCTGAGGGCTTATGGAAAATTATATCAAAATTTGATTGCCCAGAGAAGTTCAACAGCATTGTATGCCAGTTTCACAATGGCATGCTTGCCCAGGTAATGGATAGTGGACGAAACTTTCATGCTTTCCCAGTCACCAGTGGAGTGAAACAAGGTTGTGTGCTTGCTCCCGTACTTCTTAACATGATGTCAAGTGCAATGCTGTCAAACATCTTCAGTGAGGATGAACATGGCATCAAGGTCAGCTACCACACTGATGATAAATTCTTGAACTTGAAAAGGCTACAAGCCAAGACTAAAGTGGAGAGAGTGTTGGTGCAACATCTTTTGTTTGCAGATGATTGTGCACTCGATGCAGCCTCTGAAGCTGAGGTGCAACAAAGTGTGGATTAATTCTTTGCTGCTTGTGATAATTTTGGTCTAACAATTAACACCAAGAAAACACGGGTGCTTCATCAGCCACCACCACACTGTCCATATGTGGAACCCTCAGTTACAGCAAATGGAGAAGTTTTGAATACTGTTGATAAGTTCACTTACCTTGGAAGTATACTTTCCAGGGATGTACATGTTGATAATAAAATTGGTACACACATTGCTAGAGATAGCTCGGTGTTTTGGAGGTTCCAAAGTAAAGTGTGGGAGAGAAGAGGTATTATATTGACAACTGAAGGTACACAGAGCTATTTTGCTGACCTCATTGCTGCATGCCTATGAAACCTGGACAGAATATCAATGCCCTGCCAAGAAACTGAATCTCTTCCATTTGAATTGTCTTAGGAAGATTCTGAAGACCATCTGGCAGGAAAAGGTATCAGACACTGAGGTCCTTACTTGAACTAAACTGCCAAGCATTCAAACTCTACCGCAGAGAGCACAACTCCAATGAGCTGGCAACGTTGTTCAAATGCCAAACATATGCTTGCAAAAAAGACTATTTTATGGAGAACTCATACAGGGCAGGTGTTCACATGGTGGTCAGAAGAAATGATACAAGGATACTCTCAAGGTCTCCCTGAAGGATTTTGGTATTGATTATGTGACATGAGAGACACTGGCACAGAACCATCTAGCATGATGTGCCCACATCAGAGAAGGTGCTGTGCTCTATGAGCAAAGCAGAATTAAAGTAGTTCAAAATAAATGTGAGATGCACAGATTTGGAGAATCCACACCAAATGTTCACATGCACCATTTGTGCCTGACCTATTGTAGAGCATTTTGGGCTCATGTTGGTCTGATCAGTAAGTCGGACACACTTAACTTGACTGTAACATAATCATGTCATTTTAGTCCTCTTCGAGAATGAAGGACAACAACCAACCAACCAACATGTTAGTTTTCTAACAGTTTCTCCAGCATTTATTATTTTCCTTTTTTTTTTTGTCAGCTTTGACAATCTGATGGATATGAGGTGGAATGGCCCATAGGATCTGAAGTATTTTTTTAGTAGTGGAAAAGAAGTGCAAACAAAGTAGAAGTTCATCAATTGAGAATGGATAAACAAATTGTGATATATGTTGTAATGGACTATTATTATGCTGTAAGAAATTATGAACATAAAGAATATAGGAAAGCATGACAAGATATGTGAACTGATGCAAAGTGAAGTAAGCAAAACTAGGATAACAATTTATACAATTATTTACAATAATGTAAACAGAAAAACCAACAAAACCACACACTTAAATGTTCTATAGTTATAATGAACAAGTTTGGACCTAAAGAAAAAATAGGAGAATGAATTTCCTTCCCCATTTATCAGAAGTAGGTCTATGGGTGAGGAATACCACATATAATATTGTACTTGGTTGATGTTTTTGTTAGTTTTGCTGAACTATTTTTTTTTCTTTTTTAGTCTTTATTATAATTCAAGGCTCTGGGGAGGGGAGGGAAAAGGATATATTGGAAAATGATAGATATAAAACCAAAATATTAAATGTTGTTATTTTGGTTCTATTTATTTCATACTTATATCAGTTCATACAAATTTGCCCGTATTCCTCTGAATTTCTTGTAATCATTTCTTTTTAAATTTAAACAAGTTTTATTGATGTCTTTTTTTATATCACCAGCATTTTCCCCAGACCCTCTCCTGTTCTTCTTCTCAGAGAGCCATTCTATAATAACTAGTGCTTTTAGACAAAAGAAAAAGAAATCAGAGAAACTGATCAATACATTGAAAAAGTCTGAAAATAAGTGCAACGCACCACACTCATGGACCTATCACTTTTACAAACAAATGAGGAGTGTCTTACATCTCTTCTTTAGAGCCATGCTTATTCTTTATAATTTTGCAGCATTTGCTTATATATTTTTGAGATTGTTTTTCCATATACGTTGTTGTAGCCATTGTGCATATTGTTTTCTTGGCTCTGCTTACTCCACTCTGCATTAATTCATGTAGATCTTTTCCTTCTTTCACGGATTCATCACATTTGCTAATCCTCACAATACAGTAACATTCCCTTACATTCATGCATCATAATTTGTTTTGTCATTCTCCAATCTAGTTTGTTTCCATGCTTCTGCTGTCACAAAAAGTATGCTATCAATATTTTGGTGTATGCTGAGGTAAGTGTTATCCAGTACTATTCCATTACAGTCAGGTCCTGATTAATGCAGACAAGGAATCCCTTGAAAGGGGTCACATTATTCATTTCCATTTGGCTGGAACCAATCACTAAATTGTACATAATTATAATTTCAAATAGTGTTCATTTGAATACATGCAAATGCTTCAGATACTATAGCATTTTCAGCCATTCCCTAGTGGAAAGCACTTTTTAAAATTCTAGATTTTAACAAAACATTTGACAAGATCTCTCTGTCATTCTTACAGAAAAAAATGGAAAAGATATATTCTGATGATATAGTTATATGAATTTGGAACTAGATAAATGATTAGACCCCCAAAGATCTAATTAATAGTTCAATATAAGTTCAAAAAGAGATCTCTAGTGGAGTGCTTCCAGAGCACTGAATTTTTTGTCAAACACTTGAAGGAAGACTATATAGCAAGCTTATCAAATTTGCAGATAGTGCAAAACTAGGAGAGATGACTAATACTGAATGAGAGTGGAGAATCTGAAAAGAATCACAACATCTGGAATGTTGGGTCAAATCTAATAATGATGAGGGACTGGACCCTCCCACCTGGGGATACTTCCTCTACTAATGCACTTTATAGCACCTTTTATACAACCTTTGGTCTTATTAGAAGTCACCCAGAGGACTGAAGGGGTTAAATGATTTGCCCAAGGTTACACAGTCAATATATATGGCTTCTTAACTTCAAGACCAGCTCTCTACCCTGCATATCCAGTCTTCCTGCCTCAAGTCTCTCCCCATCTTCCATTCAGCTATCAAAAACGGTCTTATTAAAATAAAGTTCTAATCTTATTACCCTCTATTCAAAAAGTTCCAATGGCTCTCTGTCACCATCAGGACCAACTATAAAATTCTCTAAGTGATGTCAAAGGCCTTCATAACCTGCCCTTCCTCCCCTACCTTTCCAGGTTTCTTATACATCATACCCAACCCATGTATTCTATGAGTTGGTGACACTGGTCTTCCTGTTCTTCACACAAAAATACTCCTGACTCTAGGCATTTCCACTAATGTTTTTCCCCCTCCTGAAGTTCTTCAACCCTCCTCATCTCTGTCTTCTAGATTTCTTGGCTTCCTTCAGTTCCAAACTAAAACCCACCCTCTACAAGAAACCTTTCCCACTCTTAGTCTTAGTGCCTTCCCTCTGACATTATCTCTAATTCATCCTGTATAGATTTTGTTCACACATAGTTGTTTCTATGTTGGCTCCTCCATTAGACTATGAGTTCCTTGAGAGTAGGGACTGTCTCTTGCCTTTCTTCTTATTCCCTGGGTTGAATATAGTGCCTGATGCATGGTAGGCACTTAATAAATGGCTATTGATGGATTAACTGATAGAATATTCGAGCTTCATAACAACTGTGAGGTAGATACCAGGTAGCCCAGAGGACAGAGCACTGGACTGAAGACAGGAAGGCTGGAGTTCAAACATGGCCCCAGACACTTCCAGGCTGTGTGACTCTGAACCAGTCATTTAACCTGTCTGCCTCAGTTTCCTCAACAGTACAATGAGGATTATACTAGCATCTATATCACAAGATTGTCATGAGGACCAAATGAAATATTTATAAAGGGCTTAGGACAGGTCCTGAGTACTTATTGAATGCTTGTTCCCTTACCATCCCCCCTCCAATTATGACCCTCTTACAAATGAGAGAGCTGAGGCTCAGTGACTCATCCATGAGCTAAGAAAGTGTTAGATTTAGGAACTGAACGCAGGTTTTCCTTAGTCCAGGTCCAATATTCTATCCACAATAACAGGACACCTTTAAATTCCATGTGATTATTGATATTTATGGACCTTTTTGAAAGAGACAACATAGCTCCCCAAATACCCAGACAACACCCCTCTTTAAGTCACATTCCCTAAAAATAGAAATAGAGCAATGATATTTTATTATATTCGTAGACCACAATTTGTTCCCCAGTTAATGGGCACATAGTTCATTTCCACCTATTTGCTATCACAAGATGCAATGTTATTAAAAGATTCTCTTATTATGAATCTCAAGCAAGGCATAAAATAGCAAGTTATGTGCTTTCCTGAGTCACTCCCCACTGCCAATGAAGATACCCTGTACAGAGCCCAAATAGAAGAATAATCCCTGGAGAGAGTAAGGTCCACCAGATGCTACAGGTCACAAATAACATTTGACTGATTACATTCAACTATGGGATCCTATAGGGTCTTTTCAATGATATTTTGAATCACTCAAAAGAGATTGGCCTAGTAACTCACTCAGGATAAATTAAATGAATAAAGAAGGGCTATTGTCCAGACTGTGAAATGCGGTTGAGCAGGTGGCCCATTCATTGTCCAAGTCCATCACTACATAGATCTCAGACGGTCACTGCAGAGGTACGTCAGAGGAGCCATCACCATTATTGAACAGGAGGAACGGAGCAAGCTTGGATTTCATTTGGGAAACTGCCCAGTGCTTTCAAGGATCCCAAGATGCTCCTTGACACCAAAACCCATCTTTTAAACAGCAAGTTTCCAGATGATGCTATATGGCTGTGAATCCTAGAATACCGAAATTACTGAAGAATCAAAATTGCATGTGACTCAAAGGGCAACAGAGAGATGCATGGTGGGTATAATAAACTGGCTGTAGCCTGGCTGGCACCAGTACTGACTTGTGGGCAAGAAGTAGCATAAAGGATGTTCAGGAGATGAATGATTGGAAAAAAAATTGGGGCTGATCACTTAAAGAAAAGTGTGAGACTAGAGATAGATAGTCCAAGTGCTGTATTACACTCATCATCCCCATGTAATGGCTTTTAGAGAAAATGTTATTGATATCTTTGGTTTGTACACTGTCTTCATTTCATGGATATATGTATATATATATATGCATATACATGCATATATATATATATCCTCCTTGCCATTCTAGAGAGCCATCTCTTATAACAAAGAAAAAATGTTTCAGCAATAATAATAATAGCTATTATTTATATAGCACTCTAAGGTTTGCAAAGTGCTTTACAATATTATCTCATTTGACCCTTACAACAATTCTGGGAGGTGGTGCTATTTTTATTTCCTATTTTCAGATCAGGAAATTAAGGCAGACAAAGGTTAAGTGACTTGCCCAGAGTCATATAACTGATAAATGTCTGTGGCTGAATTTGAACTCAGGTCTTCCTGAACTCCAGGACCAGCACTCTATCCACTTAGCCACCTCACTACCTTACCAACATATCAGCTAAGTACGTTAGATTCAGGGTTCCAAAACCAAAAGGTCTCTACCTCCATAAAAGAGGGAGGGAAGTATATTCTCATGTCTTCTTTTGGGCCAAACATGGCAATTATAATTACATGGTATTCAGTTCTGATTTTTGTTTGTGATGGGTTTTTTTTCCATTGACACTGCTTTAGTTATTGTGTATATTATTTTCCTGGTTCTGCTCACTTTATTACATCTGTTCACATACCTATGCAATGTTAAAAGGACCACAGGACTGGACTGATCCTTTACAGAGGATTATTTATGGGACAACTTGGACAAGAATCAGAAAAGATGAGAAGGGATGTGCATCAGTTGTGATCTGCAGCACTGTGACCATATTAATGAGATCATGAATCCATTGAAGTGTTGAAGGCAAGAAGAAGTCAATGAAGAGCGATGGCATGGTATGGTGGATATGGCACTAGATGTGCAGTTAGAAAGAACTGGGTTTAACATCCCTCCTCAGACACTAGCTGTATGATACCATGCAAATCATCTCTGTGCCTCAGTTTCCTTATCTGTAAAATGGAGGAGGGATCATGGACCTCTGAGGTCTCTTCTAGCTCTAAATCTATGATCCTATGATTCTGAGCAAGAGCATGACATGGGTAGACCTGGGTTCCAGGAAAGAACCAAGCCTGTGTAGAAAAACTCAATACCTTTTCTATTTTCAGAGATGGCAACCACAGAAGCATCTTGAACCTAAGAAAAAAATGATTCCCTTTTGGAGGGGGCAGATATAATTCTAGTCTCATACCCCCTCTCTGAGGAGAGCAGAGCAGCCAGATTTATGACTTCTTCTCCAACATTTTTCCAGGTGGGAATCAAAGGTTCTTTGGAGAGAGGTGGGCAAAGATTCCAAAGACTCAGACCTCCCCATGAGCTGCATTGAGACGACCCATGTAGACCTATACAGAATCTTCATGAGAAGCATACATACACACACATATTACCTACACTTGTATTATGCTTATCTGTTTACATGTATCATATTTATCTGTTTACATGTTTCACACCTAACTTTTTACATATATTATGCTTATCTGTTCACCTGTATCATACATATCTTTTCTACATCTGTTCAGAGAATACCCTTAGTTGAATGAATGTAAGCTTCTTGAAGGCAGGAACTGCAGAGTTTTTTGTAATCTTTGTATTCACATCCCTTAGCATTGTGTTTAATAATAGTTGACATTTATTTATATAGGCCTTTCAGGTTTGCAAAATGACTCTTAAAACAACCATATGAGGTTGGTTCTACAACTATTATTGTTCCCATTTTACAGATAAGGAAACTGAAACTCTGGTGAAATGACTTGCCCATGGTCATATCTCATAAAAGTGCCAGAGATGGGATGTGAACCCATCTTTCATGATTCCAAGTTCAGTATTCTTTCTACTACACCACCCTGTTTGTGGAATTGAATAAATATCTCTTTAATTGATTTTTACCTAATACAATATAGCAGGATTCCTGAGGATGCACTACACAGAAGACAGGAGACCTGGCTTCTTGCTTCAGCTTCATCATTTACTGGCTGGGTGACCTTGAGCAAGTCAATGGACCTCTCTTGACTTCACTTTCCTTAAGAATAAAATGTGGAACCATAATTATGTTGGAAAACTTTAAAAATATGTAATTAATTACAAATTTAAGTTTAGGTGTTTTTTTGTTAGCTTTAATCTCCTAACTAATTACTTAGAAAAAATGGGGAAGATCATCCCTGATCTGCCCACCTACCAGGTACATCAGAAAGTTTGAAATCACAGATATAAACTCCTGGAAAAACTCAGAGATTATAAGAGGAGCATGTTAATTTCAGAAGAGAGGAGAAAACTTTCCATCGTTAGAGCCGATTCTCTTTTCACTTTAAAAAATACTTTATTAAGTTTAATTAGTAAAATAAAAACTCCTTGGTTTTCTTTCCTTAATTTCTTAAATCTTTGAAACTCCTCAGTGCCATAGCCTGGCTTTCAAAGGTCTGTTAAAATGTGACCGTTCTCCTCCTCTATGTCCTTTTCCCTAGGAATCCTCTGGGGTTTCATCCAAGCTAGTGTACACACCATCCACCCAGGAGATACCTCTTCTTAAAAATCAGCTGTTTGTAATCAGGTCTTTATTGATGTACTTTGTTTTTACATCACATGAATGCATTTCCAGATACATCGCTGCCCAATCCAGCAAGGCGTCCCTTTGTAGCAACCATTCAAAAAGGGGGAAAGGTGAAGACAATCAACATATCAGCTGTATCTGACAGTAAGTGTAAACCCTGCTACATTCCAAACAAATAACCTGTCCTTGGGGAAGTTCATTCAAATTATCTGGCATCCTTCCCTTCACAATCTACTACATCTAGAAATTTCTGGTCAAGTCCTACCTACTCTGTAAAACCTTCTCTGACCACCCGAGACTAGAAGATCTCCCCCACTTCATGACTCAGAACCATTCCTTGCTATACCTCTTGGGCACTAGCCACTTATCTGGTATTAGTTATGTGTTCCTGTGCAAGTCTTGTATCTTCTAATGGATTATAATTTGGCATTTAAAGTCCTTCACAACCTGGCCCCAACTTACTTTTCCAGTCATATTCCATATGACTCCCCCTCACATCCTTGACATTTCTTCCATATTGACTTTTATGCTGCACTTTGTCCATGATGCACCACATCCTCTTTCCACACCAATACACATGCTGCTCCTGATGCCTAAGATTCCTTCCCCCTGCCACTTAGAATCTCTGGTTTTCTTCAGGACCCAGCTAAAGGGCCACCTTCTGCAAGAAGCTTTTCCTGCTGTCTCCCAGCTGCTCTCATCTCCTCCCACCTAAATTATGTTGTATTTTTCTTGTCTATATTTTATATACACCCACATGTTGAGCACAAGACTCCTTAAGAGGACTGCTTCATTTTTGTCTTTGTATGTGCAAAGCATAACATGATGTCTAGCAAAGAGTTGGCACTTAATAAATGCTGATTGGTAGATGGATGAATTATAAACAGAAAATATCTTATGCTTGCATCAGAGACGCCGGCATAGACCATGCTAAATTCTCTCCCAAGGCTACTTCCAACGATAGACTTCCAGATATCACTCCACTACTGCTGGTGGATAGGGAAGTAGTTGAAGAGCGGAGATGCTATATTTCATCTATCTTTCATCAGTCAGGCACAAAATGTCAAGTGCCTATTAGGCAACAGGGAGGAGCAGGGGTGAGACAGACAGACAAACACAGAGACAGAGACAGAGAAAAAGAGAGAGAAGGAAAAAGAGAAAGGAGACGAGGAGAGAGAGAGAGAGAGAGAGAGAGAGAGAGAGAGAGAGAGAGAGAGAGAGAGAGAGAGAGAGAGAGAGAGAGATGCTCATATCTCTACAGCTTAGAACCTTTTAAGGCTCTTCTCAGGTGCCAGCTAAAGTCCCACCTTCTCCAAGCAGCCTTTCATGATTTCCCTTAATACTAGTGACTTCCTGCTGTTGATTATGTACAATTTATTTTGCTTGCATATAGTTATTTGCATGGTCTCCTTCATTAAACTTTGAGTTTCTTGAGAGCAGAGATTAGGTTTTGTTTTAGTTTTAGTCTAGTTTTTTTTTTTTTGCCTTTCTTTGTATCCTTAGCACTTAACACAGTGTTTCAGCACATAGTAGGTGCCTAATAAATGCTGTTTGATATGACTTCTTAGTCTCCCTCTAAAGTACTCATCTCCCTGAGTTCAAATCTGATCTCAGACACTTCCTAGCTGTGTGACCCTAAACAAGTCACCTAATCCTGTTTGCCTTAGTTTTCTCATCCATAAAATGAACTGGAGAAGGAAACAGCAAACCACTCCAATGTCTTTGCCAAGAAAAACCCAAATGGGGTCATGAAGAGTCAGACATGACTGAAAAAATGACTAACCAACCACAAAATACCCATCACAATATTATGGGCATAGTACAGGGATCTGATTTCTTTAGCCTATTACTTTCTCATGTAAGAACTCCTTTGACCAATACCACCATTCAGTAGAAATGTAGGTCCTGGGGAGCTGCCTGAGGTATCCAAGATTAAGTGACTTACCCAGGGTCACACTCAGCAGATTAGAGCTTTGCATTTGGTCTTGATGACTCAGTAAGAGTACTCAGGCCAGTATTCTGTTCTCTGTGGACACAGAATATGCTCAACAATGTTTGTTGACTGATTGAAACTGGGCAATATTTATAATGTGTTGGTTGCTTGTCCTTTGCCATCTAGCTTTATCCTAGTCATTCTCCCCTCCTCCCCTTCCAAAACAACAGTATCTAATCAGGGATCTTTGCCAGAAAATCTAAGGGGAAATTCAGGTCTCTAAAGCACTCCATTTGCTCTGTCTGATTATTGGGTAGAAACAACCCAAGGTTTGTTCTCTGGGTGAACATCACTTTTAGTGGTACCCTAATCCCACCTCTACCCTGGGGCCATAAATTGGGATGAGATTGGCATCTTAACAGAGCAAATCCTGAACGAAAGTATAGCGTAGTGGTGAGAGTATTGGGCCTGGACTCAGGACGATCTGAATTCAAATCCAGCCTCAGGTACTTACTAGTGATGTAACCCTGTGCAAGTCACTTAACCTCTGTTCACCTCAGTTTCCTTACTGTAAAATGAGAATACCAAGGGCATCTACCTCCTAGGGGCTGCTGTGAGGATCAAATAAGATAATATTTGTAAAAAAGCACTTAGTATAGTGTTTGGCACATAGTAGGTGCTTAATAAATGCCTCTTTTCTCTCCCCCACCTTACCGCTTCCTTTGGTTTTCTCATCCATGAAATGAGAATGTTGGATTCAGTTACTTCGAAGTTTCATTTTAGCTCTATTTATGACTCTTTGATCCTATGACTTGGTGAACCAATAATTGCTAATTATCAAGTAAGGATCACCTGAACATATGGGGAAGGGGAAGCAGACCAGGCTGAGAGGCAGCATTTTACAGAACAAAGAGCACTGGACTTGGGGTCTATAGACCTGGGTTTGAGTTCAAGGTGCATTACTTAGCATTTGTATATTCTTAAACAATTTAATTCAACAAACATTTATTCAAGTCAGTTAGCCTCTCCCGTCTAGGTCTATAAATTATATCATCGCTAAGGTTTCCTCCAACCCTATAACCTGTATTTGCCACTTAATCTCCTGCCTTCTTTATAAAGGCCATTGCCTAGGATGCCCTCCTTCTTCCTCTCTCCCTTTTGGGAAACTTTAGCTCGTTTTAGACTAAGCTCTAGGGCTGAGGCTCTTCCCTATTCCCTCTGTTGCTAGAACCCACTGTCTAAAATACAAAATAGGTGTTAACACCAAATGTGATTCCTTGCCCTCAAGGAGTTTATATTCTACTAAAGGAAGAGATTTTCCCAGAATAGATAAATAGATAGATAGAGCAGAACAGGAAGGAAGCAAGGGCAGAAAGGGAGTGGATGAGGAGAAAGAGAGAGAGAGAGAGAGAGAGAGAGAGAGAGAGAGAGAGAGAGAGAGAGAGAGAGAGAGAGAGAGAAGGAGGGAGGGAGAGAGAGAAAATGAGAGAGAGAGGAGAAAAAGAAGGAAAGAAAGGAGGGAGGAAGAGAAAGAAACAGAGAAAAAGGGAAGAAAAAAATTTATTCAGCAGAATTATAAGCATCTTGGGGTCAGGGGCTTTCACTGTATATGTGTGTATCCCCAGTGCCTGGTATGTAGTAGGTACTTAATAAATATTCATTGAGTTTTTGATTAACTGCCATTATGCTTGGTGATATGATTAAAAAGCCTGGGAAAACCTTCACTCAAGTCTCTCCACCATTGATGCCTACACTCAAATCAGTTTTTGAGTTAAACACTACCTTTCTCTGACTCAAAATTCAAATCCACATGGGAGGAACCCCACACAAAGTAACCTTTAACACCTCAAAAAAGAACTAGAAATTGAGTCTTCTAGTTTTATAGACAAGGCAACAAAGTCTCATGGAAGTTAAATGACTTGCCAAAGACCCAAAGCTAGAACTGGAGTCTTACGTTCTAGTACAGGATTCTTCTCCCTAGGTAGAATCATTCTAAACCTAGGACCCTGCTGTTGGTGACAATACATAATAAATGCAGAAATAAAAACAACAACCGACATTGATATGGTGCTTTAAAATTCGTGAGGTCCTTCACCTTCATGATCTTGTTTGAGCAGCACAATAGTGCTGTGACGGAACAACTCGAATGGTTATTATTGCTACTTTTACAGGTAAGAATACCGAGGTTCAGAAAGGTTGCCAGTGTAGAGAGAGTGATCTTGGATTTGGAATTTCGACTACAGTCTTTCATCATACCACACAATATAACCAGGAGGAAAATAATGACTTTGCCCACTGAGTGGAATTATTTGGATTCATTTGCATGGAAATACCCAAAGGATCTAGAGACTGTACAGAAAATTCTGGAGCCTAGACCCAGAGAGAGGTTTGTTGGAAGACAGCTCCTGAAATTACTAAAGAGAACTGCCCTCTGGCTATCAGAAATTGATGGGCTTCCAAAGGAACTTCTATTTTACCCTAAGTTAGAGAGATGTTGAGCCTGCAAGTAGGAGGAAGGAGTTCAGAGACTAACCAAATGCCCTCAGGTTCTCATTAGCCAACTTTCTGTTATGTGTTCCAAAAAAGATCCTGGTCCTTGGAGGTGAAGATTCTGAGAGTGACATATCCCCTTCCTTATGAAGAGAAAGAAGATGAGGTTTTCTTTATTTGTTTGATGACTGGGTATGAGAGGAATCTAGTCTTCTAAAAGAGGTAAAGCATAGGCTCTTGTAAAAATGTAAAAGTGAGTTGATGGGGCCCATTTCTTCTCTTATGAGGAGGAGGTAGTAAGTCAGCTAAGGATTCCAGTTAAAGGCCAGGAGAGAGAAGTAAGGCATAGTAGAGATAAGATGCCACACCCAGATAGGTGTAGCCCTGGCAAAGAACAGAGCTTCTAGAGAACAAGTCCGGAGAGACATCGGAGTGTGTCATCAGGAGTTTATCCAGCCATTCTAGAAAGCAATTTGGTACTATGCCCCCCAAAGTCACTAAAGTGTGCATACCCTTTGACCCAGCAATGCCATTGCTGAACCTCTGCCTCAAGGAGATCAAAGAAAGTAAAAGGACCCACATATACCAAAAATATGTAAAGCAGCTCTTTTTGTAGTGGCAAAGAACTGGAAACTAAAGGAGTGTCCATCATTTTGGAGATGGCTGAACAAATTATGGTATATGAATATAATAATGCTAACAATATAATGCTATTATGCCACAAGAAATGATGAAATGAAAGGTTCCAAAGAAACCTCAGAAGACTTGTATGAAATGATTCTGAGCAAAGTGAACAGAACAGGGAGAACAATTTCTATAATAATAACATTTTATAAAGGCAAACAAATTGGAAAGACTTAAGAACTCTGGGCAATGCCATGACCAACCATGGTTCCAAAAGATGGATAAGATAGTTATGGGAAGCTGGGTCTGATTATCCTACTCCAGGGGCCTGGTGCATTTTTTAAAATCCACTGACATCCCTTTAACATGTCAATGTTAGGGGTGCTCTGGAGGATGGATGACTTGGTGTCCTGCTCAAAGGCCTGAAAGAGAAACTCTGCTTGATACAAATTGGATGATCAAGAGTGGTGGTGGGCCTTGGGCAAGGGAAGTTGTTAAAAGGAAGCATGAAGGACTTTTGTTACAAATATCCCTTCCTTTAAAGTCAGGATCCATTCATTGAATCATATTTCAGAATTGGAAGGGACTTTTAGATCAATTCATATTTAAACAAGAACCCTCCTCTACAATGTTCCCAGCAAGGAGGCTCCTGTTTAAAGACCTTCAGAGGTAGGAAGCATACCATTTTCCCAGGCTTCCCCTTATGCTTTTTTCCTAAACCTTAATTGTTAGGAAGTTTTTTCTGTTTGGCTGAAGTTTGTCTCCCCAACAAAAATCACCCACTGATCCTATTTCTACCCTCTGTGGTCAAGTAGAACAAGTCTAATCCATTACCCATCACCCTGGATGTCCTGTAGGAACCTCAAAGTTGGCATAGCCCAAGTGGAACTCATTATCTTTCCTCCTAATTCACCCTTTTTCTGAACTTCCCTATTTCAGTCGAAGGTACCATGGTACTTCGTCACCCAAGTTCACGACCTCAGAATCATACTTGATTCTTTTACTTTCCCCAGGTATCTGATCAGTTGTCAAACCCTGCCTTTCCCAGCCCTACTTAACCTTTGTGCCTTCCCTCTAGGTTAATTATTGGGTATTTATCCTGTGTTTAGCTTATTTGTACATTTTTGTTGGTTTGTTGACTCCCCCACTAGATTGTGATCTCCTCAAGGCAGGGAATGTGTTTTGTCTTTTTTTTTTTTTTGGTATCCCCAGTGCTTTCCACAATGCCTGGCATTGTCCTTGATAAATGTCGGTGCTTAATAAATGCTTGTTAATTTGCCTTGCCTCCATGATACATCCTGAATATGTCTCTTTCTCTGTCTTCACTGGGCCATCACGCTAGTGATTGCCCTTATCACCTCTTGCCCATTCTATTACAATAACCTCCCTTTTGGTCTCTCTTCCTCCATTGTCTCCCCTCCCCTATCTATACTCTACACAGCTACTAAAGTGAGATTCCAAAAAACCCAAAAAAATAGCTCTGATCATGTTACGTGCTTATTCAAAACCCTCTTGTGACTCTAGGATCAAATGCAAACTTCTTTGTTTTGGCATTCCGTCCTTCATAATCTGGCCTCTGCCTACATTTTTAATTACCCATTACTTTCCTTCACACATTCTTCAGTCCACTCAGGCTGGACTATTTGTTGTCCGTATCTCGCCTGTGCCTTTGCACTTGTACCTAATGCTTATAATACCCTCTGTCCTCATTTCCAGAACTCTAACCTCCTTCAAAGTTCAGCTAAAGCGTGATCCCCTATTTCAGAGCCAGTCTGATTCCCCCTTACCCCTTCTCCTGGCACTAATGCACCTTTGTTGTCCCAAATTACTTGATATTAGCTTTGTGTATCTTTTGCATGTTCTTTAAAGTATACATACTTTTTCTGGTAGAATATAAGTTCCTTGAAGACAGTGACTGCTTAATTTTTATCTTTGTATCCCCAGTACCCAGTAGTGCCTGGATGAAAGTGGATGCTTAATAAAAGTATGTTGATGAATTGATTCAAGGGTCTCATACCCACTGCTATTGAATCTTAATTAAAGGTGGGACTGAGAAGTGAAAATATCTTACAATGTACTGTCAGCATCTATAAAGATGAGAGTCTATCTGAAAGACTTTCTTTTGATGGCAAACAAAAAGTGAGTACTGCTGGAGACAGAGTTCATTCCCTTATTTCATTTAAGTGTGAACCCCAACCGGCCAATCCCAGGATGGGAAGACCCATTCCTATTCTGGATGCTTACATCTGTCCAGCTCTAACCTGTCTGCAGACCACCAGTCTCAGATTTCCAACTGCCTATTGGATGTTTTGAACTGGATGTCTTATAGACATCCCAGACATTCAGTCCCAAACTGAATTCATTATTCTCTCTCCTTCCCCACCCCCCCCCCCACCCCCCCCCGCCGCTTAAACCCTATCCTCTTCCTAGCTTCCCTGTTACTGTAGAGTAATTGTTTCTCTTTTACCCAGGAACCCTGAGGGTCTTCCCCTTCCAGTTTGATTTTTTTTATTAAAGGGGCCATCCCTTGAGTAACTTAAAGAAGCCTATTCATTGAATGGGTGTATCTCACTCAAAGTGAGAATGCTATAAGACCTTAGCCTGAAAGGCCAGGGTCTCCCATTGCATCCTGAGCCATCTCCAGTCATCCTGATGAATGCCAGGCCACTGGACCCAGATGGCTCAGGAGAAGAAAATGAGGCTGGTGACCTTGCACAGCCCTTCCTCACTCAAATCAAAGTCAACTGCAAGTCATGTCATCATCTTGATATCATGGGCCTCTTGGAGAATGAAGGACAAAAACAGCAACAACAAGAGGGTACTTCCTATGTTCTAGTCACTTGGGCTCAGATGGAGGCATCATCCTTGACTCCTTACTCTCTCAGCTCCATATCCAATCAGCTGCAAAGTACTATCATTTTTACCTTCACAAACATCCCTTATATATGCCCTTTTATGCCCTCTCATACTATACCACCCTGGTCCAGACCCTCACTACCTCACTCTCAGATTATAACAATAGCCCTCTAGATGGTCTCCCTGCCACAAGTCTCTCCCCACTCCAGTCCATCCTCCATTCAGCCTTCAAAACTGATCTTCAAAAAGTGCAAACCTGACCAGTCTCTCTCTCTCTCTCTCTCTCTCTCTCTCTCTCCTCTCTCTCTCTCTCTCTCTCTCTCTCTCTCTCTCTCTCTCTCTCTCTCTCTCCCTCTCTCTCTCTCTCTCTCTCTCTCTCCCGCTCTCCCTCCCTCTTTCTCTCTATCTGTCTATCTCTCTCTCACACACACACCATCAACTCTGCTTGTTTTCTTTGGCTTTCAATATTCCCCTCAATGCTTATTTCTGCCTTCTGTTGAGTATTTCCAATTTATCTTATCTTGCATGTACATAATTGTCTGCATGTTGTCTCAACCACCAGACTGTGAGCTCCTCAAGAGTAAGGACTGCGTTACCTTTCTTCAAGTTCCCAGCATTTAGCACAGTAATTGGCATATAATAGTTATGTAATAAACACTGGTTGACTGACCGGTTACAGGAAAAGGTTGCTACCATGTGGATAAATCCATAAAGTAGATAATGCAAAAACAATTTTCATTTAGCTCCATAATGCACATGTTTTAAAAAATAGTACAATTTTCTTTCTTAATGATACCTAGTTCAGGCTAATATTAAAACAAGTTTGCTTACCTGAATGGGCAAAAAAGGAGTCCCCAGAGGCTTGCTGGGGCAGAGGAAATCAGAATGGGATTATACATATTACTCTCTGTCCACACGTTGGTTAATTTCCATGTGGATGTTCAAGTTAGTATTCTGTATGGCTATCTGTTTGCTAGAGCTCAAATCATTTCAGATAAGAAAAAGAGATCCAGCTAATCCCACATGATGGGATTTAATATTCCACAAAATGGAATAAGTGGTATCCTATGGGGCAGGAGTGCTTAACCAGTTTTGTGTCATGGTAATGCTTATGGGTACCTCTGAGAATAATGTGTTTAAATGTATAACATAAAATACATGAGACTATAAAGAAAACCAGTTTTTTTGAAGTTCATACAGAAGTTCATAAGAAAGAACATACTTCTGGTCCTTCTTAACATTAATGCACTCCTTCTGAGATCATCTCCAGTTTATTCTGTTTACATCTCGCTTGTAAGTGTTTGTATGTACTCTGTCTCTCTCTTTAGATTGTGAGCTTCTTGAGAGCAGGGACTGTTTTTTACTCTCTTCACTTCTAGCACTTAGCCCAGCACATAGTAGGTGCTTGTCAATTTGATCAAATACACAAAAGAATCCCAAAGATGACACAAATATACAGTCAATCATATTCATAGAGCTGGAAAAGACCTTAGAGATTATTTAGTCCAACCCCTTTACTCTACAGAAAAGGGACCAGGTCCAGTGAGGGCCTTTGCAATGGTGTCCTCCATATCTGGAAGGTTCTCCCTCTCCATCTCCATCTCCTAGGATCCCAAGTCTCCTTCAAGATTTAGCTCAAACCTGGCATGGTAGTACAAATCTATAATCTCAGCTACCAGAGAGGCCGAGACCAGGGAGACTGGTGGATCTTTTCTGCTCAGGAGTTTTGAGCTGTGGCAGGTCTAAAGACGATCAGGTGTCTACACTAAGTCCAGTATTAGTGTAGTGAGTCCCTTGCGGGAAGGGAACTGGGGAGGTAGGGACACCAGCTTGTCTCAGGAAGAACAGGCCAATTCAAGTTGGTAGTGAAACAAGTGAAAGCTTCTGTGATCATCAGTGGTGGAATCTGGCCAACGAGTGACTGCTGAGCTTCTCACCTCTGCAAGATTGGAAGACCCAGTCTCCAAACAGACTTAGCTCAAATTCCACCTTCTACAGCAGATCTTTTTCTGTCCCCCCAGCTACTAGTATACTATCTCCTCTAAGGTTATCTTCCATCCATTGTGCATGTATTTTGTATACACTTATTGATTTATATGTTGTCTCTCCCAGTAGAACGCCGGCTCCTTGAGGGCAGGGAATGTTTTTTGCTTTGTTTTCATATCCCCTTTGCATCTTGTACACAGGAAGCACTTAATAAGTGCTTTTTGATTATTTGTAGCTAGTAAATACTACAGCCCAGGGTTCAAACTCACAAATGACAAGGAGCAGAACTAGGAGTCTTCTATCTCCCAAGAGCCATTGCTCTCTCCACTGTACCGCATTGCCTAAGACATCTTCTGGTTTTAACAACACTTTATGTTCTATGGGTCAGAGAAGTAAGCTAATCTGGTCCCTCTTTCTAGGGAACACTGGGCTAAGAAGGAGTAGCTGGGTCATCTTTTGTTCCAAGCTTCTGATGTTCACCTACATCTGGTTTTCCCACTCATTAACTCCAAGATCCTGAGAACAACTTCCTGTTCTTTATTCAGATAGCTTCTCTCTCTCCCTCCCAAGGCTGTTCTCTATAACTTAACTCTCTCTAGGAAACCTTCTCTAAATAAAGGAGTACATGAATCAGTTGCTCCTACTTTGTACCCCACCAACCAAACAAACAAACCACCTCCAAACAGCCTGAGACCTTTGAGTTCCTTGAAGGATAAGGTTAAAAGGAAGAGAGAGGCAAGTAAGATATTGAAAGAAAGGACAGTTACCCACATTTCCACCTTGAGAATCCTTGCCCTAAGAGTTATGATCCCTAACTTTTCTAGAGTTGTCAGAAGGGAAGGGAATAAGGATTCATTTAACACCTACTATGTGCCAGGCACTGTGGCTAAGGTTTTGGTTTTTTTTTTACAAATATTATTTTATTTGATCCTTACGATAATCCTGTAAGGTAGGTGCTTTTATTATCCCCGTTTTGTAGCTGAGGAAACTGAGACAGAGACTGAATGACTTGCCTGGGTTCACACAGCTAGTTAAGTATCTAATGCTAGATTTGCACTTGGGTCCTCCTGACTTCAGACTCTATCCATCCCATCACCTACCTGCTTATGGACTTCTCTGTTTTGTTCTTTGACATTTTATTATTCACCTCTTGAATGGCACACATACATTAATTTCCACATCAGAGTGGATTGAAATTACTTTTATTTTGGGAATGGAGGCAGAAGTTCACAGCTCACCCCTTGACACTCTAGGGTGGCAGGGAGCCAGGTCTGAGAGTCACAGTTCCAGAGGGAGGGACTTCTGTATGCTTTCTGCCCCTTGTTTGGCACAGGGTGAGCCCTAAATGGATATTCACTGATGGCTGAGGCTCTGGAAAAACAAGTCAACTAGACAGAAGGGCCCTCTTTTCTAGTATCCTTCCCTGCAAAAGGGGCAGATGAGGACATTAGTCCTGGCAAAAATTACGGGTAGGATCCTCAGACCTGACACATTCTGATCCCTCTGGAATAAAGCCCTAAGCACAGTATATATCCTCCCTCTACACAAAAATGGTATCAGTATGAGGAGAGGAGGGTCTAGTTTCAGGAGCAAAATAAGGGACAGATTCAAACGGAGTCGAAGATGATGCTCTCTAGAGGAGAGGATGGAGACCAGGGGCATCACTGAGCTCCTTGTAGTGGCATGGAACTACTGAGCAAAGTTTTATGTTGACAAGGAATTAGTCCAAAGTCAGCAAAGTCTGACCCACATGAAAGGAGTTTGAGCCTTCCAACAGAAGAGCTAATGTTCTTCCACCAATTAGTCTGTAGTAAGTTACCATCAGACTCTCCAGTTCTCTCTCCAAAGAAGTATTTTAGGGAACATTTGAGCATATTAAAATTTCAAATAGTTTTCTCTAAGTCTCATTTTGCTCTGAGGCCCTAGAAAGAAAGGCTAATGCTTTGTTGCAGGGTTTTTCCCTTAAACTTTTAGCCTCACCTCTGACAGCACTTTCCATTTTATCTTTGCAAGGGTCCTTATTTAAGTCCCTCTTTCATGTATCTAGATACTTTCCCATTTCTAGGGCATCTCTGGCTCTGGTACAAAAATGCTTTCTTGATTAACCTCATTAAATCCTTCTATCTTGTTTCCCTGGATGGAAACCCAGGGCGTAAGGTTCCAGGGTTGGGGGTGGGGACCGAAGAGGAAACAAATGGATTTCTCTCTGGTAGGACTGTAAGGAGAGGGTCTTACTTACCCAGAAGCAGATTCATGAGGACCTCCTGCCCTGCAAGAGTGCTGCTTTTCACCAGGCAGATAATGGTGCCCCCAATCCAAGGGATTCCATGCCCTGTGATCCCAATGAGTTTGACCATAGAGCGGGCACTGCCCCAGGAGGCAGCTCGGTTGGCACAGACCCCCAGCCTCTTGGACATACAGATATCAATAGCCAGCAAGGAGTTGAACGCAATTCCCTTGAAGGATGGGTTTAGCTGCATGCAGTCCTCTTCGGGCAGCTGCTGGGACTGCCTCCGCTCCTTGGACCCCTCATTCGGTGGCGGGGCCTGCACAGATGGGCCTGCTGTCTTCCTGCTTGAGCTCCTGTTCTCCTGAGCCCCCTTTAAAGGCTGGTTCAGTGACAGGAATTCAGCCCTGTTTAGAACATTATTTCGGTCCCGTGCCCGGGACCTGCTTTGAGAGGCTGGCATGACAGCCTTGGATTGGCTCACAAAGAAAAAGGCCCTCTGCCCAAGATGAGCCAGGGACACCCCACTCAGATAGCTGTTCTCTCTCCCCCAAGCCAGGAGATTCTATAAAGAACCACAATTCCCTCCTCTTGCAGACTTCTCTTGCACAAACCGCTGTAGTTAAATATAGAGTAGAGGAATGCACATGGCTGTTTACTTCATTGCTTCTACCAAGCTTGAAAGAAGAATTAATGCCAGCTTCGGCAGCCAATCCAGCCCTGAAGAGCAGGGATTATGTCCAATGGATTTGGAGAAGAGGAGGGTGATTCTCTCAGCTGAGGTCTGACAGCTTTGGGCCTGGGCTATTTAAATCTTCCAATTGCTTCCAATCTTTTAAAGAACTCTGGGAAATGTAGTTTTTGTTTTTGAATTTTTGTTGTTGTTTCTCATGCTATTTGAGGTCTTTTTTTTGCAGTTCAGTCCTGATGGTGCTGTAAATCAGCATTTTCTTTGAGAATTGAGAATTACAGATAACCCAAGTTATTCATGATTTGCTCAGCAGACATTCAATAAACTAGCCCAGCCTCCTCGTTTGTTCTGAGGGGGCTGTCCACAGCCCCATGTAACAGACAGTGGAGCTGAGGCTAAGAGCCTCATGCCTGGCACTAGATGGAGTTAATGGGAGAGAAAGAATTACCATTCAGGTCTTCCTGGCCCTCAGCCCTGGCCTATGTCAATCCTGCCACACCCACTCTGACAGCATTTCATTAGACTGGCAGTCAATTTTTCCCCCTGGTACTAGATTTGGCATCTGTACAACACAGCCCAATCTAATTGAAATTTGTAGGATTTGATTTCCATTAGAGAGAGGTGTGATAAAATGGTCTGGGTAATGGATCTACTCTCAAGAGATTCCTGCAAAAGCCTCAGAACTTTGCAAAAGTGCAAGAGCCTGGCCACCAGCTCAGTAACAGTCATCTGGGGATCCTGAATCTGCTTCTGGAGGAGGGTCCAACGCAGATCCATTCTTCCCTCTCCCCTCCCAGTCATTAAGTCAGAGGAACCTAAAGTATTTTATTCTTTCACAACATTGTGGCTTTTGGTCCCATTTTAGGGGTGAATGAAAAATGAAAGTTGGCTTGTTTGGAATGAGTGAAATGAGTGGCAAAGATTATTTGAGCCTCCTGGCTCAGGATCCAGGAACCTGGCTCTTCATTTGTCAGGGAGATAGCTGTTTTGACAGGAGTTAACACCCATTCAGTGAATGGGTCTCTTTGGGAGGTGAATAAAAGAATGGCCCCTTTGATTTTTTTTTTTTAAAGTGAGAACTTGAAAAGACCTTAGTCTAAAAGGTCCAGGGTCTCCCATTGTATCCTGAGCTATCTTCAATTGTCCTGATGAATATCTGGCCTCTGGACCCAGATTGATCTGGAGGAGAAAGTGAGGTTGGTGACCTTGCACAGCCCTCCCTCACTCAAATCAAAGTCAACTGCAAGTCATGTCATCATCTCCCTGATGTCATGGTCCTCTTCGAGAATGAAGGACAAACACAATAAACTGCTTTGATAGCTGAACAGGTTGAGGAAATCTCTTACCTATCAGCTGCTCCTGAATGTTGCCTGTGGCCTCCTAGGAATACCATCCACTATCATTGGGAAGAAGGAAGCATCATGTGGTGATTAAGGGAGTGGAGAGGTGGCCTATGGCCATCTTTGTCTCTGATATTCTTTGTGGCTTTGAAGTAAATTGCTTCTATCCCTGATCACCCCATTCAAAGAGTAGAAAGGAAAAGAGTCCCTCCAGCCTTTGATCATTCCAGCCCTGACATGTCTGGAGCTGAGAACAAGTCTTTAGTCACCTGCCAGGCCTGATGAAGAGAGCCAGGCCCGTAGATACCTTTCTTCTTCCCCTTGTTGGACACTGGAGTTTCAAATATACTTCAAACTATGTGAGAAATGGGCTTCCTGGTGATACAAGTATGGATTCTTATCTAGCAATTTCCCCACCCTTTCCAGTGGATAACAATGGATAATGTGTACTTATCAGACTTTCTCAAGTGCCAGAGATGTCCCTGGACAGCCTCTCCTCAGGACTGGCTGCAAAGCCCTGGTTTTCCATGGGGTGGCACCTCACTCTGTCCTCCCTAGTCACCCACATGTAATCATAGCCACCAAGGACCACATGACTCTGCTGGGCCTCAAAAGAAGACTGAGAAACCTAGCCCTTTTGGGCTGTTGCTATTAATATCCTGACAGCATGTGTCAGCATCTCAGGGATGACTGGATGTTGCTCTAGACAGGGTGTGGGGACAACAGTTGTCTTGGACCTTGGGGAGATGAACAGCTGGGGTACAGAGAGCCAGCTTTGCCATGGACTCAGAAGGTGGCTGACCTCAAGAAATGGGCTACTCTGTGTGCTGCTGAAAAATGGAAATGCTAATCTTAAGCTACTTCTTGCTGGGTTGATTGCATGGACTCTCTCTCTCTCTCAATCAATCAATCAATCAAACAATTGACAGTTCTTTATTGAGTGCCCACTAGATGCTAGGCACTGTGAGGGAGAAAGAATGAGTTTGAGATATGGTCCCAGTTTCCAGGAACATAAAGACAAAACTCAAGCATGTGAGACAAAAATAATAAATGATACAAGTTTGTTTAAATAAATGCTGCACAGTGTGGCATAGATCATTAGTGCTAAGTAGGATCAACTTATCAGAGACAGAAGGGTACAGTGGGGTACACTGGGGTGTAAGAGTACAGTAAAAAAAAACTTTGGATAGGGCAGAGGAAATAGGCCTGAATCCCAATCTTACCACTTACTCAAGTGATTTGGACAAGTTACTCAACCTCTTTGGGACTTACTTAGTTTTCCCTCATCTGCAAAATGAAGTGCCAGACTAGATGAGTTCTACATCTATAAACAAAAATTGTTCTTTTGTATCCATATAAATAAATCAATCACCACAACAACTCACATTTACTAGTAGTTTAAGTAGTTTCTTCACAAAAATCCAATGAGGTAGAAAATACAACCCACCACCAGCAACACCCAATAGAATCATAGAATGTTACAGATGGAAAGGAACTGGTTAGACTCTGGTAATGGGTACCACAAAAATAAAAGAAGAGGTAGGGAGGGGAGAAGGCAGGGGAATTCAAGTTTCATTCAATTGTGGTTCTTAGCCTGAACTGGAAATAAACCATAGAGAGGCAAAAGTAGTTTGTGGGAAAAGGATGGGAAAGAGGAGAGACGGAGTTTGCTTTCAATCCAGGGTGGAAGCCATACAACTGTGCAGCAAATAAACAAAAATGAAAAGGAATCTATATTAAAGTATTATTAATAACCATCTTCTCTTATCCCAGTCCCTTCCCATCCGGGTGTTGTTTTCTCAGTTCAGATTGCTAAGGTTGCTGCTATTGGGTTATTTCAGTCGAGAAATCTGATCCTTCCCTAGGTTTATTTTAGCACCTTGGAGAACTCCCAGTGCTGTCACGGACCTCAGGATCTGGGCAGGCCTTCCCTTTCTCTCAATTTTCTCTCTCTCTCTCTCTCCCTCTCTCTCTCTGTCTCTCTCTGTCAATTCTCTCTCTGTGTGTCTCTGTCTCAATTCTCTGTCTCTGTCTTTCTCTTTCTGAATTCTGTGTGTATGTGTCTCTGTCTCTCTCAATTCTCTGTCTCTCTGTCTCTGTCTCTCCCTCGCTCAATTCTCTCTCTCCGTTCTGTGTGTATGTCTCTCTGTGTCTCTCTCAATTCTCTCTCCGTGTGTGTCTCTGTCTCTCAATTCTCTCCTCTCTCTCTTTCTCTCTCTCTTCTCATGTATCTTTCTCTCTGAATTCTCTGGGTGTGTGTGTTTCTCTGGATTCTCTCTCTGTGTGTGTCTCTGTCTCTCTCAATTCTCTGTGTGTGTGTCTCTCAACTACCCCCTCCCCTGTCTCTCTCCTCTCTTTCAATTCTCTCTCCCCTCCACCCCCATAAGGGATGGCTAGCTTCCTTCCATTTCCTTTTCCTGATGTGGGTGGGGAGGGAGATCATGATTCTTAGCAGAGTGATACCAAGACTGCAGAACCTGTCTGTCCCTTGGCACAGCTCCAAAAAACTCTGGAAACACCAACAGCCTTCCTCCTTCTTGCCTGCACCAAGATCACTGCACAGCCATCAGTAGGACGTCCAGGAAGCAGCAAGACACTTGCATCCAACCCTCTTTTCATTGTGGAGATAGCTGTTTCCTGCTGCTGATTTGAATTTGAGATGAGGAAGAAGGTATATAGAGGGTGGGGGGTGGTGAGGGTACATGAATTATCACCCTACAATGGCAAGAGCCCAGAAAGCAAAGTCAAGAGATTGTTCCACCTCTGTCTTGCTGCATTGACCTTGTGTATTTGTGCCTCAGTTTCCCTATGTATAAAATGAGTACAAAACTATCTATTCTAACAACCTCACGAGGCTGTTATGTAACTCAAAAGAGATTGTGTATGTGAAAATTACTTTATAAAAGTATAGGATTCTTGGTAATATAAGACATTATTGTGATGTAAAGCCTCAGTTTCCTTTTCGGTAAAATGAGGGGATTGGATTAGGTGACTTTTAAATTCCTTCTAGCTCTATATCTATGACCTCAGAGGTGACTGATGGAGCAGCAGACAGAGTGTTGAACCTGGATTAAGAAGCCCTAAACTGAAATCTGGCTTCAGCCATTTACTAGCTGTGTAACCTGGACAAGTTGCTTAATCCTCTGTTTGCCTCAGTTTCCTCAACCGTAAAATGGAGATAATAACAGCACCTATCCCACAGGGTTGTTGCGAGGATCAAATGTGGAAATACTCGTAATACTATGCTTGGCATAGTGCCTGACACATAGTAGGGACTATAAAAATGCTTATTTCTTTCTCCCCTCTCCTCTTATGAAATTGAGGGAAAGAATGGCACTGGCTACTTTCAGTAAGAACAACCCTGAGCTTTCCACATATACTCCATCCTGTGCTCACAAACAGGAATAGAGATTGAACTTGTGTTTTCATTAGTGTAGGGATAGCTCAGTAAAGAAATTCTATTAATGCAGGTTGGCACCTTCTCTACAATTTCTAGTCTTAGAGAGATGCCTGATGCATTGAGAAATTAAGTGACTTGCCTAGGATCACACAGTCAGGATGTGTTAGAAGCAGGACCTGAATTCAGGTCTTTCTGACTTTGAGGTTAATTCTTCTATCCTCTGTGCCATGCTATTTCTCTCTCTCCTCTCTCTCTCTCTCTCTCCTCTCTCTCTCCTCTCTCTCTCTCTCTCTCTCTCTCTCTCTCTCTCTCTCTCTCTCTCTGTCTCTGTCTCTCTCTCTCCCTTCCCTTCTATTTCTCACACTCCATCTCTGCCTCTCCCCCTGCCCTCCCTCCCTCTCTCCTGCCTCTTTCTCTATTTCTCTGCCTCCCTCCTCCACTCCCCTTATATCTGTGTCTGTCTCTGTGTTTCTGTTTCTCTTCCTCCCTCTCTCCTCAATCTCTCTCTCTTTCTCTCTCTCTTTCCTTTCCTCTTCCCTCCTCCTCTCTTTCTCCCTCCTTCTGGTAGAGGTAAAGTATGATAAGTATTCAGAGACAGTCCCACACAAGTGAATCACATTTACACTACCACCCTCAACTCTTCCCCCCTCCCCCCTCTCTCTGTCCCTCCTCACCGTACTCAGGATCCTACTGTGAAGCCAACCCTTTCCTCCCCATCCTGGACTACAACTCCCCCATTGTCCAGAGATGCAAGGACAGTCTATAATTTTCTATTGGCTTCCCTTCTGGTCAGTAACTGGGGAAAGGAACAGGGTATAAACAGAACTCTGTCTCCTAGGGCAACAGCATTTCAGCTTTTAACTTTTCACTCTGGAAAAAAAGTAATTGCCTCCATTTTTCTGTCCTTTAACAAAAAAAATCATGGCTCATAATAACCTGTCTGCTGAAATGGGCATTCTCTCTTTGGGGAAAGACTTAGTGGGTCATAGCAGATGTTCCTGCCTATTCCTCTATCTAGAACTAAGGCTTCACTCCAGGTTGCTAAGTGAGATTATTTAGCATAAGTTGAAGCAATCTCCTCAGATACCTGGAAGTAATTTTATGAAACCAAAAAGTCTCAATGGCTATTCTAGCCCTAAAGCCTCATTCCATATGCCTAAGAAAGATTTTTCTGGGACCTTTCACCAGGTATCTCAAAAGGCTTTGGAGAGACCAGAGCTTTGGGGAGGGAAAGTACCTCATTACTCCAAAGGATTTATTTCATCAGAATAGGTACCCTTGCCACTTCTGCTCGTTAAATCACAAGCTATCCTTATATTTCCTCACCCAGCATGGTGTTGAAAAATAAAATTCCTTTTCTTTAAATTATGTACTTGAAAAGTATAAACAAACATAAATGTTTCCCTTTACAAAGAACAGAAAAAGAGACCTTCACATATATACCTCAGCTCTCTTGTGGGACTTTTACTCACATCTTTTCATCAATCCTCATAGAAGATCCATCTGATGAACTGAAGAGCTTTGGTTCTTTTAACATTTAAGGGATCCTAGTGTGACACTTGAACTATCCATCTTGTTATCCTTACTCTTAAAATAAAAAGATGTGTATTGTTATCTTTTGCTTTTAATTTGCCTTTATTTTCAGATATAGATATATCTTTGCCTCTCCTTCACAGTTACTCATTGTAACAAAGAATTAAATGGAGAAAAATAAATGGTTAGGCAAAGTTAATCAGGACATCAACCAAGTCTGACAGCATAGTCAGTGTTCCACACCTATAGTTCTTCACCCTTGCAAACAAAGGAGAAAGGTGTATTTTCTCCTCCCTTCCTGGGAGCCAAGCTCGAACATTATAATTACGTAACTTTGGTTTATTTGTTTCTTTCTTCTTACATTATCATAGTCATTATGTAGACTGCTTTCCTGTTTCTGCTTACTTTACTTCACATCAGTTGGTGGAAGACTTCCCATGCTTCTCTGTCATTGTCTCTTACTCTTGTTATGTGAAGGAGCCACCTCCTTCCTGGTCCTTCCTTTGGGGGTCTTTCATGAAGACTCCTGTGTGCATGTAACTTGTTAGTATGTAGCAGGATTCTTGCACTTGCCATTCACCTGCTCTTTGAGTCACCAGCAATTGTGATTCTTCTGAGATCATGGTGTTCCATGATATGCAGTCTTCTAGCATCACTGAGAGATTCCTGGGGTTCAGAAGACAACTTTTCACCACAATAAAAAGCTTGGGGTTGCTGGAATCATCACATAGTTTCTCAAATCTGATCCAACTCATTATCTTTCTGCTTTTCAATTCTGGGCCCAGCTCATTGCCCACCTTAGTGATTGTTCAAGTTATAGGGCAACTAGTTGGCTCAGTAGATAGATACCGCACCTGAAGTTAGGAAGATCTGAATTTATATCTGATCTCAGACACTTACTGGCTGTGTGACCCTGGGCAAGTCACTTAACCTCTATTTGTCTCAGTTTCCCCACCTGTAAAATGGGGATAATAATGGCACCTACCTCCTCCCAGGGTTGTTGTGAAGATCAAATGAGATAATAATTGTGAAGTGCTTAGCATAGTTCCTGGCACAAAATAAGCACTATATAATGTTAGCTATTATTATTATGATATTCATATATTATATGTAATATAATACATTATTATATATAATAATATATAATATTTAAGTTGAAGCTTAAATACTTTGGCCACATAATAAAAAAACAGAACTCACTGGAAAAGATCTTGATGTTGGGAAAGATTCAAGGCAAAAAGAGAAAGGGCTGGCAGAGGCAGAGAATGAAATAGATACATGAACTTGGCTAGACTTTAAGAGATAGTGGAGGATAGAAGGGCCTGGTGTGCTGTGGTTCATAGGGTCACAAAGAGTTGGACATGACTAAATGATGGAATAACAACAAATTGTTGTTTACGTATTGATGAACTGAGCAGGCTGCTTTATTATCTGTACAACATATATTTTTCATCCACTTTGCTTTTTCTATGTGGATGGCTACGTTGATCTCTTTTGAATGACCATGGATCTTATTTCAAAGGCCTCTCCTGTTCCAGCGTTCAATGCACTTGGCACAAAGTCATCTTCAAACAGCAGTATTGTACAGCCTCTCCATCAACAGACAATCCTCTTCTATTTGCACTTAGTGCAGAACATCTTCTGTGGCCATGGATATCTTTGTTGATCAAGTGGATACCTCCGTTTAAATTCCACCTCCGATACTTATATAATTAGGCAAGTCACTTAAATTTTCTGAGTCTCAATTTTCTCATCTGTAAAAGTGGATAGTGATACCTATGTTCATGGGGTTGTTGTAAGGCTTGAATGAAATAATATACATTAAGCACTTTGGTAAAGCTTATTAGCGCTATGAAAATGTCAATTTTCTGTCTTTAAGACAGAAAATGTCAATATTACTGTCTTTAAGATGATATTTTTCAAAAAATAAGTCCAATTTTTAAACCAACAATCAATCAATAGAATGAAACTATGATTTTTTGTATCTCCAAGTCAATTTTGGGACTGTGAAGATGAGGTTTGCTGTAGAAAATCACGTTTGCTGGTCCTTTTATCACATTTTCATTAGGAATACCCTCTGCTTTTATGAACATAAACATAACAGGAAAGTGGCCATGATACTTTTCTTGATAGCATTTTTTTTTTTAGTAGAGGGAGAAACTGTACCTTCAAGCTGAAAGACTTTGAACATGGTTCTGATAGTAGACCCCAACAGCTGTTTAAGGATAAGGTTAGGGAAGTACGGAGAGGCTGGTACAAAGGGATGGATTTTTAAATTTTACTCCTCCATGAAATAGATTGAAGAATGGGTACTACAAAAAAAAAAACTAATGAAAAAACAAAATGAAACACATGGTTTGGGGACCTGAAGATGCGGGTTCTAGGCTTGTTCTACCATAGTCTGACTTGTACCGTGACTTTGAACTGATCTCAGGTTCTCTGAATCTAGAGTGTCTTTTAGTTGGTGAGTGTGGTGACAACATCTTCTGCTTCCCCACAGTAAGATGTGATGTGCTTCATTGGAAACAGCTGTCCTCCTGAAGTCATTCACCCAAGTCTGGTGTGGGCTCTTCAGTGCTGTCTGCCCCATGTGACTCACGGTTCTTTCCACGCTTTTCCTGCAAGCTGGTGACTACTTTATTAGAAAGCTGGAGTCTGAAAGGGTCTCAGTTTCTGGATCTTGAGAGACTGAAGCCAGTGGTGTGGGAGTGTGATGCTGTTTGTGTGGAATGTCTGGGAAGGGTGGAGACCAGAGATGGAACTCCGGAGCTGTTCAAATATTGCTGTGGGTTTAGCATGTTACTGAGAGAAGTTCACACAGATGTCCTCCTTCCTCTTACTCTCAAAGCAGTGGGTAATTCACACTTAGCATGAAATTGCAACTGCGGTTTACGCATATGCTCAAGACAACGTCTGCTGCATGCCCAACGCCCACAGAACTACAGAGAACGCTGTGTGCCGAAGGATGGGGGAAGATTGGTAGGGCCCACACTGAGCATGCTCAGGAGATGGGTTAACGCCCCCCCCCCCCCCCCCAAAAAAAAAACCCAACAAAAACCACACACACACACAAAGGTTAATTGGGCGTTTGCTTAGTGGCCTGGAGATCTGGACTTTTTGCCCCTTTGTGACCCAGGAAAGAAACAGGGGCACCCTGCACGCCTGGAAACTGCTTAGGATTCTGGCATTAGGAGACTGTTGGTGGGCTTTCTAAGAAGCCTTTTCTACTCTGTTCGGTAAAAGCAGCTTTGAAAAACAAACCTACTTTGTCATGTACCTGGTATAATCTAGAACTCCTCCTGGGTGAGTGGGTGGTGGGCCATTTGTAAAGTTCCTAAGTGCCATATTAGAAAAATGAAGGAGATCTGGACCCAGAGCTGAAAGGCAGGAATTCTAGAATGCCAGAGACACAAAGAGATCGCCTGTAGAGTCTTCCAGTGCAATCCCTTCCTTTTCATGGTGAGGATGAAAAGAAACAAGTATTTAGTAAGTACTTACTCTTCGCTAGCACTGTGCTGAACACTGGACAAATATTGACAACCACCACCCTAGGAGGGTATTATTATCCTTATTTTACAGCTGAGTTAAAGGAGGCAAAGAAAAGTTAACTGACTTGCCTAAGGTCACCTAGTCAGTGTGTGAGGTTGAATTTGAACTCAGATCTCTCCTGAATCCAGGCCCAGTGTGCTATCCACTGCACTACCTAACTGACTCTGGAAGCATTTTGCCTATAGCCTTTGATATACCCTTCCCCAACACAATACCGCCACCCCCATACACTTTTTTCTTTCACTTTATTTTAAAATTAACATGCATTCATTTTTTCTCCTTCTACTTCCCAGTTTAAAAAAATTATTCTAACAAATATGCATTGCCAAGCAAAACAAATTCCTGAATTGCCCGTCTTCAAGAACATGTCCCATTTTTCAGTTTGAATCCATCATCTGTCAAGACACAGATAACAATCCTGTGGAACCCTAGCTAGTTACTACATTGGTCAGGTTCTGAAGTTTATCAAAACTGTTTGTCTTTACAGTGTTGTCATTGTATAAATTGTACTCCTGGTTTTGCCCACTTCATTCTGGATCAGTTTATATGTCCTCCTAAATTTCTCTAAATCTATTCATGTTGTCATTTCTTATGGTAGAAGTGTATTCCCTTACACTAACATACTTTGTTCAGACATTCCCCAACTGAAAGGAATCCCTTGGTTTTCAGTCCTTTGACACCACAAAAAGGAGTGCTATAAATATTTTTGAACACATTGATATTTTTCCTTTTTATCAGATTTCTTTGGGGGTGGACCTCAGAGTGCTATTGCTAAGAAGTCAAAGGGTATGCATAATTCAGTGATTGGGGGGGAGTGCATACAGAATTTTAACATGATCCTGAGGTCATATTCTAGTGAAATTCCCAGCAAAATGAAGGCGCATAGATACATTCATTCATTCCGCAAATATTCACTGAGTAACTGCTATGTGCAAGGCACGCTTGACAGGATACAAAGGCAACTGGGACACTATCCCTATCCTCCAGAAACTTGAGTTAAAAAGTTAAAGTACTAATAGTTGAGTAACAATACAAGAGATATCACAAGGCAGAACATGGTCAAGGACTCAATAAGAGGTATGGACTATAAATGCTTATGGGGGGGAGGGATAACTAGGGCAAGTCATGCTCAAAAACAACCTAATTGGTGAGATAAAAACTGAGGCAGTCAACCTGTTTCTGGTTCTACCACAGGGATTTAAAAAAGACAAAAATACCCCTTTTCAATCACATCATTTTGAAATTTTACCCAATAGGAATCAAAGTATTAGTACCCTATTTCAAAAGCCAACTTTAAAATCTTGTATCATTTCACTTTGTTGTTTTTGTTTTTTGTATGTCTTCTATCAGAAAAATATGGTTAGGATAAGCAACCCAATTTGAATGAATTAGCCACAGTAGGTGTTCACAAAATTACAAAGGGGGATCTGATGCCTAAGGTTTGCCAGTGATGTTCATCATAGGAGATGTGCTTCAGTGAACATTGGGGTGATGATGATGATGATGATTGGTGGGGGAAATAGGGGTGCAATATTTAAGACAGTTCTCTGTGGTTTTAAACAAGGCTGGTTTGAAATAGCCTATAAATAAACCTAGTTCTGAGAGAGTAGAAGACAATGACTCCCGCATCCACTCCTCACTTCTAGAATCAGGGAACATAGAATGTTAGAAATGGAAGGAAACTTCTAGACAATCAAATTCAATCCCTGCATATGGTCGCAGAGGGGAAATGACTAGCTCAAGGTCACACATGTTTACTCAAACTCCCTTTCCCCTCTACAAAAACATCAAAACCACATTTGCCTTTTGATTTCGTTCCTTCCTATGAAATGACCTGCCACACTCACTGCAATGCGTGTAACCAGACTGGAGCGACCAGAGCGGTTCCTACCACAGGAAATGGCCCCCAGGCTACAATTACATCGCCTCATTCTGGTGACATCACAAACCACCTGGGTTTGGTCGGCGGTTTATTGTGCTATCATCAGGGCTGCTGAGATGAAACTCCACTTGGGAAATTCACAGGCAGCCTTAGCTGCATCCATCCTTTTTTCTCCAGGCTCCTGAAACTGAGTTAGACTCACTCGCCATCAATATTCGTAATGTGGGCATAGCTTTTAGATTAGAGTTGGAGACTTAAAAAAAAAAAGTCTTCCACTCTTTCATTAGGTTTTTAGGTTGAAAAGTGTACCTTCAAAGACATAATCTGTCCCCAGCCACCCTTTCTCTTCAGGGCCACTGTACTACTGTTGTACCAGTCTCAGTAACCAAAGCTTCTTTCCATCCCATTTTTATTCCCACCTTAAAGAAGCCCCCCTTCTTGGTCCTGCGGATACAGCGCACTGTTTGCGTTGAGACATCCGTCCCCATCCCAACACAAAACCCAACAAGACAGACCTGGCGAACCAGAGATGCTGTCACGTGTGCTCTCATCCCCACCCACCCCCACCCCATCCCGCTCCCGGTTAAACGTATTCTCAGGACCCGAGGAGATGAGGTGTAAGAAGCCCACAGCTCAGAAAAGAAACACTTCTCTCCTCTAGATGGCAAGGGGGGTGGGGGGTGGGAGAGAAGCCCACCACCCTCCTCCCCCCTCAAAAAACCCCAAACTACACTACCCAGAATTCCTGGGGTTGGTGAAAAGGAAATGTCGTTTTTTACCAGGAGAGGTTTAGCTCTCTGCAGCTCGAGAGAGGGAGAAAAGAGAGGGAGAGGGAAGGGGAGAGAGAGAATTATAATGGGGGTGGGAAGAAAGGTAGGAAACCCGGAATGCAGCAATTGGGTTGGGGCTGGCTAGAGAGGCGGTCATAGGGAGAGCTGCCTATCGGGAGAGCCTGCAGGAACAGCTGGGCTGCGGGAGAATGCCAGGGCCAGACGGGCGCTGGGGGGATGAGTTTCTGCAAAGTTTGACCTGGTTGTCTTTCGGATGCCGCAGCAGAAACTGAGGCAGGCAAGGGGGCTTCCCTGAGCTCGAAGGCGGCGGTAGCGGCCACGAAGCTGACAGCACATACTTTACACAATGATTATAAAATAAACGAGGAGATTCGGGGGTTGGGGGAAAATCCAGCCGAATTAACATCCCCGCCGCCCCCACCGAACCCACCCCGAGAAGCACCCCGCAAGCTCTAAAGAGGCAGGGCTCCTCAAGCTTCGCTGCCCCACGTTTGCCTTGCAAGAGGACCAGACCCTGCGACCAGTGTCCGAGCCCAGCTTGGGGCAGGGAGGGGGGGAGCGGTTTTGGTGGCACGGACGGGCAAATGCTATGAACGAGGAGCAGCTCGCCCGCCAGCTGCAGGGGGAAGGGGCCTCGGCAGGCAATAAAAAGAAAACCCGCTGGGGTGCCAAAATTTGGAACTGGCTAGAGGGGGCAGGTGAGTCGGAGGCGATTCTCCGGTGGCTGTGTGCGCGCCCGCCCAAGTTCCTCCAACAGAGACTAAGCCGGAGGCAAACGGGCACACAAATAGGACAGTGAACCTGAGCCCGCAGGAGTAGGGGGTGCGTGTGTGGGGAGGGGGGGCTTGAGTGGAGGGGGAGCCAACGAGAATAAAAACCGAGCGTGGGGCAATCTATGCCGGGCGCCCTCTCTCTGCGCCCGGGTGGAGGCCGGCAGAGATCCCCTACCGATGAACCGCGGACTGGGCTGCTGAAGACGAAGAGGAGGCGGAGGAAGGAGGAGCCGCCGGGGAAGGCTAGGGCTCAGCCTGTCAGCCAGCGAGCGCCAGGGCCGGCGGGGGGAAGTGACACGCTGCCGACTGCAGCAGTGTCAGCCTGAGCCGCGAGCGCCCTGGCCCCGGAGGAGGACCACCCGGGAGGGCTGAGGACCCTCGGGGCTCCGGGAGGCAGCGAACTGGACGGCAGCACCCTCTCCGCCGCCCCCTCCCCAGGCCAGGTGGGTGTCAGCAAAGATGTCACGGCTGGCGATTATTCGCTGGTGTCCGAGATCCCAAGGCTGATTTTGACTGGGTGGGGGTAGGGGTGGGGGAGAGGGGAGGGGGAAGGGGAGGGGGGAGGGGGTTGGTGAACTGTGAAATTGACCAGAGCTGCAGTTTCAGCTCAGCAGCCAGGGAACCAGCGGAGCCGCTCAACACCCCCCCGACGCCCCCAACACACATTGCCTACCTACGCTTCCTCCCCGCCCCCACCCGAAAGTTCAGCCTAACTTCAAGAGAGGCCTTTAAGCCTTATTCCTCCCTTCATCTCAGCCAGGTCCTCGCACCGGCGAACAAGGGGACGAAGCGAGACACCCGAGTAGGACAGCGGCTGCGAGCCACGGGAGACCAGACGGGGAGAGTCAGATCACTGAGGGAGGAGGAGTGCTGCCTGAATCCACCAGCCCTAGGGGGGAGAGAGCGAGTTGCAAAGCGATCAACAACGTGGTGCAATGTAGGAAACTGTTAGATCCCCGCTCCGAAGATCGGAAATAGCGTTTTTTCTTCTAGCGAGGTGGTGCTTTTTTTCACCCCCACCCCTCCCTCTTCTGCTTAAAGTTAACCAGGGCCACCAAAGAGTGAGAGCCACTTGGGAACTGCTGCGGCTCTTCCTTCGGAGTTTATTTCTTGGGATATTTATTGCAGGCTTGGAAACAGCCCCAAGCCCATCTTTGGGCTTCGGGAAGCCTCAGATCATCGCCAAACTGGAGGTGTCTTGTTTTTCTTTCCTGATTTAACAGAAACTGCTATTTAATTTATTACTGTCACTGTGTGTGTGTGAGAAAGAGAGAGAGAGCGAGCGTGTGTAAAGAGAGAAGGGGCAGGAAGTAGATTTTCTGCAGAAAGGGTGGCAGCAGCGTGGACGGTACATAGCCTTCCTTATTTATGTGTCTGTCAGCATTCTCCTTCATCCAAAGAATCAAAGGAAAGTATCCAACCTGTGTTTCCCGGCAAGTGAAGCACGAGGAACGACTGGGGATATCAAAGCATCATGATTATTTATTGAACTTCAAACTTTAAAAAAAAAAAACCAACCCAAAGAATATCTGAGATTTCACCCACTGTTCAAGGAAGAAGAGAGGCCCCACCGCTCCTGAAATGTAGCAAAATCCTTATTTTATAAACGGGCTAAAAGACACTGATATGAAAAGGCCCCTCTACTTGAATTTTCTATCCTATGGATATCAGTCTTGAGATTTCAAAATAGGAAGATCTGTATTGGATCTAGCAGCAACTATCATTTCAATGCCTAGTCTTCCCTGGGACTGTTGGCATTTCCTAGAAATTAAACTGGTACTGTATGCCATGGGCTGTATTCAGAGCATCAGCAGCAAATCCAAAATTTTTCGAGAAAGTATTACGGTGATTGATGTGAAAGCCTCTATTGACCCCATCCCCACCAGCATCGATGAGTCGTCCAGCGTGGTTCTCCGATACCGGACACCACACTTTCGAGCCTCGGCCCAGGTGGTCGTGCCGCCTATACCTAAGAAGGAGACCTGGATTGTTGGCTGGATTCAAGCGTGCAGCCACATGGAGTTTTACAACCACTATGGGGAGCAGGGCATGTGAGTACTTCTGAACAACTAAGTTCTCAGGGCTTCTGGGTGGGTACCCTAGAAGTGAGGGTAGAGAGAAGAATTGGAAGAAACATTTAGGACATCAGACTTTAGAATCTGGCCTACTAGGTGACCTATCTATCCTGTGGTTTAGGTAGCCTGGGGCAGGGGAGAAACTGGGTTTCATCTCCTTATGTAAGGGGCAGAGAGTATCCAATATGTCGTAAAAGGCTGTCATCTCATCAGGGGAGCCTGGTGACCTTAAAGATCCTAAAACCCAAATGAGAATTACCAGAGCCTCAGGAATGGCTTGACCTGTGAATCCCAGTTTTTATCCTTTTGGGACTTGGGCTTCACCTGTCCTTTAGGAGCTCCTTTTGTCCCATAGGTCCCTTTCCAGTTCTCCCTAGAAAGATGCTGAGAAAGCAAAAGAACATTCTGACCAGTACCACTTGGGCACTGCAAACAAGCTGCCTTGCTGCAGAAGTGCTGGTGCCAGGTGAGGGGAAACACAAGTTGGACAAGTGGGCATTAGGGGGGTTTCACCTCCAGAAGATGGGGGGAGGAGCCCACTCTCTGTGTCAGAGAAAGAAGTGAATGTGGTTACTATGTGGACCTACCAGCCCTTTTCAAATGTTTATCTACTTGTCCCAATACATCTTGACTTTCTAGTGTGTTTAAATCCCCATTGGTGTCTAGGGAAATGCAGTTCATTCAAGACATCCAAGCCCTCATAAGTGGTCTTAGTTTACTTACCCTTTCGCGTTTTACAAGTGGTATTTAGGAACTCAATTTTTACAGCATTTATAGCTTTTCACTCTGGAGGAGGAAGGCCACTTTAACCTGAGAACACACCCTCACTGCCAGAAAGGCTCAAGTTGATTCAGAGTTTAGAACACCAGCTGGTTCTTAGGAGCCCCAGAGCTCATTATAGGAGCCCACTGGCTTCCTGGTACCCGTGCTGATTTTGAAAATTTTTTCCTGCCAGAATTTCTCCTGCTAGGCATGAAGAAACAGCAGAGTCTAGGGGCTCAGGCCTAAGTCTTCCTTTCTGGGTATATTGGCAGAACCAGGAAATGTGGATCTTGAAGCTGAATGTAGCTGCCTTCCTTCTGCTCTATACTTCCCTGACCCCTGGGGAAGACCCAAATGACCACCACAGAAGGAAGGGAGGAAATGTGGTATTGTGAGCTAGACTTAAGAATTAGGAGACACCTGGATTTGAATCCATGGAACCTTTCACATCTGCTTACTGTATAATCCTGGGCAAGTCACTCAAACTCTCCTGCTTTCACTTTCCTCATCTGCAGAATGATGTAGTGACTACCTCACAAATGTACCTCACAAAGTGTTTTTGAAGGTTAAATGACATAATTTGAGTAAAATACCTTGTCAACCTTAAAGGACTATTACAAATGCCAGTTATTTTTCTGTTACAATAAGGACGGGTTCAAGCCTTGAGAGACAAGTCCCAGGAATATGAATGTGATAGAATCACAGGATCTGAAAGCTAGAAGGAACCTCAGAGGCCATGTGATTGGTAGAAACTCACAACTATGTGGGCACCTCTACTCAGTAGCCTAAAATAACCTTCTCCAAGTGTGGCAGCCTTTTAAGAGAGCCAGGCAGTCTCCAGAGGAAAAGAGGTATTGTTGTCGTACTAGGGTGCTGAGGGTACTGGTCCTGACTGACAGACACAAATCGAAGTTAGCCAGTGTTCCAGGGGGGACTTCTGCTTTCCTTGTTACCTCATTCTGATTTCAGAGCCCTTTTCCTAAGGTGCAGAGATGGAAACCTGAAAAGAAAATAGGATTTCCCCCAAGTTGGAACTTTTCACCAATTTTAATATACCATAGAAAAGCTGTAAATAAAGAAACATTAGGGAAGAGAGACTGGGAAAAACTAGGAAATCTTTCGCCATCTTCACTTAATGATTTTGAAATTAAAAGAGAGCAGGAATCGATCATGGTAAGACAAAGTGAAAAGATCATAATTCTCACCTAAGTAAAAAAGGAATTTGTTAAAACTTAAATGCAGTTTTCTCGAATCAAGCCTGAAACCTCTCAGCTCTCAAAAACAATGATTAATTCACTTCAGGGTCTGTGACCAGCCTGTCCCCTCCCCACCCTACCCCACCCCCACTCTAGGAAGGAAAGAATGAATTCTATAGAATTTTAGTCTTTGTGGAATTTTCCTATGAAAACTTAAACCCAGAAGGATTTGTTGTACTTTTTGAGGCCTCCCAGGCAATTTTCAATAAAAAACGGTTTTCCAAGGGGTTTAGGACCAAATTCTCCTTCCTCAGGCCTAGAGGAATTCATTGGGATGCCAGAAGGGACCTCTAGATTCTGAAGGATACTGAAATATGGTGGGGAAATGTTGGGAAGACTTTGTAGTGTGGCTTGGTTTTCAGTAAGTGTATGACCCTACAGAGTAGTCTGTTGTGATGGAAAACTAATTAGACCAGTCAGGAAATCAGGGTTCTAATTCTCACTCTGTCGCTAAGTGACTAGCCTAAAATACTTGGGCTAGTTACTTACTCCATTTCTGGGCTTCAGTTTCTTCACTTCTAAAAACAAAAGGTTACACTAAATGATGGCTGAGGTTCTATTTAGATTTCAAATGAGATGATTCTGAATTAAATGAAAGTGTGGTATGGGGTTGGAGTCAGAACTCAGGAGTCAAAAGCTATGAATTAAAGTCTTGCCTGAGCTCAGGCAGATACTTGAGCAGCCCCTAAGTTCATTTTCCAGTTTTAGGAGTGGGACTATTATTGTCAGAGAGGATATAGTGTGTAGAGGGTGGGTGTGTCCCTAACTGTTGTGAAAGTCCTTTGGAAGGCTTGGTTCAGAGGACAATATTATGAACTTGGAAATTGCGGATCCTCCCTGAACTTCCTCCCTAGTAGGGCAGACTCACTCTTCTACATCGAACCCATTGTGGTGAGCTTTAGATTTTTAATGATTCTTTCTTCTTCCCACATCTTCCCCAGATATTTCCCTTCTTTCCCAGTCCTCTCTCCTTACACTGACTTTCAGAGCTGACCCGTAGTACAAAACCATTGTGCTTGTTACAATGCTTGATGTCTGTCATCCGGAAAATCTGACTCTCTTTGGATCTGAGCTTCCCCTTTTCTGATTGGAGGTGCGGAGCAGCCATGTGGATATTAGGACAGAGGAGAGTCTGAGACCCTTTGAAAGGCACACAATTCTGTTGAGTGAATAGTCAAATAAGGCTCAGACACTTATTAGCTATGTCACCCTGGGCAAGTCACTTAATCCCGTTTGCCTCAGTTTCCTCATCCATAAAATGAGCTGGAGAAGGAAACGGCAAACCACTCTGGTATCTTTGCCAAGAAAACCCCAGATGGCTTACATTTACATAAGTACGTATGAATATGCTAGGATATGTTTAGGTCTGTTCCAGGTGAGCTGACTCCCCTTTATGGGGGGATGGATATCAAGTGAGGTAATGTGTTTAAAATGTTTTATAAATGTACATGTGTTGGGATAACTTATATGTATTTATATATGTGTATACATGTGTATGTATATATTTGTATTGCACAATGCACCTACAGATTGTGCACATTTGTACACATTTCTACACATGTGTGTATCTGTACAATACCTATCTTACGAGTGCAATGTACATTTGCATATGCATTTGTGTGTACATATTTACATGTGTATATATTTATACACATTTGTGTGGATGCATTTGTAGAAATTTACATACAGTGCATATGCACATTTGTAGAAACAAGTGTTTACTATGTGTTGGCAGGTCTTGTGCTAAGCAATTTTCAAATATTATCTATTTGATCTTTGCAACAATCTTGGGGCTATTTTCCGCATTTTACGGATGAGTGAACTTGAGGCAACCAGAGGTTTAGGGACTGTGCTCTAGTCACGTAGCTAGTAAGTGTCTGAGGCTAGATTTATAGATGTGTATTTATTTACATATATAAACATATAGTCAGGCAGGCATATATGTATATGTAAATATGCGGATATGTATATGGACACTATTAATCTTTGTGTATCTATGTGTATAAAATGCAATGCTATCCTACTGCACACACATTTACAAAGCACTTTGACATGTGTTATTTCATTTGATATCTCCATGGAAAGAGGAGGGAGCCCATTTAGAATAGATCTCAACACTTCCTAGGATCCTAAGATTTAGAGCTGGCAGAGACCTTTGAAACTGTCCACGTCCTTGATTTTACAGATAAACAAACTTGAGACCCACCAGGGTTCACTGACATATGGTAGGACCCTCCACAGGTAGTGAGTAACAGAGCAAAGACTGGAAGTCAAGTCTTCTTGGTTCCAGGTCCCATGTTCTCCAACTAGTCAGATTATGAAACTGACTGGAAATCTAGTCAAGATGAACCAGTTTAGTAGGAGTTTTATAAAGAGGAAAACAGTGCATCTTGGGAAAATTAAGCTGCATTCAGTAAACTGTAGTGATCAGGTTTTTTTTATACCTGGGGTAGAATATTTGGCCTTTTTAAGTGTACTCTGTTAAAAATAACAATTCCATTGACCACTGCCACTCACAGTACCTAAATAAGGCTACCCTGTAGGAAATTAATCTCTGACTCAGTATTTGTGGTTGTTCAGTCTGTCTGACTCTCTATGACCCCATTTTGGGTTTGTTTGTGTGTGTATGTGTATGGTTTTTTGGGTTTTTTTTTTGACAAAGACACTGGAGTGTTTTGCCATTTCCTTCTCCAGCTCATTTTACAGATGAGGGAAACTGAGGCAAACAAGGTTGTGACACATGTAAGTTAAGGACTATGCAAGTAGTAAGTCTGAGGCTGGATTTGAATTCAGGATGATGAGTCTTCCTGGTTTTAGGCCTGGTACTCTATCCACTGCACCACCTGGCTGTTCCCAGTATAAGCAAACATTTAACAGAAGGAGGAGATATACTGGGAATCAGTAGAAGACTGGGTTCTGGCTGATTCCCAAGCTCAGAGAGTAGGTCCAGTGATCACTAAGGTCTCCTCTCTGGTCTTCTTTGTTCTCTATTGTCTTCTAGTTCTGATATTTTATGCCCTGACACTCCTACTAGTTCTGATATGGGACGTTCTAAAGGTTCTTGCACATCTGACAGTCCGTGTTCTGGAACTCTGTACTAGGCATAATGATAATTGATAACAGCAAATTAAATTTGTGGATAAGGAGATCTGTGAAATGGAGAGTAAATCTCTTGATGCCAGATGAAATGAATGCTATAGGATTTTGGGTCCAACCCACATTCCTTTAAAAGCTTGGAGCCCCCATCCACTGTTCACTTTCAAGACACCTGCCTCCACAACCCCAGCCTCCGCAATTCTTCACCCGCCACCTGTCATCTCCACAGAGAAGCCTTTTAAATGATAAGTCACAAGTTCTTCCCTGTGTGGGAGACACAGTGACATTGGCTGCTGCTAGCCCATTTCCCTAAGCCTGGGCTTGAGGGCACAGGTCTGACAGTTGGGATTAGGGGGAAGGAGGATGTTTGGGGTAGAGGTTCTTTAAATTGTCAGTGTCATCAAGCAAAGAAGTATAACCTTGAGAAAACCTCTTACTCCCTCCAGTGCCCAGTTTCTTCATCTGTAAGTTCTCTTTAAGGTTCCTTCTAGCTCTGACATTCCATGCTACCAAAGAGATGTGTTGTGCTTGTTTGTGTGTGTATATAGAGTGCAAGGGGAATTCCTGGTCAAAGGAAGGGTCAGGAAGGAGATCAGAGATAGATACACTGGAACTTGTCCTCTCCCACTGCTATGATGACAGACAAGGCTTGGTGATCTACAGATGTCCAATGGCCAAGGGGAGGGAAGTTCCACACTGACTGTGTGGTCTCTTCCTGAAATGTGTGCTTGTGCAAAGAACAATTCAGGCTCAGACTTTCTCTCTAACAGAGGAAGGCCAGTCCCACATATTCAAGGCCCCAGCTGTGGTAGAATGTGTATAAAAGCGAGCCCCAGTTTCAAACCTTCTGAGTTTGAGGAAATGTGGAGAGAATGTTGGAGACAGTAGGGCCCCATGAGAAATATCAATAGGCCTGACCCCAGCCAGAATGTCAACAACCCATATCTTCTATTTCCAGCTGCAGAAGGTGGGGAAAAATCGCCTTGCAATATAACTGCTTCTCACCCAGGAAGAATATCAGCCCTGGGCCACATGTTTCAGACCCCAAAGGTCCAGGAATATGGGATAGGGCAAGGGTTGATAAGGGAGAAAGAACTGAACAGGAGGGTGTATGCAGAATAACTCTGGCTCAAACTTTCTCTTTGAGACATTGCTTTTTCCCAAAGAAATGCTTTTTCCGGTGATACTAGAAAAAGTAGAATGAAATGAGATTTATAGAACAGTCAGAATATCTAGGAAGGCACTTGGACTTTAGGCTTTAGGGGAGCCTCTAGTTTTTGTGTCTTTAGGGTCAGTTGGGTAAGTGATCACAGAAATTTAGAGCTGTATGGTACTTTAAGATCTAGTCTTAAAGATCTAGTCTCCTCATTTTACTGATGTGGAATATGAAGTCCAGAGAAGTGAGGTGACCAACCCACGGTCTCCCTGCTAGGTAGTGGCAGAACTGGGATTAGAAGGAGTCTGTTCCAGGAAATGCTGCTGTCATGGCAGGCTGCCTGGCCTGATTTAAGGAAGTTGTCCAGCCTGGTGTAGAAGGGAATTTGAACTGTTGGTTGAAGAAACTTTTAAATAACTCTTTTTTGCCCTTGGGCTCCTTCTCTAAGGTACAGAATAGAGCCTCCAGTTGGGAAACTCTGCTAATTGTCAAGTGGAGTCAAGGCCCAGACCCTGTCTAGAGTTTACCTACCAGCTCTGATCCCAGAAGATAGGATAAAGAAAAAGGCAAGAGCTTGAGATAATTCACATTTGGTGTTCTCTTTATAAAGTCTGCCCAAAGATCATAGGGTCATAGATTTTAGAGTTGGAAGGGACCTTTGAGGTCATCTCATCTAAGCCCCTCATTTTATAGATGATGAAACTTAGTTTTAAATGGTTTACTCAAGGTCATATAGTAGTATAATAGCAGTGCCAGGATTTAAACTGGAGTCCTACAAGTCCAAATCCAGGGTCCTTTCCATTATGGGTGAACTCAAATTTGGTCCATCAGGATGAGTCTTAACCCTTTCCTGGGATTGTAGGATCATAGATAGCATTGAACTGGAAGATACTGTAGAGATTCCAAATTAACTCCAAAAGGAAGGTTCCAAGCTTTCCTTCTCAATGCAAGGGTCACTCACTGAGGGGGTGTGGAAGATAGCTTTGAGGAAAAGCATAATACTCTTTTGACCATAAAATTTGGAAGTTACCTAGCTTGCCTTGGTGCCCCTTTCAGTGTCAATGATCTCTCCAGTTCTCTTAACTCCCATAGTCTAGAAACACAACCCTTGGAAGGGGCTAAATCCTAATATTGATCAACTGAAGACACCCTTAGCCTCTCTAGTAAATGTCTTTCTTTTACCTATTCCTAGCTAGTCTTTGGGGAATGGGGGTGGGGGCAAGGATGATAAGTCATCATGGTGTTTGTACCACTGCCCAGCCCACATCACTGAGGCAGCGTGGTATAGTGGATAGAGAGGGATGGACTTTGAGAGTCAAGAAAACCTGGGTTCAAATTCTGCCTCAGACATGTATAAGCTGCATGACCCTGGATAGGTCACATAACCTCTTTCAACCTCAGTTTCCTTTCAGGAGGCTGGATTCGTTGACTTCTAGGGTCCCTTCTAGCTTTAAGGCTATGATCCTATGATCTCTAGACTCATAGGAAAATAGGCCTTTGGTGTTTCCTCATTATCTGCAACCCTCCTGAGTCATATGGCTTAGAGGCTTTCCCAGGGTTGCAGCTAAAAACATCCCAGCGATAGATTGTTTGGGTTGGAGTTGCTGCTATTAGGAAGGAAATAAGAAAAGTTCTGGACTCTAAGATCAGAAGTGGAATCTCAATTGGCAACTCAGTCAGGAGTGTACATGTCCAAGAGTCTAAAAAAGTGCGTTTTCCTCAAAGTGTAACATAGGGTGCCTGGGATTCTCGTCCCTTTTCCTGGAGCTTTCCTGGTTTGACCAAGGGTGTCAGATATGTCACTGTGTGAGGGAGGGTTGAATTCTAAACTTATGCTGACAGGATGGAGAAAGGTCTCAAATGGAATGTGAGGGTTTGGAGCCTTGTGACCTTTGGTGATTATATAGTAACAGTTCATATTATGATGGGAAAGAACTAGAGCACTTGTGTTTCCTCCACTAGCTGTGGGTTTCTTCCATTAGTATTTTCTCTAATCTCCAAGGCTTCCAGGATGGTGGTGGGAGAATAGTAAAGAGGGTAGGAGAGGTTAGGGAAGTACCTTTTTTAGGCAGCTTCTGTTTGAGATCCATTGAAGTTCATCTAGGCCCTGCCCCCCAGGTAGAGGATGAAAGGGTTGTAAGAAAAGGGAAATTAATGTTCTTTGTTGGCATGTCTGGGTTGTAGTGGAAAGACTAAAAAGGGTTGGCTTTTCGGGATGGAAAGATGAAGGACATATGGGAGAGAGAGGATCAAAGTCTATCCAATCAGGAAAGACTTAAAGACATGAATATGGGCTTCTCCAAATTCCAGAATTACAGACTAAGGTGGGGATGCCCCTTGAAGCTTCAAAGAGGTAGTTTAAGGACAAGCGAAAGCCATCCTACTGTAGGCAGGAAACTATTATCTCAAAAGGTCATAGAGGCTGCATATATGAAAAGATTGAAAAAGTCTTTAAATAAATGTAGGAAAGGGCCCTTAGAGATCATGTGCCCCCAAGTCCCCCAAGTCCCCATTTTGCAGTGGAGGAAGATGAAAGATATTAAATGGCTCGTCCACAATCATTATAGGTAGTAGGCAGCAGAACTGGAATTCAAACTCAGGTGTTCTGGTGCCAAATCAGAGGCTTTCCTCACTGCCCCATGCTACCTCTGACCTCTAACTTCTAACCTCAAACACTGACATCATAGAATGGCGCCACACCCTCCTTCAAATAGTCCCTCAGGGCTCCCAACAGAGAGAATTCTCGGTTGGATGGGCCTTTGGGCTGATACAGGGTGACATTTCTGATGTATTTAAAATGTGACTCACTCTGGGAGAGTGGGCAAGGAGGCTATTTCCCAAGTCGTTTTGACAGTTGAATCCTAGATAATATTCTACAAGAGACACACTGCTTGCCTGGCATCTGCAGCTCCTCTTTCCTGGGCTTTGGCTGGGTGCTAGAATACTGCAACTGAATCTGTCATACTTCCAGGTCGATGTGAAGGAAAACCCCAAAGACCCATGTTGGCAAAAGTGAATTTAAGGGATCTGCTCAAGTTCTGCCTCAGTTTCCCAGCTCAACACCTTAGAAACAAGCTCCTCTTCAGCTTTTTTGAAGTCAAGCTGAGGTCACAACTGGAAAAAACACCAAGTTATTTTTAAACTTTTCTTTCTGTTTATTCTCTTGCTCCTTTAAAACAGGGATTCTTCATCTTTTTGAGTCATGGACCTTTTCTCTGATGAAAACTATGAGCCCCTTCTCAGAGTATTGTTTTTAAATGCATATAATAAAATATATAAGATTACACAAGAAAGCAATTATATTGAAATGGAGTTATTAAAATGTTTACAAAAGAAATTCAAGAGACCCCAGATTAGAATCTCTTCATTTAAAATAAAGGTGAAAGGCCCGGGAGGAATGAATGATGTTGTACAGGGTTGGTTGGTTGTTTTTGGTTTTTTTTTTTAAACATCCAACCAAAAAAGTATTTTTTATAGGCTATTAAAATGCAAAATGACTTACTTGAGATATGTAACACAGAGCCAGGAGGAAACCTTTGGGTTCAGGGCATGTGCCCACACTGAGGGAGGGGAGTTGGATTACTTGGCAAACTGCTGTAATTTTACCTGCTCCTCCGGCTGCTGCTGCTGCTGGTGGGGACTCACTGTGTCAGGTGGTAGCTGTGGTGCGCTTAGACAACAGTCCCCAGATGTTAGGGGGGGGTTTTGCAAAAATGAGGTCAGGTTGGCCAGCTGCTTTCATGTCTGACATGCACAAGGGAGATACAGTGGCTTAAAATCTAGCCCAGCAAGGTCACTAATGAGATAGGCTTCTAGGAAGGCCCTTGAGTTATCAGGGAACATTTGAATAAAAACAGTGGCCTGGCAAAATGACTGCCCTGCTTTTTCACATTAGCCTGGTTCCCATTTACTAACACCAGAATTATGCCGAAATGACAAAAACTGAAAGAAAGCTTCATGTCTGAAGCTATACTGATTCATACAAGAGGTTTGCAGGGAATTCTCTAGGATGCTCCTTGTCCTGGAGTTGAGACCTGAATTTATGTCAGGAGGAGGTATGATGTGGTGGAAGTGAATTCAGCTGGGAATCAGATGACTTGGGTCTTGGTTCTGAATTTGCTACCACCCAGCTGTCTGATCTGGGGAAATTACTTCTCCTATTAGAGGCCTTTGTTTCCTCATCTGTAAAAAACATGCTTTTGAGAATTCCCCTCCAGGGGTATGCTGCTTCCAGGCCTAAGAACTAATTGTTAAATTTTCAGTGGAAGTATTTACACCTTGGCAAATGTGACAAATCAGGGTTCGATTTATTGTTTTATTGATCTGGCCTTAATAAAATGATGGAGAAAAATATTAATAATAAAAAATTATATTTAAATGTTTGTCATGCAGGCATTTTCCTCCCTGGAGAGCTGATTGTTACACATTTACCTACACATTCCTGATTCTGGCTCTTAATTACTTATGGGATGGTATCTTTGTAATCAGAGGACAAAAAGCAGCACTAACCCTGTTATAAAAGGTGCCCTACCCTAGAATGCTTGTATTTGGGATATGACCAGTCATGCTGATGGGAGCCCAGGGGAGACTGGAATTGGCCTAATCAACATTCTCAGCTTCTCCAGGGAAATTGACCCCTCTTGGCTCCATTCTGAAGGGCTTCCCAGCTACTTGATGCAGATCACAAGCTAAACTCGTGCTGAGACAAGAGAAACTTCTCTTTTTAGAGAGGGAACTGGGGTAGCTGGCAGCAGTAGTGTGGGTTTGTCATACTATGAACCATTAAGTTAAAGCAATCTCAGATCTGGCATTGGGAGGCTGTTGTAAAAGCTGGGCAGAACACTATGGGATCAATTCCAGTTTTATAACCATGGCTTTAGGCAGGAGGGAAAACAAGAGAATCTCATTCCTATGAATGAAAATATAAATGAAAATCATTTGTCAAGCACTTACAATGTGCCAAGCATGGGAGGGGGAGGAGAGATGGTGTACAGATACAAAAGTGAGACAGTTCCTTACCTCAAGTAGCTTACTTTCGAATAGGAAAACAAAACAAATAGAGGGGCATTGTGGCTACCAAGGGCTGTTTTGATATGGGAAGACACAAGGATGAGTGGAGCTGTAGAGGAGTTGATTGGCATACCCCTTTCAGAAACAGTAGTAGTAGTATTGATTTGATATGGTTCCCTCTTTTGAAGGGCATTAACTTAATTCCAGGGCAACTAGGTAGCACAGCGGATAGAGTGCTGGACCTGAAGTCAGGAAGACTCATCTTCCTGAATTCAAATCTTCAGATACTTACTAGCTGTTCAGTGACCCTCAGCAAGTTACTTAACCCTGCTTGCCTCAGTTTCCTCATCCTCATAAAATGACCTGGAGAAGGAAATGGCAAACCACTCCAGTATCTTTGCCAAAAAACCCCCAAATAGGGTCAGAAAAAGTCAGACATGACTGAAACAATCAAACAACAACAATAAACTTAATTCTAATACTTTCTGAGTCAGGGAAAACGCATGTGGGGCATTTCGATCGTAAGTTCTATGAGGGTGGTGACTGTCTTTTGCCTCCTCAGCATTTAGCACAGTACCTGGCACATAGTAGGCATCTGATAAATATTATTGGCTACTGACTTGATGATGCTTTGTTTCTCCACCTTCTTCATTCACATACAGATTTAGAGCTGGAAAAGGGATCTTATATCCAACTGCATCATTTCAGAGATGAACAGACTGAGGGGTTCTGAGATCATGCAGAGCCCAAAGCAAGGTCATGCAAGACCAGGAGTCTAGTCCTCTGCTTCCAAGCCCTGCCCTATGCCATGATACCTTTCTTGGTGGAGAACAAAAAGCAGAGTGAAGGGAAACCATTCCTATTCCATTTGCCCTCTGCTTTAGGCCCAGGTTGTAGCACATTGCCAAGGTGCTCGTCATCTCAGTCCTCTCTCTGCAAGGTTGTTTTCTCATTGTGGGGAGATTCTTCTCCTCTCAGCCTGGGATATGGATTGGTGTTACTAAACCTCATTTTCTGGCTAGGGATGGGGGTGGGGGTGATTTAGTGATATAACCAAGCCAGTGTCTGAGACAACAATAGACCCCAGAAGCTTTTTGGATCTGACATGACAATAACACACCATTAGCCTGATCTTGGGGCTGGTCCTGAAGAGGAGGGGAAGGGGCAAAGAGGTAGGGGCTGGAAGCCTAAATCTCAGTGAGGAGAATAGAAGTTCTCACAGATAGGAGCCCAGTGGGGTGAAATCCTAAGAACAGAGAATTATTGGAGATGTAATTAAGTGAACATCCTTATTTCTAGGTCCAGCTGGGAGCTCCCAGACCTTCAGACAGGGAAGATTCAGGCCATCAGTGACTCAGATGGGGTGAACTACCCCTGGTACGGTAACACCACAGAGACCTGCACCATTGTGGGCCCCACCAAAAGAGACTCCAAGTTTATCATCAGCATGAATGACAATTTCTATCCTAGTGTCACGTGGGCAGTGCCGGTCAGTGAGAGCAACGTAGCCAAACTGACCAGCATCTACCGAGATCAGAGTTTCACCACCTGGCTGGTGGCCACCAACACAGCCACCAATGATATGGTCATTCTTCAGACACTCCACTGGAGGATGCAGCTGAATATCGAAGTGAATCCCAACAGGCCCTTGGGACAACGTGCCAAGCTCCGGGGGCCAACTGCCCAAGAGCAGCCCCAGATCCTGAGTAAGAATGAGCCAATACCACCCAGTGCCCTTGTCAAACCGAATGCCAATGATGCTCAAGTCCTCATGTGGAGGCCGAGGGATGGGCAGCCTCTTGTGGTGATACCTCCCAAATACCGGTAACGAGCAGGGGTCCTGGCACCGAATGGGAGGAGAACACGCTCTGATCTGCTAGTTTAAGACAAACAAATAATAATAATGATGATCAAAACAAAGTCAGAATGCACTTTTTAATCATTCAACACAAATGCAACCATTCTACCTTCTCCAGTGGGACGGATTTCACTGTGCTAAAGTTCCAGGGAAGACCTCACCTGGGGTTTCCTCATCACCTGCTTTCTAAGGAGCAGGAGAAGGGAGGTGGGGAGAGGAGGAACAAAGCAAAAACACACAATCCCTTTTCATTTCCACTTTAGCCTTTGGTTTTCCCCTCTCTCTTTTCCCTTCTCTGGTTATGATCTGAGTTTCAGTTACTCACTCGAAACAGACTTGATGAAACAAAAAACTTTTGAGTTTTTCTTTTTCTTTTTTCCCTCTTTTCTCTGCAAGGTTCAGGGGGAGGGAGTGGGAAGGGAGTCCCCTCATCAACGAAACCCAAGATCTTGGAGCAATCCAACTGACCCCTTATCTTACTGATGACACATTTTTTTTTCACTTGATAAAGATGTGCAACCTCCTCCCCCTACCTAATCATGCGGCCTTATATAGATTTTGCTTTGCCAAAATTTTGCCTTAAGCTATGCTGGGGGTGGGGGGTGGGGGGAGGAGGGATGGACAGAAGAGCAGAATCTCTTTCCTGCCGGATTTTAACAAGTGAATGGAGGGTGAAAGGAGCACCACCTTCCTTCTGTGGGGGAAGGAAAGGGAAGGTGGCTCAAATCCATCTGTTTTTGGGATTCAAAGAGGAGGCAAAGAAAAAAGCCCAGACCTAACGCCAATCGCTTTTAACCCTTCCCTATTTTGGCTTTTAAAAAGGTCCTTCTTGTTCTCTCCTTCCCCCTCCCATCTTGGTCCCATGCAGAGGCTCTGGCCCTTCTGTTCTCTTCTTTATAGCATCAGCTCAGGGCTAGGTTTAAATGGAGGGGAGGAAGAAGTCAAGAGACCATATATAGAGGAAGCCATCGTTCCAGACCACGAACTTGGTCTTCAGCTTGTTGGCGGTGCCCACACCCTCTGAGCACCCACCCTGCCCATATATCAGCTAATTTTGTGTATTCCCTAACGGAGTGGCTTTCTCCATGCTGGTCTGTACCACTTCTAACTTTCTGGAACACCAGCTACTACCACTGATAATATACAACCATTTTTGTGTGTGAAAGGCAAAAGAAAAAAAAAAAAAGAGGATGTCTCTCCATGCAGTTGGAAACTGTAGAGAATGGGATACAGGAGCATACTTTTTACCCCTCCTCCACTCTCAGCTCCACAGTGTTCTTTGAAAATGGATTGTATGGGGCTACAGGCGTGTTCTGAGGATAAAATCCTCTTTTGGGCTTTCACAAAAAGCTCTCTAGTCAGAGACTTCTATAATCATCAAATGTTATTAATCCAGACAGTTTGTAGGGGAGGGAAGAGGAGGAGGAGGGCTACAAAATTTACTCTGGATCTTTTCCTTGTTGGGAAGTTTAGGGGAAACGTTAACTCAGAGACCCCATATTTCCTCAACTCCAGGAAATGAACCAAAGATGGGAAGTCCAAGTAGACCTACCATTGATTTCAGAGTCACGTGGAGGCCTGGCCTTGGCAGCTTATTCTGAGTATCTCACACCCAATGAGCACTCAGGGAACCTGTCTCACACTTTCCTCTCTATCTGGGGTACCCTGTAGTCCCAATCGTAACCTGTAGACCCCCTACCCCTCTTCCTGAGTAAATGCCAATGCTTTGTAGCAAATGTCATGCTCAGTTGGATAGCTGCTCACAGAAACCACAGGGGAATAAATGGTTCCCTATAGCTTTAAATGTATTCCCCTTTGTTGTAGCATTTTATTGAGACTGTGGTCCTTCCTGACAACCTTCAAAATTTGTAAAGTCACCCCAGAACTCCCTCAGCTCCACAAATAATCATAAACCAGGGTGCTAGATCAAAAACAGAATATCAGCAGACATTTCTGCTTGAGACACAGCACCTGTTATAGTCTCAGTTAAGATTTAAGAAGGTTTTTAAACAATAATCCAAATCCCATGCTATAATATCCATTACCTGTGTAATATTACATGTATTCAGGGATATTTAACACAAGATGGAGTCTCCTCCAGCTTATATATTTGGGAAAGAAAACTATATGTTAAAATGAATTTGCCTAGAAATAGTTGATTAGCTTTTTCTGGTTAATATCAAGCTTAGGCATTCCCTCTGCTACATCTCGATAGCCTCCACTCCTCAGAAAACTTCTGCTTTCCTTCTGCGTGCTCAGAGGAGCCAAAAAGGAAAATAATGACAATAATAATGAGAGTGGACAGATGTTTTGCAGTTTGCAAAGCCCTAGCCATACAGCATTGAGTGGAAAGGACGCTGACTCAGGAAGCTCTAAGAGGATGTGGTTTGATATTTACTACCTATGTGACCCTTGGGCAAGTCCCAACCTCCATGGGTCTCAGTTCCTTCATTTGTAGGAAGGGGGTTAGCCTCTGAGGTCCCTTAGAGCTCTGTATCTTTGATATCATTTGACCCTCAAAAGAACCCTTGGAGCTCTGTTTTATAAATAAGGAAACAGGTATAGAGTCACTAAGTGACTTACCTAAGGTATATGGCTAGTGAATAGTAAAACTAAGACTGAATCTCTGGTCTTCTGGCTCACAATCAGGGGCCTCCTCACACACACACCACCACTCCATCCCATGTGCTTCTCAGTATGTGGTTTTAAAGCTATGTAAGCAAGCTATGAGGTCAGGGGTTGGGAAACCTTCACCCTACTTCTGAGGACAATGCACCAAAGAGAGATAGCAGAAAATGTCAAGAGCTATAGCCATGATAGTATGGGTGAATAATAATGCCTTGACTGTGGAGTTAAAACTGCTACTAGGGACATTTAGCCTCAAAGTGAGAAATCACCCCCAGTGGATCTGGGTCAGCAGCTTCTAGGCAGAAGGCAACTGAGGCCCAGGTCCTGCCCCAAGCACCTACCTGCATGGCTACTTACCTTCTCTGGACTTGAGCTTCTGGTACATAGTTGGTGCTTAATCAGTGTTTATTGACTGACATACAGGTATCAGACTAGTTGATGGTTCTCAAAGTGTGATATGGGGGTCCCCAAGACCCTTTCAGGGTCTTGCAAGGTCAAAATTATTTTTGTAATAATACTAAGATGTTTCAATTTTAGTATGGTAAATATCAATAGACAAAAACAAAAGCTCTTTGGGGGTGTTGTCAATTTTTAAGGGTATAAACCAGGTGTTGAGCCTGAAAAGTTTGAGAATTGCTAGCCTAAATGACCTCTCAGCACCCTTCCAAATCTACATCTTATGACCTATGACTTTAGAAGTCCTTTCCCCTCTGTCCACCTCTTTTACAAAATGAGGGGATCAGCTTGGATGATTTCTATAAAGGTCTTTCCAGCTCTCTCAAGAAAAAGTGCTGTGTGCTTCAAATGTGCGGAACCCTCCTAAGGCTATTCTTTGAGTTCGGGGATAATGATGGATAATACATGTCATGAAGATGTATCAGTGTCAGTATCCGGATGCAGGATTGGGCTCTCACAGTGGGCACAGCCTCATGAGAGCCTTGGGAGGGATTTAGCCTCAAAGGCCTTGTTCATCTGACTCCAGGCCCTAGACGTGCAAAGGTAGACAAGGAGCAGACGCACAGAAAGGTCAGAACAGGGGAGGCCCTGGGGTTGAGGCCTTGAGGCTTCTCAGGTCATTCCTCCAAACCAGTGCTTTTAGAGTGACTGTCCATGTTTCTTAAAGAAATCAGTTCACCCTTAGAAAGGAATAAACAAAGTGGCCCATTTCAGGAGAAGCAGGGACTCCTCTGAGGTGCTCCTTACACGGATTCCTCAGGATCCCACTCTTGAGCAAATGCCAAAGTTTCTCAGGAAATACCCGGACCTTGGCTGGATAGCAGCTTTATTAGAGCCATTAGCCTATTCCTCACCCCCCCCCCCCCTCCGCTCCCCAGTCCCTCCCCATCCCAGCTCACACACTAGTGACCAGCATCCTCCACCTATTCAGCTATTACCTTTGATGTGGACTTCTTGCCCCTCCCTGTGATAATAGGATAATAGGACTGGGGGGCCCCTGAGTGACCTAGGTCACTACTGGTTTTATAACGAAGTAGGCTTAAGTTTAGTCCAAGGTAGGGAAGAACGAGGAATCATAGAAAGTCAGAGGTGGAAGTGACCCTAGAACATAGAAGGTCGGAGGTGGAAGAGACTTTAGAACAGGGGTTCTTAACCTTTTTGGTGACAGACTCCTCAGGAGAATGCATAGGAGTGGGGAAGCATGGTGGTGCAGTGGATAGAGCACCAACCCTAGAGTCAGGAGGATCTGAATTCAAATCAGGCCTTAGATACTTACGAGCTGTGTGACCCTGGACAAGTCACTTAACTCCAATTGCCTCAAATAAATAAAATAAAATAACTAAGTCCCTAGGATTACAAAAGAAATCAATTAATTGAAATAGTTACCAAAATATATATTTTTAAAACGTTCACAGATCTCATGTTATAAACCCATTTAAGAGTTGAAAGAAACTAGAATATAGAATATCAGAGTTGGAAGAGACCTTAGTAATCACCTCATCAAACCACCTCATACTACAGATGAGAAAAGTGAGACCTATGGAAGCAAAGTCACAGAGCTGGTCAGTGGTAAAGACAGAATCCCGTCCCTGGTCTCTAGACTTCCCCATTCAGGGCCCAAAGGGATCATCAGGGTTGACTTTTTGCTCTGCACCCTCTTACCCACCTCAGGAGCACGGACATAAAACGAGTCTCTTTCGGAGGCTGCCGACTCCTCCCTTTACCCTCCCTGCTTGGACATCTTCCAGCAATAAAGAACCCTCCTTGGTTATACAGAGATACTGTGAAAAAAAATGTACTGAGACATGAGAGTCTTGAAGAAAATGTAAACTGAAAAAAAACTTTTATTAAAAAAAAAAACTAATGAAGCAAAATAAAGTGGAATTTTCAAGAAGTCCTGGTGAGGGTCTGGATGTTTCTGCAGGACTGCAGCAGCTGCATTGGGGTTTCGGCTTGATACAAATGGGCTTCCCTTTCACCCCAGCGGGGGGCTTTGGGGTTTGGGGGTGAGAAACCATGGGTTGGTTTTCAGAGCAGACACCATGCAAGGAGAGAAAATGAGACATGTTGCTTTATAAATAGATCAGATTCCCCCCTCCCCTTCCCTCCTGTCTTCCACTCACAATCTCCCTTTCCACAAGGGCCTGACCTGGGAAATCTCCGTGTTTAGGGTGATGCCAGACTTTGGCTGCGGTATACCGTTATAACACAAATCATTATGCCCTGGATTGAGCTATACTGCAGATCATATACACATTTAAACCTGCTTCTATAACGAACACCCAACACAACGAATTAGCTTATAGCGTAGGTGTTCATCTTTTCCCTTTTACCAGCTTTATAAAAACAATTTCACCGCATTGGTGTATGGATGAAAGGCTGGTGCAGATAATAAATCCCTTTAGTTCCCATCTGTAAATGGAGGGTTGAAGGAGGATAGAAAACACGAGAATTTAGTTTGATTTTTCTCTTGTTTTCTTAAGAAACCCCCAAGTTGTGTCCATTGTGCTTTAATCCATTGTAAGTAGAGGAAATGCTTTTCCTCCCCCACAGGAAGGAAAGTTGTTTTTTTTTCAGTAAGTCTTCCCCTAACCCACAATATGCCATGTCGTTCTCTTTGAAGATGGGCGGCTCCAGTTTCCTCTAGATGATCATACTCATCCTGTTGAGTGGGCCGAGGGTTCTGGGTTCCATTTTGGAAAACTAAGGACCTACATCCACTCAGAGTATAAATGATTTAATTATTTCCCAGGTTTGTTGTCTTTGCAACAAACAAAATGAACTCAGTTTAAGATATCTTCTTTCTTTTGTGCCAGAGGAAAGTTTTAATGCAGGAAATTGCATCATAGAGGGCTCATTTCAGGGTGACTGTTTGGACTCTCCATGTACAATCAACTCATTAATGGGCAGCCACAGGTATATGTGGCCTCAGAAATTCAGAAAATGGTGCAGACCTAACCCGGTGGAAGTCAGTCAGCCAATAGATAGTTTATTAAGTGGTTACTATGTGGCAGGCATCATGCCAGGCACTGAGGATACAAAGAAAATCCAACACACAGTCTGTGCTCTTAGTAGCTCACATTCTAATAGGAAAGACAATATGTAAATAACTGTATACATACAGGCTCAAGATATACAGTGTGTAAATGGAAGGGATGCATAGGAAGAAGGCTCTAGTAGTTGGGGGTGGGATGGCCAATGCAATCAATACACACTGGGAAAAAAAACCTGGAAGATGGGATTTGAGCTGAGGCTGAAAGGAAGCCAGGGAAACCAGTGGGCAGGGGTAAGAAGGGAGAATCAAGGAAAAGACATGGATTTAGGAGATGCAGTGACATGACTGAGGACACCAAGCAAGCTGGACCGTAGTGTATGGGAAGCGGAGTTAGAAGACTGAAGGGGTAGCAAGGAGTTGGGTTGTGAAGGGCTTTGAAAGTCAGACAGATTATTTTATATTTGATCCCAGGTGGTCATAGGGAACCACTAGAATTTATTGAGTAGAGAGAAAACATGGTCAGACCTATACTTCAGGGAAATCACTTTGGCAGCTGAGAGGAGGAGGAATTGTAGTGAGATGACACTTGAGGCTACCAATAGTCCAAGTAGGAGATAAAGATGGCTTAACCCAGAGTGAGCATAGAGAAGGGGATATATCTGAGAGACTTTGTGAAGTTAGAAATGATAAAACTTGGTATAAGATTGACTGTGAAGGAGGGAACCGAGTTGAAGGGTATGTATACACTTATGAGCTTGAACCTGTAAGCTGATGTGAGGCTGAGAAGAGACATTGAAAGGGGAACATGGTGTTTTCTGGGTCACAACTTTGTGAGGGAAATTTTCACTAAGAGAGGTTGCAAGTAGAGAAAATTGTTTTCCATGTGGCATTCTGCACCATGGTGGAAGTACTCCAGCCTCCTGGGCTGATAGCAAGTTAAATTTAGAAGTCCCAATTTAGGGAGGAGAGAGAGAGAGACAGAGAGAGAGAAAGAGAGAGAGAGAGAGAGAGAGAGAGAGAGAGAGAGAGAGAGAGAGAGAGAAAGAAAGAGGGACAGAGAGAGAGGGACAGAGACAGAGACAGAGACAGATAGACAGACAGACAGACAGATGCTGGGCTATGGACAGCTGTTCCAGGTTACACTTAGGGAGCTGAAAGCCTTAGGTCTCTTGCTGTCTGTCCTGGGCAGTCCTGACATTTCTCCAAGATGTCCGGGAAAAAGATTGTCAAAGCTTCATTCAGCACTTGGCTTCCAAACATAGCCCTACTTCAGTCTCTTAAAACAGCTTCTCTAGAGGTCATCCAATTTGGGGCTCCTTAATGATGTAGAAAGAGAATGAACATATCTTCAGAACACTTTTATTTCAGAAACATGAAAAAAAGGTCATCAACTTGCAGTAACAGAAATAGAGCATTAAATGGTTGGCCATGGAACTGGGGGTACTTGGCAATTAGTCCATTACAGATAAATAATGTCTGTAAAAAATGAAAATTCACCTTAATTAGAATGGGAGACTAGCAAAGCTGGAACTTCAGGGGCCATTTAGTCTAAAACTGAATTCCTCCAAGAACATCCCTGAAAAGTCATCCTTTGTGTATTGTACCCACTCCTCCTCGCATGATCAGTCACGACAGGCGAATGCTACAAGCTTAGAAAGAAGGCTTTCGTATTAGGATCCAAAGAGAAGCAGGTTTCATTTAGAATTTCAGGAGAGCAGTTGCTTCTTGCCAGGGTTGGTTTCCCTCAAGTCTTCTTATGACTCAAATACCTCAGTATTCATACACCTTTCTTTACTGTCCTTTAGGGGACACCTGCTACAGAAATTCTATTATCTCACATGGTTGGGAAATGAGGTCCTCTAGGAAATGAAATATTAACTAATGGATGCCATGTCACAAGACATGAATTACCAATTTTTAAAAAAGTTACATAGAAGCAACATGGTTCAACAAAAAGAACGCTGGATTTGGATTCAGAAAACTCATGGACAGTTAGGTGGTGCAATGGATAGAGCCCTATGCCTGGAGTCAGGATGATCTGAGTTCAAATCTGGTCTTATACACTTACTAGCTGTGTGACCCTGGGCAAATCACTTCAGCTTTGTGTGCCTCAGTTTCCCCATCTCTAAAATGGGGATAATAATAGCACCTACTGTAAGAATCAAATGAAATAATAATTATAAAGGGCTTAGTACAGTACCTGGAACATAGTAGGTACTATATAAATTCTAGTATTATTATTGTTAGACCCAGAATTGAATCCAGGCTCTGCGGCTTATTTTTTTTGTGACCTAAGCAAGTCAGTTAACATCTGAGAAATTTTCTTGCCTATAAAATCAGAGACTCGCTGCTTTCTCAGCTCTTCTAGCACTACACGCTACGGTTTTTCAGGATGCCCTTTAGTGTCTTTTTTGTGGCCCAGAGCCATCATTGTGGACATTAATTACCGCTGTATCAGCAAAGCACAGCAGCATGGCTTCACAGAATGCCAGACCACAGAGATTACTGAACAGAGGAAGATGTTTTGGGAAAATGAGTTTAGTCTTTTCCACCATCCAGGATGGAACTAGAAAATAATCCCTAGCCCACATTATGGCTACCCAGGTCTACCATAAACCAGAACAGTAACTGTCGAAGGATCACTTCCCCCTTCCCAAATCTCATGACTGGATTAGTTCCCTCTCTTATTCATAGAAGCGATTAAACTGTTCCATTGGAACAAGCCTGATTTAGGCTCACGTCTGGCTGCCACAGTTGATGTTTTATGGTCTCTTTTTAATCAGACAGATGAAAGGTGGAATGGTTCGGTGTTTATAGCAGGCCAGATGCAGAGTTAGAAGCTTGGTGTCCTATTCCTGGCTCAGCCACTTGTAGAGTGTGCAGTGGTAAAGTACTTAGGCCCTGCATGCCTTAGTTCCTTCTTATAAATGGAGATGTGAAAAGCCATCTTCTTCCTCCCTCTGGCACATAGTCATTCATAGCTTTGGCATGAATTTAAAAATTAACTAGCATTATTGAACTCCCTCAAGAATAAGACAGTGGAAAATGAGATTTTAATACACCCATTGAGATTCTCTCATGTTAACCTGATTGTGATATCTTCAAAAGCAGGGACCATGTATACTTTGAAGAAAAAAAATCTTTTTATCAGTCTCAACAAATAGTGACTGATAGCTACCATGTGCTCTCCTTGTGGGGAATATAGAGTCTAAGCCCTGATCTCTACTTTCAAGGAGTATGCTATCTATTTGGGGAAGACAAGAGTATGTAACAGTATATCACTTGCTGAGCAAATTCAACTATCTGTGATATTGCTATGAGTGAAAGAGAAGGGTCTCCGAGGAGGTAAAACATTTCCCAACATTTGTGTGCAAAAGCTCATCGAGAAGAACCCTGCAAGCTCTTACTGCTTATTGACTCATTTTAGATACAGTTCTGAAATGAGCTTATACATCTGATTTCCCAGCTCACTTAAACTCAGTTGACTTAATAAATACTTGGATTAAGCATTGTGGATACCCCAAGATAAAAACAGAAGTCCTTTCCCTCAAGGAGCTTATATTTTACTTGGTGAGATTAGGAGCATAATGCAAAATGGGAAATGATAGGGTCCTTGGAATATGTGTAAAAGGGGAGAGCATTTTAGCTTGGTGCGGGGTGGAGAAAGGAGGGGATCAGGGAAGATTATAAGAGGTGGCATCTGAACTGAGCCTTGAAGGGCATAAGAATTATGTAAAGTGGAGGTGAGGAGAGAGTGCCTTCCAAGCATGGGGAATGGCCTGTGCAAATGCATGGAAGTGGAAGATGAATGAAAAATAGAGTGCATAAATGTCAGTAATATGAAATAGTGACAGAAAGGTAAGTTGAAGCTAGATAGTTAACGTAGTGGCCATAAGGAGTGAAGGAGACAATATGGTACAAGATCTGTTAAAAGCATAATTGACAGAACTTGGTAAACTGATTGGTTATAGAGAGCAAAAGAGAAGGAAGAGACAAAGATGGCTATAAGTTTATGAACCTTGATGACTGGGTATATGAGGGTGACAATGAATAGAAATAAAGAAGTTTAGAAGTGGTAGAAGTTTAGGCAAGATGGTGATATTTTTAGTTTGGAACATGTTGAATTGGAGGGTGGAGACTATTCAGATTAAGTTCACCTGGAGGTTGGGGACAAAGGACTGAGGTTTGGGAGAGAGGTTGGTACTGAATATACATATCTGCATAGCGGTGATAAGTGAACCATTAGAAGCTGATGAGATGATCGTGAGAGAGAGAGAGAGTATGGAAAAGGACTCAGAAAAGAGCCTTGGGTGATGAGTCAGCAAAGAAGACTAGGAAGACTCAGGTAAGCAGGCAGAGATCCAAAAGATAGCTGCATTAGGAATTCCAAGGGAGGAGAAAGTATCCAGGAGGGCAGGCAAGGGTCAAAAGATATAGAGGGGTCAAGGAGGATAAGAAATGGTTTAGCACTGAAGAGATCACTCATTACCTTGGAGCAGTAAGTTTTATGTTGGGGTTGGAAGTTAGACTGTAAGGACTTGGGGAGTGAAGGTGTGTGAAGAAATATAGGCAATTAGAGTAGAGGACATTTTCTTCTTTTTTTTTAGTTTTCAATATTCACTTTCATAAGATTTTGAGTTCCTAATTTTTTCTCCTTCCTTCCTCTCCTCCCTCCCCAAGATGGCATGCAATCTGATATAGGCTATACATGTACAATCGTATTAAACATATTTCTACATTAGTCATGTTGTGAAAGAAAAATCAGAACAAAAGGGAAAAATCACAAGAAAGAAAAACAAAAGAGAAAGTAGTATGCTTCAATCTGCAATCAGACTCCAGTTTCTCTCTGGATGTGGATGGTATTTTCCATCATGAATTTTCTGGAATTGTCTTAGATCTTTTCATTGCTGAAAAGAGCTAAGTCTATCAAAGTTGGCCATTGAGCAACACTGCTGTTACTGTGTATATGTTCTGGTTCTGCTCACTTCACTCAGCATCATTTCAAATTTTTCCAAGTTATTCTGAAATCCACCTGCTCATTATTTCTTATAGCACAATGGTATTCCATTACGTTCATATACCACAGCTTGTTCAGTCATTCTCCAATTGATGGACATTCCCTCAGTTTTCAATTCTTTGCCACTGCAAAAAGAGCTACTCTAAAAATTTATGTACATGTGGGTCCTTTTCCCTTTTATTATTTCTTTGGGATACAGACCTAGAAGTGATATTGTTGAATCAAAGGGAATGCACAGTTTTAAAGCCCTTTGGGCACAGCTCCAAATTGTTCTCAATGGTTGCATCAGTTCACAACTCCACCAACAATGCATTAGTGTTCCAAGTTTCTCACATCTTCTCCAACATTTATCATTTTCCTGTTTTGTCATGTTACCCACTCTGATAGGCATGGTGTAGTACCTCAGAGTTGTTTTAATTTGCATTTCTCTAATCAACAGTGCTTCAGGGCATTTTTTTCATATGACTATAGATAGTTTTAATTTCTTTATCTGAAAACTGCCTGCTCATATCCTTTGACCATTTCTCAATTGGGGAATGACTTGTATTCTTATAAATTTGACTCAGTTCTCTATATATTTTAGAAATGAGGCCTCTATCAGAAACATTGCCTGTAAAAATTGTTTCCCAGCTTTCTGCTTTCCTTCTAATATAGGTTGCATCAGCTTTGTTTCTGCAAAACCTTTTTAATTTAATGTAATCAAAATTATCCATTTCATAACGTTCTCTGTCTCTTGTTTGGTCATAAATTTTTCCCTTCTCCATATATTTGACAGGTAAACTATTCCTTGCTCTCCTACTTTGCTTATGGTAACACTCTTTATGTCTAATTCATGTACCCATTTTGATCATATTTTAGCATACAGTGTAAGATATTGGTCTATGTCTAGTTTCTGCCATGCTATTTTCCAGTTTCCCCAGCAGTTTTTGTCAAATAGTGATTTCTTATCCCAGAAGCTAGAATCTTTGGGTTTATCAAACAGTAGATTACTAAGGTCATTGACTACAGTGTCTTGTGTACTTAACCTATTTTACTGATCCACCCCTCTATTTCTTAGCCAATACCAAGTAGTTTTGATGATTGCTGCCTTACAATATACTTTTACTCCTGGTACAGCTAGACCACCTTCCCTTGCATTTCTTTTCATTAATTTCTCTGATATTCTTCTGTAGAAAACATTTTGTACCATTTTGGCAGTTAGAGGGCAGGGAAGAAATACAGGCCAATAGTTTGAGGACAAGGCTAGTCAAGGGGAGACCAGAGCAGAGAAGGAATCATTAGATAAGAGTAAAGATTAGAAAGAATGATTAATAGGACAAACTCTTCCAGGAAGCTGAAAGGAGTGGGATCCAAGGGCACAAGAAGAGAGAAGTTACCTTTGGCAAGGAGAACAGTCACTTTGCCCCCAGACTGGAACAAGAGGAAAGCACTGGGGAAGATGAAGTGAGGTTTCGAGGTGGGTATGGAGAAGGTGGAATTCACTATCATTTTCTCAGTAAAGAAGGAAGTAAATTCATTGACTGAAGAAAAGAAATTGGGGATGGTGTTGGAGCCTTGTAGAGAAAGAAGTTGTGGAACATTCCTTATGTGGAATGTGACTGGCAGAAAGTCAATTAGACATGAGTAAAAACTGCTAAGCAGCAGTGAGGTTAGAGAACTGAAACTGGTTGCAAATGTAGTCAGTTCAGTTTCCTAACTTTCTCCAGTATTAAGTTGCTCAGGAATACCAGTGACAAGGCAACATGGTGGGAGTGACCCAGGACTGAAGATTAGCAGGCTGTAAAATGGCTAAAGGACAAAGGGACAAGAGATTCAATGGAGGAAGACAATATACCTTGTTGAAAAGGTTAGCTATAAGGGTAAGACTTAAAAAGGCAAGAAAAGGAGACCAGAACAGGGATGACAGATTAGAAAAGTAGGGAGGGATCGGGGAGGCCAGAGGTTGAAATGAGGACACATGGCAGGTTTAGAAGGATTAATGCAGCAGGACAGGTTGGAAAGACAGGAAACATGATCAGAGCATAAAAGTGCAGGGTTCAAGCCAATGGAGGTGGATACAATAGGACTGAAGAGGCTGATGAACAGGGTGGCCAGAGTGGTTCAAGAAATATCAGTGACATTACCAAGGATGAAGGCAGGGGTTGGAATACAGAGAAAAACTGTGAGCCAGTTTTTCTGAACTCATCTAGGAATGAGGGAAGAGTAACCCAGAGGTCAGTAGAAGACAGCAATAAGGATCCAGACAGATTAATGTGGAAGGATGGAACAAATTCAAAGGGTTTGGCCACTGAATGATGGTGGCAAAGGGAATCTCTGAGAGGATCAGTGGGTAGCAAGGGGCACACTGACTCCTTCGATCCTTGGGTATTAGGAGGTTTGAGAGATATAGTCAACATTGGAAAAGGTGGCAAAGCAGGAGATAGTAACTAGCATTTATATTGTGCTTTAAGATTTGCACAGTGCTCTCTCTCTGCTCTGTGTGTGTGTATACACACCCATATATATGTTATCTCATTTAATTCTCACAATTATGTGAAGAAGATGGTTTTATTATTATCCCCATTCTACAAATGAGGAAACTGAGATAATCAGAGTTTAAATGACTTGCCTTGGGCCCAATTGCTAGTAGGTGTCACCTGTGAATCGAATTCAGGTCTTCCTGATTTCAATTCAGTCCTTTTGGTTGCTGTGCTACCTAAGATAGCTAAATTTCCAAAAATACCAGAAGAGCAAAAGAGAGATTTAGGAGGAAGGGAAATTTTAGTGTGTGTATGGGGGGCGGGGTATTCCAGAGGATAGTCAAAGATAGGGATTAGGAAGGAAGAGAGCTGAATTGCATGGGCATATTGAGTAGTAACAAAGTAGGTTTTTTATTTTGGAAGATAAAACTGGAATTTCAGGGACTGGAAGGTAGCAAGGTATGGTAGGTATGAATTGGCCACCTATGAGTAACTAACCAAGGATATAAAAGCCCAAAGGCTTAATCAGCTTCAAGGATTTAATTAGGATCCTAATATGAGGAACCTCCTGCCATCAGTGAATCCCAGATGAAGCCCTTCCGCTGACCAATGTAGGGAGTGCTGATGGTGCTGGTGTTCATGGTAGCCTTGACAGGTACCAATTATGAATAAATTACTTTTCCTGTCAAACTGACCTTTTTTTCTATTATGTAAAACTTGCTATTCCTTAATTTAAAAAATAATTTTTAATTTTCAAGATTCATTTCCACAAGATTTTGAATTCCAAATTTTCTCCCCATCTCTCCTTTCCCCTCACCCTGAGATGATATGCATTCTGATTAGCCTTTCCCTTAGTCTGCCCTCCCTTCTATCACCTCCCCCCCATCCCCTTTCCTCTTACTTTCTTGTAGGGCATGATAGATTTCTATACCCTATTGCCTGCATATCTTATTTCCCAGTTGCACGTAAAAATAATTTTTAACATTTGTTTTTAAAACTTTGAGCTCCAAATTCTCTCCCTTCTTCCCTCCCCACTCACCCTCATTGAGAAGGCAAGCAATTCAATATAGGTTATACATGTGTAGTTATGCAAAACACTTCCATAATAGTCATGTTGTGAAAGACTGTATTTCCCTCCATCTTATCCTACCCTCCATTTATTCTATTTTTCCTTTGGACCTTGTCCCTTTTCAAGTGTTTGCTTTTGACTAGCCCCTTCCCTAATCTGCCTTCCCTTCTATCACCACCACCCCCATCCCCTTTTCTCCTACTTCCCTGTAGGGTAAGATAGTCAATTGAGTGTGTATTCCCTCCTGAAGCCAAATCAGATGAGAGTAAGGTTCACTCATTTCCTCTCATCTCCATCCTCTTCCTCTCCATTGTGAAACTTTTTTCTTGCCTGTTATATGTGAGATAATTTATCCCATTTTATCTCTCTCTTTCTCCTCCCAATATATTCTTCTGTCATTTTTAAATTTTATTTTTTAGATATTATGCCTTCATATTCAACTCACCCTGTGCCATCTACCTACCTACCTACCTACCTACCTTCCTATCTATCTATCTATCTATCTATCTATCTATCTATCTATCTATCTATCTATCTATCATCTATCTATGTATTGATTCCCTCCAACTACCCCAATACTGAGGTCTCATGAGTTACAAATATCATCTTTCCACATAGGAATGTAAACAGTTCAACTTTAATAAGTACCTTATGATTTTTCTTTCCTAGTTACCTTTTCATGCTTCTTTTGATTCTTGTGTGTGAAAGTCAAATTTTCTATTCGGCTCTGGCCTTTTCATCAAGAATACTTGAAAGTTCTCTGTTTCATTGAATATCCATTTTCTCCTCTAATTATTATACTCAGTTTTGCTTGGAAGGTGATTCTTGGTTTTATTCCTAGCTTCTTTGACCTCCAGAATATCATATTCCAAGTCCTCCATTCTCTTAATGTAGAAGCTACTACATCTTGTGTTATCCTGATCGTATTTCCATAATACGTGAATTGTTTCTTTCCAGGTGCTTGCAATATTTTCTCCTTGACCTGGGAACTCTGGAATTTGGCTACAATATTCCTGGGAGTTTTCCTTTTGGGATCTCTTTCAAAAGACAATTGGTGGATTCTTTCAATTTCTATTTTATCCTCTGGTTCTAGAATATCAGGGCAGTTTTCCTTGGTAATTTCTTGAAAGATGATGTCTAGGCTCTTTTTTGGTCATGGCTTTCAGGTAGTCCAACAACTTTAAAATTACTTCTTTTGGATCTATTTTCCAGGTCTGTGGTTTTTCCAATGAGATATTTCACATTGTCTTGTATTTTTTCATTCTTTTGGTTTTGTTTTATAATTTCTTGATTTCTCACAAAGTCATTAGCTTCTATTTGCCTCATTCTAATTTTTAAGGAATTATTTTCTTCAGTGAACTTTTGGACCTCCTTCTTCATCTAGCCAATTCTGCTTTTTAAGGCATTCTTTTCCTCACTGGCTTTTTGGACATCTTTTGCCATTAGAGTTAGTCTATTCTTTAAGGTGTTATTTTCTTCAATAGGGCAGCTAGGTGGTGCAGTGGATAGAGCACCAGTGCAGGAGTCAGGAGGACCTGAGTTCAAATCTCACCTCAGATACTTGACACTCACTAGCTGTGTGACCTTGGGCAAGTCACTTAACCCCAACTGCCTCATCCTGGATCATCTCCAGTCATTCTGATGAATATCTGGTCACTGGATTCAGATGGCTCTGGAGGAGAAGTGAGGCTGGTGACCTGCACAGCCCTCCTTCACTCAAAAAACAAAGTCAAGTGCAAATCATGTCATTATTTCTCTGATGGCATGGTCTTCTTCGGCAATGAAGGATGAACACACACACACACACACACACACATACACACATATTTTCTTCAATATTTTTTTGGGTCTCCTTTAGCAAGCTATTGACTTGTTTTTCATGATTTTCTTGCATCACTCTCATTTCTCTTCCCAATTTTTCCTCTACTTCTCTTACTTGAATTACTTATTTATTTTTAGTTTTCAACATTCATTTCTATAAGATTTTGAGTTCCAAATTTTCTCCCCATCTCTGCCTTCCCCCACCCCAAGACACTATGCATTCTGATTACCCTTTCTCCCAATGTGCCCTCCCTTCTATCACACCCCTCCTTTCCCTTATCCCCATCTTCTCCCTTTTCTTGTAGGGCAAGATAGATTTCTATACCCCATTACCTGTATTTCTTATTTCCCAGTTGCATGCAAAAACAATTCTCAACATTCATTCCTAAAACTTTAAGTTCCAATTTCTCTCCCTTTTTTCCTCCCCACTCATCCCCACTGAGAAGGTAAGCCATTCAATATAGGCTATACATGTGTAATTATGCAAAAGACTTCTATAATAGTCATGTTGTGATAGACTATATTTCCCTCCATCCTATCCTGCCCCCCATTTATTCTATTCTCTCTTTTGACCTTGTCCCTCCTTAAAAGTGTTTACTTCTAATTACTCCCTCCTTCCATTTATCTATCCCTTCTATCATCCTCCCCACACTCCATTTATCCCCTTCTCCCCTACTTTCCTGTAGTGTAAGATAGATTTTCACACCAAATTGAGTGTGCATGTTATTTCCTTCCTGAGCCAAATGTGATGAGAGTAAGCTTCACTTCTTCCCTCTAACCTCCCCTCTTTTCACCTCCATTGAAGAAAGCTTTTTCTTGACTCTTTTATGAGAGATAATTTGCCCCATTCCATTTCTCCCTTTCTCCTCCCAATATCTTCCTCTCTCACACTTTAATTTTATTATTTTAGACATCATCCCTTCCTATTCAACTCACCCTGTGCTCTCTATCTATATGTATATAATCCCTCCAACTACCCAAATGCTGAGAAAAGTCTCAAGAGTTAAAAATATTATCTTCTTACATAGGAATGTAAACAGATCAACTTTAGTAAGTCCCTTATGATTTCTCTTTCCTGTTTACCTCTTCATGCTTCTCTTGCTTCTTGTGTTTGAAAGTAAAATTTTCTATTCAGCTCTGGTCTTTTCATCAAAAATGCTTGAAAGTCCTCTATTTCATTGAATGACCATTTTTTCCCTTGAAGTATTATACTCAGTTTTGCTTGGTAGATGATTTTTGGTTTTAATCCTAGTTACTTTGACTTCTGGAATATCATATTCCAAACCCTTCAATCCCTTAATGTAGAAGCTGCTAGATCTTGTGTTATCCTAACTGTATTTTCACAATACTATAATTGTTTCTTTCTGGCTGCTTGCAATATTTTCTCCTTGACTTGGGAACTCTAGAATTTGGCTACAATATTCCTAGGAGTTTTTCTTTTGGGATCTCTTTTAGGAGATTGGTAGATTCTTTCAATATTTATTTTACCCTCTGGTTCTAGAATATCAGGGCAATTTTCCTTGATAATTCCATGAAAGAAGATGTCTAGGTTCTTTTTTTGATCATGGCTTTCACATAGACCCATAATTTTTAAATTGTCTCTCCTGGATTGATTTTCCAGGTCAGTTATTTTTCCAATGAGATATTTCACATTATCTTCCATTTTTTCATTCTTTTGGTTTTGTTTTGTAATTTCTTGGTTTCTCATAAATTCATTAGCTTCCATCTGCTCCATTCTAATTTTTAAAGAACTATTTTCTTCAGTGAGCTTTTGAACCTCATTTTTCATTTGGCTAATTCTGCTTTTTAAAGCATTTTTCTCCTCACTGGTTTTTGGACATCTTTTGCCATTTGGGTTAGTTTATTTTTTAAGGTGTTATTTTCTTCAGTATTTTTTTTGGGTCTCCTTTAGCAAACTGTTGGCTTGTTTTTCATGATTTTCTTGCATCACTCTCATTTTTCTTCCCAATTTTTCCTCTACTTTTCTTACTTGATTTTCAAAATCCTTTTTGAGCTCTTCCATGGCATGAGAGCAATTCACATTTTTCTTGGAGGCTTTGGATGGAGGAGCTTTGACTTTGTTGCCTTCTTCCAACTGTATGTTTTGGTCTTCTTTGCCACCAAGGTAAGATTCTAGAGTCTGAGTTTTTTTTTTTTTTATGCTGTTTGTTCATTTCCCCAGTCAAATACTTGACTTTCTAATTCTTTGTCAAGGTATGACTCTGCTTCCAGTGGGAGTGGGCATGGGTGTACTGTCCCCAAGCTTAGGGGTTTTGTACAGCTATTTTCAGAGACACTTCTAGGGACCTGTAAATTTTCAGCTCCTCCACGGTGGTATGTTCGAATGAGAGGTGTTTACTCGTCTCCTTGCCTGCACTTTGGTCTGTGAGTGATTCCAAGCACTCTTTTCAGCCTTGGAACTGTGAGGAGGATTCCCTTCCCACCACTGCCACAAACTTCACCACAACAGCATTTCTCTTCACCCAAGGACCACCACCCAGGACAGTGATCCGGATCCAAGCAGCACAAAGTGAGAGAAACCTGCCTTGGTGCCAGCAGAGATCCGTGCAATCCCTCTCTGATCAGCCACTCAATCTCTCACTGTCTGTGGCCCCAGAGTTCTGGAAGCAGCTGTCACTGCTGCTGCTGCTACCATCACTGCCACCTCTGCTACCCCAGGGTTGGGGCCAGTTCATGCTCCTCTTTCACCCAGGTCCCACAGAATTTTTCCACTAACCTTCTACTTTGTGGTTTGTGGGTTGAGAAGTCTGGAAACCACGACAGCTGCCAATGATTCAGTCTCCTGAGGCCTGCTTTAGCCCCATCTATGCTGGCATGGCCCATGATGAAATGTACTCTGCTCCCAGCCCAGTGAGATAGTCCCTTCCTGTCAACCTTTCAGGCTGTCTTGGTCTAGAGATTTGTTTCACCCTGTCATTTTGTGGGTTCTGTAGCTCTAGAATTTGCTTAGAGTCATTTTTTACAGGTATTTGAAGGGATTTGGGGGAGAGTTCAAGCAAGTCCCTGCTTTTACGCTGTCATCTTGGTTCCACTTCCTCAAACTGGTCTTCTTACTCTTCCTTGAACATTTACTCCTTGGATACCAATTCAAACAGGGACCCAGCTCAAGAAGCCTAAATACCTAGCAAATCTCTGTACAATATAATTACACTGAAAAGTCCACCATAACAAACATATTTCTAAGCTCGGATTAGTGTTTCATTCAAGTTTCACATCCTTGACTGTCAGAAGTCCTGCCTTCATCCTTTGCTCTTTTCTCCAGAATGGGAATGACAAATTTAGAATGAGGGTAGAGGGACATGAAAATACTCTGATGAGAAGAAACAGAAAAAACTACTTAAATAAAAAAGCCGCAACAGTTATGGGGCCACTTTGTTCAGTGGCGAACTGTATACTTCAATAGGCCCTAATTAATGGCACCACTTTGGAGACTGTCTTTTGCCTTTCTTTGTATCCTAAGCACTTGGCACAGTACTTGGCACATAGTAGACAATAAATGCTTACTGACTGAATTTCAGCACTGTGTTATAGCACATAATGATGATCCTAAGTCCTTAAGAAAAGCTTATATTATGTCCAGCATCCTCTTTTTAAGAAGGCAGAGAAGTTAAGGCAGGGAAGTAGATGACAGATTTTAGAAATTTCTAAGATTTCCACTAGAATTATTATTCAAAATAATAATAAATTTTTGTGTAAAAGGTTATTTCAGTTATGTGGAAAACTCACTTATTTATCTAGAATATCATTCCCCAATGATACTACATCAAGGAGGCATTATTTTACCTAAAGAGGCAGCATATGCTAAGTGTTAATTAAGTAAGTTCATACAGTAAGTCCTACAGGATTGTCCCTTACCATCTAGAATAATGCTAGGTATACAACACATGCTTAATAAAAGTTTGTAAGAAAAAGGAGCAGTGGATAGAGTACTGGACTTGGAATCAGGAAGATTCACCTTCCTGAGTTCATATCCAGTCTCAGAACTTACTAGCTTTGTGACCTGGGCCAAATCATTTAACCCTGTTTGCCTCCATTTCCTCATCTGTAAAATAAGCTGGAGAAGGATATGGCAAACTACTCCAGTGTTTCTGCCAAGAAATCCCCAAATGCAATCATGAAGAGTTGCACATGACCAAAATGACAAAACAACAGAAATAACAACGAAGATAAAGGAGCTTGTGGAAAGAGGAGAACTTAACATATTCTAAGTTTAACTTCAAGGTCTTCACAGGCTAAGCTATTCTAGTGCTGAGGATTTTGTTTTTCATGACAACAGTACCATCCAGACCACAAGAGTCACTGCACCATTGCATGAATGTGAAGTACTCCCTTAGTTTGCAAGGCATGTTACATTGAGTTAAAGTTGCTTTTATTTTAATAGGCTAAAGAGCTTGAGGGATTTGGGCTGGTATCCTGTAGTAAATTGCCACCCTCCCAGATACAATACAGAAGCGATGTCCAGTTTACAGACATCTGACCCTCATGGCAGGCATGTGGCTATGGGAACTCCCACTGCACCCAGGAATCAAGATATTTGGACTCCAGTCCTGGCTCAGTCAATGACTACCTGTGTGACCTTGGTTCAGTCCTTTACTTTTCTCAGGGACTGAATTAAGATACTCTTCAAGGTACCTTTTAAGCTCTAAAATGCTATGATACCAGGAGCAGGCTTAGAAGGTTCAAAGAATGAATCACTTCCTAGATTATGTTTGTATGAAGTCAAATCCAGAATAGAATCAAATGAAGTTGTCTGAATGAAATTCAGTCCACCTAATTTCAGTCTGGATAGTGAAATAAAGATTTAAGAAATTATTTCATAAATATTGTTTTTAACCTAATACATTTAAAAAAAATCAAATGTGCTTCATATTTCACTGTTTTTGTTTTTTTTTTTAACTCAAGGAAAGAGTTTGGTTTTATTATCAACTATATTTATTTTAAGCTTTGACTTCAGATTGCAAATAAACTGTTGAGATATCAATTGGAGCAGCCTCTCCCTGATGTTCACTGGGTGAAGGCCTCATGGTAGGTCAGTGGAGGAGGCATCCTCACTAGATTTTTGATGTGATCTTGGAATTTAGCCCCTAGGTCTGGCCCTCTTCAACACATCTTAGGGTAGCTCTGATAAGTAAGGCTTTCTGTTGAGCATGGCTGTGGGGGAAATGATTTACTAGTTGGTAGTAGATAAATGAGCATCAAGCAACCATATCTGCCTTCCTTACCTCCTCTCACCATGTCCGTGTAGTAGACTGAGCATTTAAAAGAAAAAGACATTCTGTAAACAGGCCCATTACTTTCTATAAAGCTGAAAAGAAGAGCAGGAGGCACTGCTGCTATTTTGCTGGAGTGGCATCGCGGTTGCCACTCCCCATTGTCATAATCACTTTCAAGACAAAATGCCATAGGGAGGAGGAGAAAAGTTGGATTCTAATTTCAGTATGAAACCATTATGGAGGAAGCTACAGAGATTATAAGATCATGGACCTAAAGTTGAAAAGAATTTCAGAGGTCATCCAACCCCTTCAAATTACAGATAAGGAAACTGAAGCCCAGGGAAGTTAAGAGACAATACAGGTTGTCAAAGGTGGGATTTGGGGGCTTCTGATTCTGGAGCTGCTGCTCCCTCCAGTGTACTGTGCTTTCTGTATCAAAGTAGGGAATTGTCCCTTGGTCTCCAGGAATAGATAGGCAGGTGCTTTAGCCACTCATCCTATTGGTACTAGTTTCTGTTTCTAGCTATGTGATATTGGGAAAGGCACCTCACTTTTCACAGATGGGAGTTTCCTTATCTGTACAAGGAAGGGATTGGATTAATGATCCTTAAGGTCTCTTCAAAGTCTGAAGTGTCTCTGTGATCTAGAGTTCAAGTGTAGATGGAAGCAGAGGTAGGATGCTGTCCAAGGTTTTGTCTTCTCTCCAACCCTCATCTCAATCCCCTGGTTCCTCTTAAAGCTAGTGTGTGCATCAACAGGAAATAAACCAGAGTCATCTTTTTGATTCATGGCCCTAGCACTTAACACAGTGCCTGGCAAGTAGTCAGTACTTAATAAACGCTCATTTATTCATCCATCTTTTGGAAGGACTAACAAGCTTGTAAATGGATCATCATAACACAATAGGGCCTCAAGTATGATTGCCTGTGAATAGGCAGCTGATCTGAAGGTGCTTAGGAGGTCTGTCTGCTCTTGGTAGGCATTTAGCAGTCAAACAAAATAGATCCATCCATTAAATAGGTGCCATACTAAAGGAATCAGAGATGAGAGTCCTGTTAATCATGAACTTGTCTGCTGAGATAAGTTTAATCTCATCCCTTTGGCAACTTTCTGACAAATTGGACAGGATGCTGGGTAGCCATAAATGATATCACCCTGTTCTCTTCCTCCCACCTACCCTCGGTCAATTTGGCCATGAGAATGAACACTTGCTTTTCAAATGCAGAGTGAGTTAAACAGAAAGAAAAATCGGGTGCTTTGTAGCTTGTGGCTCTCTCTAGTGTTAATGTCAAAAGGTGATGGAGGTAGATAGATTTGAGTGGGGTTGAGAAACGGAAAAAAACCCAGACTCTCTCCCCCACCCCCCAAAAAAGAAAAAAACAACTATTGGTTGGAATCGAGTTCTAGTCCTGGCCATGTCACAGATAAGCTAGGTGACCCTGAGCAAGTCATTTAACATACTCTGGGCCCACCTTCTCTTCTGTTAGAGAAAGAACTAAACCAAGAACTAGGTGACTAAGGATTCTTTCCAGCTCTAAGCTTTTGAGATTCTTTGATCTTACTGCAGATTGTCAGCTCTCCATCTTTTTTTGTGCCTTGAACCCTTCATAATCTGGTGAAGTCCATGGAGTCCTTGCAGAATAATGGATTTAAATATATTAATAAAAAACACAGAGAATTACAAAGGAAACCATGTGAAACGAAAGATGTAGGTTGTTTTTATTCCCCCTGCATCCAAGTTCATGGAGCCCAGGTCAAGAACTCCTGCTACTAATCGTTTGTTCTCTCTCCATGCAACAGCCACAAAAGGTATTTCTAATTCTAGGGGAGCACAATATCATTATATCAACGCAGTACACACTCCCACCCCCACTCTATGGAAAAGAGAGCTCAGAGATCTTGCAGTCTTGACAGTGGGATGGTAATGTCTATGTAAGAGGGATGGCACAGAAGATAGAACACTGGGTCTGGAATCAGGGAGATCTTAGTTAAAATCTAGTCTCATTTACTAGTTACTAACCTCTGTCTGCCTCAGTCTTCCAGGGTTAATGATTAAATTGAGATATTTGGAGACAGCTTAACAGTATCTGGCACACAGTAGGTGCTTATTAAGTGCTCGATCCATTCCCTTTTCTGCAGACTTGGCAGCCAAAGACCAAATATTAACTAGAAGTTGGCTTAAGTTGTTTTTTTTTTTTCCTGACCAAGTGTTTAATAAACTGCCCCCAAAGAGCAGCCAAACTTGAGGAAAAGAGGGCTCTCTGAACTAGTCAGCAGAATGCTTAAAGCCAAGTGGGACATGTGAAAACACAGGTGTAGGAGACAAGGAGGGAGGGAGGAAGGGAGGGTATAAATTCAGTTTGGAGTGATTAACTTAAGTTTAGAAAAAGAACTTGGCTTTCCTTATTCTAGGTCTGGCTGAGTTAGAAGGCAGATGCATCAAGCTACCCTGGGAAAAGAGATACGGAACCCTTGACATGGCGATTATAGCAGTTTCTGTTCCCTGTAAAAAGGAGGTTGAGGAAGAAGTACAAGAACCCAAAAGAAAAGTAAAACCCGAAAGCTAGAGAAATTGTGAAGGCTCTTGGGAATATCTGTTGGGGATAGTCAAAGCTACTAACTCTGCAATAGTTAACTCCCTTCATCCAAGATAATTCCAAAAGACTGATGATGGAAAATGCTCTCCACATCCAGAGAAAGAACTATGGAGTCTGAATGCAGATGGAAGCAGACTGTTTTCTTTCTTTCTTATTTCTTCTTTCCTGTGGCTTTGCCCTTTGGTTCTAATTCTTTTTTACATGACTATATGGAAATATGTTTAATGTGACTATACATGTATAGCTTATATCAGATTGCATGTTGTCTTGGGGAAGGGGGAGCAGAGGGAAGGGGAGAAAATTTAGAACTCAAAATCTTAGAGAAGTGAATGTTGGAAACTAAAAATAAATAAATGAAATTTCAAAAAACACGGTTAACTCCCTTCTACCAGATCCTACCTAGGAAAGGACTGAAAATACAGCATGCAAGTCTTTCCTGCCCCTTCCCTCTCCAACAGCTGGAGATCCTGGATGAAGATGATTAGTAAGGGTGGGGCTGGGGAGAGGCTTTTGGAGAGGAAGGGTATGAACTCAGCTCTTCTTTTCTTGTAAGGTCAGGGACTTGAGCTAAAAGCAGACTCCTCAGCCTTTAATAGTCTGAAATCTCAGTGGCGAAGACAGAGTGATGCAAGTTGCCCTATCCCCAGAGACATGGAATACCTTCCCTCAGCTTGGTCCTAAGCAGGGAGAGGAGGTAGGGAAGAGGGGCAAAGTGTTTTCTCTTTGCAAGCGGCTTGCTCTCCCCTTATGCAGGCCTCTGGGTGGCCTTGTTCTTCATGAGTCACTCAGAAGTATTGTTAAAGTGTGCAAAAGCCAGCTGTGCTGGCTTCTCAATTGGAGGAATTGAGGAAGTTGCTATGTCACAAGAGAGCGAACATGGGGACCAGCCCTGACTGATTGCTGCATGCATGCTCTTTCCCAGTGAGGATAAGGAGGCAACAGGGCAGTTTCTGTTCTGTGTGGGCTATGTCTGTGGATGGTGAGATAAGGATAAAATAAAGGGGCCAAGAAAACCATAGAGAACCCCAAAGCAGCAGCACCAAAACGGTTAGAAAAGATACCTGTTGCTTTGTATTGGCTCTAGTGGTCAAGTTCATGCATTAGCAATGTCTCCAGCCAGAAAGTTATTCAAGGAGATGGCTGAGAACTCCATCCTGGGAGCTAGTTTCAAGGGAGGCCCAGTTTCAAGTTCTGGCTCATATTTGCTGTGTGACTTTGGGCACATTACCCTTCATCTCCATCCTTCAGTATCCTCATCTGTAAGACAAGGGGGTTAATTAAACTACCTTTCAGTTCGAAGTATAATCGTGCAGGATTCTGTGAGGCCTAAAATGAATGCCAAGGTTTGAAAGACTAAATGGAAGAGCCTTCCTGTTGGTATCGTCATTGGATGAGGACCACAGCCTGCAAGGCAACTTGTTTAAATGCCCATTTTGGAAGGAACAAAACGGAATGAGAGAATTGGGAGCTAGAGATTCATTGTGGTTTGAGCTGCTGCTTTCTCCCTTCCAGAGTCTCTCTTTGCAGCTGGTCAGTGAGGGTCAAAAATAATGCTGAGAATCTCCGGTCAGGGCTGTGGTATGGATGGGTTTCTATTTATAAGCAGACATCAGCTCAAACAATAAAGCAACTGCAGCCTGAGTGGCCCGGAGGCCCCAGAACCTGACCTCCTGTAGAACTCTGGAAAGCCTCAAAAGCCAGACTACAGGAGGATGTGACAAAGGAAAGAAACAGGTTCGGACAATCTAAGGGCTAGGGGATGTCACTAGTCTTGTGGTTATCCTCATCTAAAAGTACTTAACAAGCACCTATATTTGCGTATAAGCTATTAAGAAGTGAACAGACCTGATCCTTATCTTCTAAGAGTTTACCATTTGTTAGCTGACAAAAGAAACATGCATTAGACCAAGAAGAAATGGAATAAGGTGGTTAATAAAGGCATTTGCTGCAGTCTCTCCTGTTAATCTGAGAAGGCTTCTCCATGGTAAATTTTTAGGAGCTAATGGATATTTCTTTTGGTGTTCAGTTGTGTCCAACTCTTCATGACATCATTTGGAGGTTTTCTTGGCAAAGATACTGGAGTGGTTTGCCATTTCCTTCTCGGGCTCATTTTACAGATGAGGAAACTGAGGCAAAAGGGTTAAGTGACTTGCCCAGGATGCCACAGTAAGTGTCTGAGGCCAGATTTAAACTCCAGACTCCAGGGCAGGCTCTCTATCCACTGTGCCACCTCGATGTACATAGCTTGTTCTCATTAGAGCAATGCTGATAGCTCAGCTTTCTACAAGGTGGAATGGCATATTGGGTCAAGTGTGGGACATGGAGGCATAAGACCTGAGTTCAGTTCCCACCTCAAGATGCTTACTGACTGTGTGACCCTAGACAAGTCTCTTAATTGAACCTCAGGTTTCCTCACTTGTAAAATGGGGTTAATTAACTGTGTCTATCTCAGGAATATGACAGAAGGATCAAATGAGGTAAGTAAAATAAAGTACTCTACGAATTTTAAGGGGCCATATTAAATGGTAGCTATTGTGACCATCATGAACAGATTAGAGCAATGGCAGTTAATTTAAATTTTGTGTTCCCCAAAGCAAAAAGTTCACAAAGGATCCTCTTCCTAGGATTAACTTAAAAATAAACATCTATAGTAGTTGGGTCCCTATAAACCAGTGGTCACGGGGGAGATGGTGACTAGTTGCCTGGTGGAAAATGTGACCCATCTACATGTTTGCTATTTACATTCAGTTAGCTTATATAACAGTAACAATTTTCCCCCGTTCATCCTATATATAGCTTGTTTGTACATATCTGCTTGCTTATTGTCTCCCTCCATTAGATTTGTGACTGTCATTTGCCACTTTTTGTATCCCCAGAGCTTAGCATGATACCTGGCACATGGCAAGGTGCTTAATAAATGCTTATGGACTGACTTGTAACAACAGTTCAAAGTTTCACAATTTTATCTCGGTAGTTACCCCTCCCACTAGACTTTGTGAGATGGTCTCACTAAACTGCTATGCCCAAAGAAAAAGCACCTGATGGTCAATCTTCTGGAAATGACTCTTGTATCTTTTAGCACTGTACCTAACACAAAGTAAGAGCTCTAGAAATGTTTGCTGATGGATTGGTGAGCTTCTCCAAACTTAGTCAAGCTGGTCCTTAGACAACATGGGTGTCAGTCATTAGGGTCACCAATGAAGCATGTCTTGTCCAGACAGGACCTCCTCTCTCTTCCTAATAAGCTTCCATTTATTCTTTTTATATTTATTCTGCATATGCTTATACACATTCTTGCCTCTCCTATTAGAATGTGAGCTCCTTTAGAGTATGGACTATTTTATCCTTTGTATCTGGCCAGAGGAGGCCATGACATATAAACATGTGATTGATTCATAACACATTTATTAAAGGGAGGAAAAAACTCTCAGGAAGGAGGAAATTCTAAAAGGAAGCATGGAGGTTGGAGGCAGCCTCCTGAAAGGTGAGAACTACTCTGGGTCTCCTGGGGATTGCAGATAAATAAATGGAGACTGAGTTAATGTGCTATTAGATATATAATAAAGCAGCTGCCCCCATAAGGCACCAAGACCAAACAGGACCTCATAGCTCCTTTTGGTGCTATAGTATTTTGGAGCCTCATAAAACAAGCAAATATTCAAGTGCATTCTTCTGCTTCCCCAGACTGGGAGTTGAGAGATTAAGAGAGTCTCTTTGTTATATATGGACACCTGTCCCAGAGAAACAAGAGTGAGCTGAGCTCACTTCATACATTACTATGCTGCCATCTGAGACAACTACTCAAAGTGGTACAGCTGGTTGCATTTACATCATTCTGGCACAGTAGTTCACGGCACTTCCCAGACCATTATTCACAACTACCAGTTACAACTTATAATTGTGTCAGACATATTGGATTAGGGCTACCTGTGACAGTGGATTCAATACTTTGTAACTATCCTCAATTGCAAACAGCCAGTGGAATTCCAGAGGGCCGGTCATTTTTCCCCTCAAGTCAGAGTAAGCTAGAGAAGAGGCTTTTTTCCTATGTAGGGGGCTAGTTCTCACTGACTTTTTTTTCCTGGCCACCTATAACAATAGCCCACCATTCAGAGGGGTTCTGGGCCCAGATAATGAGAGCTAATATTTATACCATGATTTCAGTGTGCCAGGCACTGTCCTCAACCACACTTTCAGATAGTTGCTATTATTAATCCCATTTCACAGATGAGGAAATCGAGGCAAACAGAGATTAATTGACTTGCCCAGGATTACAGTTAGTATCTGGGGCTAATTTTAACTCAGGTCTTCCTGACTCCTGGCTCTTTTTCTTTCAGGAACTCTGCATTCCCAGGCATCCTGCGGATTGTGTTCTAGGCGCTGAGTGAGGTTATGCCCTCAGAGGCATGACACTCCATTCCCCTCCTACCCCCATCTCATCATTCTTATCAATCCCCAAAAAAAGAAACATCCTGGTGGTACATTCTTTTGGTGCTGCCTAGCTTGGCAGCAAGTGGATCAGGAATTATCTATGAGAGCACAGATGATAGGGCCTGGTGAGGAGGTGTCACATGCCACCGAGGTGGAGGATTAATGCAAAGAATGTGAGGTCAGGCGTTTGGGCCAAAGCAGCTTCTATTTATAAAGAAGATCCTTGTAGGGGGAAACAAATGGGTAAGGAGCCTGGCTCCGCCTGGATGTTGGTGAGAAGAACGACAAGCTGGGAGAGCCTTTGGTTCTTTTTCTTTTCTACCTTTTTTTTTTTTTCCACTGCTACCATTGAGATCAGGTTCCCTGCTAACTTTGATTCTGTCTTAAGATCATAACTCACATGACATTGGAGAAGTCCTAGGGTTCACCACAAAGAATGCACAATGAAGCGTCTTTCCCACTGGACGGCTTAAGAGGCAGGGGCTTTTACAGGTTTTATAAGGTGGGATATGTCCATATGTAAAGCTGAAACAACTATCCCTCTAGCCGATATCATAAACAATGCCTTCGGGGGTTGGGAGTTGGAAGACTTACATATGAGTATAAAGAAATGGGGTAATTCTTCAAAGTGGAATAAGGGAAAGTAGGTGGCAGGCTTCACATTCTAAATCTAATAAGAAGCTGGCTTCCTAATGAATACAAACGTATGGAGAGCCCCTCTGCACCCCTAAACCACAGGGTATCAGGGACGACAAATAATCAACCACAAATACGGATCTAATTCCAACTTGGGTATGGCTCTGGTGACAACTGGTGCAAGGGCGAGCGGAAGCCTTCTGAACCTCAAGGATGCTAGGCTAGGTGCATAAACTTCTACTCTCTTTATCAAGTCAGAATGTTCTTGTCTGAAACTTCATGACATTTCATATCCTCTACTGAGTCAAAAGAATCGAGACCAAAGCACTGGCTATAAGACAACTTAATGTCATATAAAATGTTTATTTACACACTTTAAAACAGTTTTCCACCAACATGTAAAACCCTAAAGGACTTCTTTTTCTCTAGCCTAATGACACAACTTTCTCAGACTAAGTGCCCACAGGAAAGCTTCTTCACCCCATCCCCTTTGGCATCTCTGGATATTCTTACTTATCCCCCCTCCCCTATCCCCTCTCCTGGACAAGTCTGGTAAAATAGCACATGTCTAAGGGCCTGGGAAACTGAAATGAAAATATACAGGTCTGAAAGATATTCTAGTGTGGGAAACAAACACCTTCATAAAAATGAAATTATGACCCATGACATCGTCAGATACAACTCTGTAGCACAAACAGATTCCTGTTCACAGAATGACTATCGGATCTGGAAGTGAACTTGGAGATCACAGTCATGCATGCACTGGGCTTCCTCCAAGGGTTGTTGTAAGGAAGTGCTAAGAAAAGGCTACTCTTACTACTTTTGTTCATTTCAGTTCCCCAGTTCTGAAGACAGAAAATTAATATATGTGAGATCGCCCAGTATTCTCAATTCCAGTTTATCTATCCAAGGACACCCATCCGGCACAGTGGTGCTGAGGGTTTGTTAGGAGTAGCTACCAAGGTCACTAAATCACAGAGATAAAGACTGGCCTTTCAACCAACTGGCTCCTCCAAGTTGAGGAAGAGATAGGAATGGAACACATAGTGTCTCCGATCCTGCCTGGGTCCATTAGAGAGTGCTGGAGATCAACAGTATAATACAAAGGGGCCACAGCCTTTCTTCAAAAAGCAACACTTGAAGTTTTTCAATGAAGCAAGTTTTAATTCTCCATGTTCCCGCAATATCTAACTTGACACAAATCTGTGAGGAATGACTGACCATCAGAAAATGTGACTCACCTACCACGTTTGTTAGGGACAGCAATAGTTAACTGGGAGAAAAAAAATCTAATAAGGCTAGGATAGGAGGAAAAAGGAGATATGGATCCTTTCTGGAATTCTTTCCAAGGATTTCAGATACATAAACCAAGTAAGAAGCACCACTAGGCATATTAATATGATGTTTCAGGGAGGAGAGGCAGATGAACCAAGTTGGCTCTCCACCTAATTTTATTTAAAGGTATTGCTGCATCTGCATCTGTCCTGATATTTGTTTTTAATTTTATTTTAATTAAAAGTGAGTTTCTCCTTCTTTCTACTTGGGAGGGCACAGAGAGGAGAGACCAAGCCATGTTCTAAAAAATTAAGTTTAATTAAAAACAAGTTAAAAAACAGCTCCTGTCTAAGACTTTATATGTAAATATCCTACTTCTCTTACTTTCACTGCTACTGGGAAGGTTATGCACTGGTCACCCCTCAGGTTGCCCTAAGGCTGGATGAATTTCTTAGGTCCATGGAACAGCAGAATGACCCGCACGCATTCTGTGCAGAAAGAGGTCAAATAGTTTAATAGAGAGGAAAACAAATAAAAAATAAGCATTCAGCATCTTCAGTTTAAAAAAAGTGAGAGCACATGCCCTTTAGAAGGCTGGTACAAGCTTTGTGTTTGAGGAGGAGGTGAGCATGCAGTCAATCCCAGGAACGGAAAAAAATGACAGGATTCCTTCAGCTTCTCCATCCACCAAACCCTGGGGTTGACCTGCAAGGATGCAGCAGAACAGAACAATGACTCTTACGAGGCCTACAGAGGGTTTATAAAGCACTGAGTTGTTTCTGGTGCAGGACTTTACATTTGGAAATGTTCCTGCAATTCCATACAAGAGCAGCATAGAGATCTTCCATGAAGACCACAGAATCTGGGAAGTGCATACAGCACCACTGGTCATCCATCACCCTGCTGCCAATGGACAGCAAGTATTATTTAAGAACATAAACAAGTAGGATAGAAAAACTGACCCCTCAAGTCCTTGCCTTGAAATTCTATGCTCTAAGAGAAGGGAACAGTCTTCCTTCCCTTTCATCTGTCACTTCTGGGAAGGAGAGGAGTAGTATCTAACTCAACTTATTAACATAAAGCATGACTATAAACAAGAGACATAAAACCCAAATACTGCTATTTAAATATAAGGTCTCTAGGAAAATCTACGGAAAACTTAATAGGACAAAAGAATAAATAAATGTCCAGATCCTTAGTGTCTGCTTTAAAACTAAAATAAAACAAGAGTACTATTTCAACCTACTTTTCCTGCATTTCCTTCTACATGCTACATTTTCATTCTATTTCCCTGTTTTAAAAAATTATAACTGAAATCACACAAGGCCAGAGACAGGTACTTACGTGTTGGATGATCCAAAGCCAAATGCTGAAACAGAAATTAAAAGAATCAAGTTATTTGTTTTTTCAATCAGTCTCCTTTCTATTTTTTTTCTGAAAAAACTTTTCTCTTTAAAGCTGTTAATGAAGTAGAGAATTAGCATTGGGAAATTTTTCAGAAAATGACTTGAGTTTGGAAGAGAAGGATCACAAGATCAGACTTAGAGCTAGGGGGGAGCCTCAAGGTCATCTAGTTCAACTTTCTCATCTGATAGATGAGAAAACAAAGGTTCAGTGAGAGTCAATCATGAATCCAATGTCACTCAGAGAGGAGTAAGAAGCAAAGCTAGGATTTGATGCCAAATGCTGTGCTCTTTTGACTGCATTATATTCAGTGCTTTTCTGAGCTTATCCAGAGATGATAAGGTCCATTAAGAAAAAAAAACCCAAACCCACTTTATTTTTTCAAGCGATAATAGAGCCCTCTCCAGGCACTCGGTCCATTCTTCATGTCCAATAGTCTCATGCTTTCACACAGAGCATCTTTTGCAAAGTTCCCTGTTCTAGTTATACTAAGACAGACAGAGGATATCCCAATGGGAGATGTGGTCTTCCCATTCATCTCATTGACATGTTCACCTTGGCCTTCCCTCTAATCATCTGTGATTTGGACATCAGATACAGAGAGTATTGCCCTTAGAATAAGAAGACTTGAGTTTTAGTCCTGGCTGTATGACTAAATTTGCATGATTACCAGGGTACATTGCTTAATGAGTCTGATGTTCATGTGTTCCTCTGTAAAAAAAGGATAATTTTATACATCTAATCTATCATATAGTTTTATGGTGAGGTAAAAATGATACAACGGATGAGAAAGTGCTTTGGAGAAAGTCGAGTGCTATGCCAAACACAAGCTATTATTAGACCTCACTCTTTTTGTGTTCTCTGACTATACGCTGAATTTCTGGATTCTAGATTAAATTTTGAGGGAAAGGCAAATTTCTGTGATACCAACAGCATCATTTATATCTCCTCCAATTTAAAGTGTGTATGTGGGTAGTAGGGGTGGGGATGGGGTGGTGGAAAAAGGACATCCCTTCATTTGCCATTTTAATATTTTGAAATATTAAATGTAGAACCATGAGCACAGATTTAAGTTCCAATCACTCATCTCCTCTGGGGCAGGAAGCATTTATTTGAGTGTTTCAGCACAAGAAAGGTCACCTAGGGAAAGGGCAAGGACCATGGTGTTTGTGGGGTAAGGTGACTTGGTGTCCTACCTCCTCCACTTGATCCAAAACCAGAGAATCCACTGTTTTGTGTCCCAAAACCAGGAGTCTGTTGGGATAATGACCCAAAGGTGGGTGCATTCTGACTCGCCAGGGTGCCAAATGATGCAGTATTGCTACTGCTGCCAAACCTGTGTTTCAAAGACAAAGCACATTAGCCATTAGTTCAGCATCCATGTCCCTGGCCCTTCTCAAGCCTTTCCCCCACCAGCATATGTTGGACTGCTATGCCACGGTCATTCCCCTTCAGTTGTCACTTGTGATGTAAGATGACTAGCTAGGTGTTAGCCAACAGCCTCCTGAAAAAAGGGAACCTTTAGCATAGCACTAATCATTTTTCTGGGCTTTATATGAGAATCAAAACAATTTAAACAAAGCTCACCCACAGTTTTGGTTGTGTTCCAAACAATGAAGTCACAGGTTATTTAAATATTGGGCAGGTTATCTTCAAAGCTTGTATCCTTTCTTTCCAATTTTCATTTGGTCTCCTCATCTAAATATTTTCTTTTGAGTTAAAAAATTGTTTGCCGCTTACTTATCCAGCTTCATTTCTCTCTGCATCAAAACTCTGCTTACTCTACAACTATAATTTAGCTCTGAAGTGCTACAGGGATGGTTTGGTGTCTTTCATACAGAGATGATGCTAGTGATCCATCACTAGTAGGAAGGCACTGCACTTAAAAGACTCCTATTTCCAGGAGTGGAGATACATCTGTATTAAGTCCATTCATACTGTCTTGAGAGAACTGGTCAGGACCAGGGAGGCAATCTGTGGTAGTGATTACTACCTCACTTGGGTAATTACCTCACTTGGGCTTTTAACTTGTGATCCTGACTTCATTAGCAAAATGCTCTGACCAACTGAGCTATCTGACTGCAACTGCAAGAAGGATTCACAGGAAATTCACTGTTTCCAAGGTGAGCTCCCTACCCTTCTATCATGAAAGAAACAGAAACAAAATCGAAAGCACCTCATTCTGGCCTCCCAGTCTAATTTATGGTGGGTAAAAGAAGTAATGCTTGTGAAGATTTTCTGAGAAACACTAGCCTCTGCCAAACTTTCTTTCCTTTCCCTTGTAGGCTTTTCTCTACCTCAGCACTTGTGCTTATCCTCAAGGAGATAGTATTCATGTCAAAATGCACATTAATCTTAGTATTATGGCTAAAAAGCAATATGAATACAAAAACCTCACTTTAGTTTATAACAGCCAAAACTTAAACCCTGACACATATGAGGATGGAGAAAAGGGGACAGCCAGGGGAACCAAAGAGACTTTCTTCACAGTTCTGCCCAGAGATAGCCCTGCTCTCATCTTCTCTCCAAGGGGTTTCTGGGAAAGGGGAAAACAGATCTACAAGACAAACTCACCAGACATTTGGCTTGTCAAATGAATCACTTCTATACTAGTCAGGAAAGGAAATGGGTAAATTTAGTGATGCAGAAACTTGTGGTTAAACTGCCTTAACCATAAAGGTGCTGCAGTATATAATCATTCTAAGAGGAGAAAAACAAGTTTTGTTCAAACCACTGTCTGCCTTTTAATCAGCAGCTTGCTTGGTCTCTCAAACATGTGAGAGGAAAACTGAACCAGTTTCACAAGCATAGCTATGTTCTGTTTGAATTTCATCTTTTTCAGCCCAGATAATCTCTATCATCTCAGGTCTCAAGACTTCATACTGGGATCTTAGGAAGGTCAAAGGCAAGAGCCCCACACCTGCTAAGGGAGGATGGAAGAGATATGGTTGCCACATCTTATGAAACCTACTTAAACTTGTTTTGAAGCAAGTTGCCTTGGAAGCCTATACCTTTCTTGTCTTTCCTCCTTCCCCTGAATCTTGATATTCACACCTACAGCATCTTTCCTTAAGCATAATTCTGAAGTAGAGGAGTATGAAGTGTTTACTTCTAGGAATTAATGTTCACTTAGAATGAGGAAATGCAGCATTTACAAGGTGTGTTTTCTTGGGTGCTGTTGTGGGTTTGTAGTCAAGGAGAAGCTGCTGGGCTTCTAAAACCGACCCCACCGTAGCACTCACTGGCCTTGTGCATGAGGCAAGGAGAGCACTCTGAAAGCTGAGCAATCATCAGCTGGTCCAGTGCAGTGTTGGCTCATGGGAATCAGGGAACAGTCTATCGACTCTACGGGGCTGGGATAGAAAGGGGGACAACAAAGTGCTCTTTGCTCAGAGATAACATTAATTAACATTAATAATATGTTAATAAATATGCTAACAATAGACAATAATTAACAACATTAATTAACAAGATTAAATGCAGAGGAGTCACAAGAGACATGGAGCTGATAAGAGTCATTTGGTCAGGACTTCATAACAGAAGTTCGTAAATATGGGGCAACAAAGACTGTTAATGTCTGACAAGGAATTATTTTTCCCATTTTCACCAGCTTTATATGGGCAATAGGCCCCACTCTCTGTGACAGAGTGTGTACACAATTGATGTCCAACCATATATTCAAAACAGTCTAGTGTAAAAAACAAAACAACAACAAAACCCAAAGTCTGTTCCTGTTGGGAACAGGAAACTTGGGCTTGAAGACACCATCTTACCACTTAGGAGACGTCTTGTGAGGGAGGGGCCTCTATCTCAATACCAAGAATTGGGAAAATTCAGGAGGCTTCTGGGTTGTGTTTTTTTTTTAAGTGGTGAAAAACCATAGGCCTTTTTCCCTGATGTGAACTTTTTGGTTTCCCTGCCTCCCACTTCCAAGAGCTTGCTTACCCAAATCCTCCAGCGCTGGCAGCTGCGGTCCCTTCTCCGAACACTTTGCCTCCCGTCGAGCCCAGAGGGCTTGTAAAGGCTGGGGCTGAACCGAATGCTGGCACCCCTCCAAACCCAGGGGATCCCCCAAAAGTAGGAGGGCTGCCAAACACTGGAGCAGCACCAAAGCCACCTGAGCAAAACAGAGGCAAAAAAAACAAACAAAAACAACAGAAAGGAGTCGGTTGGGTAGGTAGGAGAGGACAAGGAAAGAAAGGGTAGGGATGTTAAAATGAAAAGAAACCAAAAGAGGGAAGAAAAGGAAGAAAAAGATGTTAGGATTTCAAATACACTACAAAGCCCTGAGACAGGGCCTGCATTCCCTCACTTCAGGCAGAAAACATTTTAATTGGGGTCTGGGATCTACTAATATCTTCATTTCATATAAATCAAAAGTGTAAGACTGTAAGAACCCACCAAGCTTGCCTGAGAGACTTCTACATTCCCTCAAAGGCAAGAAAGGTTGCATAATGAACAATCTTGTGAAACCAGATTCATCACCTGAGAGCACACTTGGTACATTTCAGATCCCTTCCTGGCTTATTCTTGGAGCTGCTGAAACTGCCAACTGAAAACCATTCATTCACAGCAGCTTCAATATCTACAGCTTCCAATGGGATATAGATTTCATTACCTACTAGAATATAGGCAAGTCAGAGACTCCCATGAAAATTCAAGTTATAAAATTAGAGGGTAAAATTGCCTATCAGGGAGAATCCACAAACTAGGTTACATTGGAAATGAAAGGAGATGCATAGCACTGGAGAACAGCCAGATGCTTTTTATTTATTTAAAGCATAATGGCTCTCACATCTCTCATCAGTGTCTCTCTCTCACTGCATAAAGGAGGTAGTGTTGGGGGGTGGGGAAAGGCCCTAAATACTTCTCTGATTATGACCAGGGAATTGCCCTACAGTTTTAAAAATCTACTCCTCAACATGAAGCTCAGAGTCCATGTTCTTGGGAATAATGATAGTATATAAGCACAGGAAGAAATGAACAAGTATTGCCAAAGTGATCCTCAGTCATCTGGCGTGTGCTCCTCATCTTCCCTCTCATCTCTACTCTGCATCTGGCCAGAAAGACAATGGTCCATATGCATGTGCTCTCCCAGAAAAGGTTCAAGAGAGGAATAGACAGGTTATGAACAGTTGCTACCACTGACGGAGGGAGGGCAGGACAGTCCTCTACTACCCACAATTAACCCTTCAGCTGACTCTCTTCAAACATCCAAGAGATCTGTGCGGACAATCCTATGGTTCTAAAAGGGGGTAAGAATAGTGGCCACTGAAGGCAGCTGCCTTCAAAAAATGACTGGTGGAAAGAAACTGATAAGCTACAAAATAGTAGTAGTGATGGTAGTAGTAGCAGTAGTAGTAATAATAATATGATGATAGCTAAAATTTAGATAGTACTTAGTGCCAGATACTGTCCTAAATGCTTTACAATGTATTACTTCATTTGATCCTCACAATCCCGGGAAGTTGGTGCTATTATTATCCTCCTTTTACAAATGAGGTAAACAAAGGTTAAGTGACTTGCCCAGGGTCACACAGCCAGTAAGTGTCTGAGACTAGATATGAATTCAGATCTTCTTGACCATCTTTCTGATATTCCATGTACTGAGTCAACTAGCTGCCCCTCTTTTATAAGAATCATAGTACTTTTGAGATGGAAAGGACTTTAGAGATTAATTAGTTTAACCTCCCCATTTTAGGAAACTGAGGCTTGTCTCCTTGCTATTCCTCACATAAGCCAGTCCAGCTTATGATTACATGCATTTCCACTGGCTGTCCCCCAACCCTGGAATTCTCTCCTTCCTCATCTCTTTGCTTTCCTGTTTTCAATTCCCACCTAAAAACTTGCCTTCCTAGAAGAAATCTTCCCCAATTCCCCTTAATGTTAGTGCTTTTCCTCTGTTGATTATCTCCAATTTATCCTGTATATATTTATTTGTTCATATGAAAGCATGCAAATTGGGACACTTCAGACTACGAGTTCTTTGAAAGCAGAAACGTGGGTTGTGTTGTTTTTTTTTTTTGTCTTTGTATCTTCAGCACTTACCTGGCACCTAGTAGGTACTTAATAAATGCTTGCTAACTTGATTTAAGTCAAATGTTAAGTTAATAAAAATAGCATAAAGGCAACCAAAGAGATGAATGCCTACAGGAGACAAGGGAAATTGAATCTACTTCATACACGGGAATGTGGAAGTATTATTTAAAAAATAAAGCCAAACTGTTTTTGCAGAAATCACTAGGCAATCATGAAGAATCATATAATGTGCACCAAAGGCCATTAGTTACATTTTGATAGTAACCAGTTACTTTATGGTTCAATTATTTGTTTGTTTAAAATTTGTTGTCAAAGAGAGACTCTGAAGATACTTTTTGCCAAAGCCCACATTTGGATTAGCATTCTGCATTTTAATACCATGGGTGAAATTCCAGCCTCTACCCTGAAAATGGATACAGTTTGGTTGCAAATATAACAGTGTATGTGGGAAGAAAAGTGCTAAAAAAAAAAAACCCTTTGAGTTAAATTATTTAAGAGTGATAGCAGATCTAATTACACTTTCTTTCTAGACACATGGGGCTTTATCTAGTGCTTTGTACACAAGTGCTTTTCGGACATGGTGAATAGACAGGATGGTATAGAAAGTAAATTGGGCAGAAGGGGGGAGTAGTAGATAAAAATAAATGCAATGCTAATGTGAAACCAATCTCCATGTTTATATTCCACAAAAAGAAAGAAAAAGGAGCTTGCTGTGGTTCTGGGATTCACAGTTTACTCTGAGGAAAACAGGTTTCTCATACTGTTGTGTCATTTCCAGAGCTGGAGCAAGGATTTCTAGCATCCACTAACTCCAATATATGAGTGAATCTCAGGACAGCAGGAGTAAGAGACTAACTCATTGCACAAGGAAAGGTGGCACAATCTGGATGTGTGCAGAGCCTGTTTGCTGCACCACTGGTGGAAACAGGGCCTAGTGAAACACTGACTGAAGCTTGTGATGCCACATCTTGTCCCCTGAGAATGATCTCTGGTTCCTCCAGGGAGAGGGAGGAGGAACCTATGTGGTACTTTCCACTGTTGTGTTCTGACACCAATCACCTAAAATTACTCCTAAACAGGAAGCTGACTGGTGTGCCAAGTATTTAAGAAGAGAAGCCAATAAAAGGATCCTAAGGACAGCAAAACAATCTCTAGAGGGCAGAATTCTGAGGTTACTAGGGTACCAAATGAAACAATGAAGGGATCCTTCCTTCATTCTCTATTTCATTCCCCTCTCATTCCTTTACAAGACACCATCATCTGCCTAACTGCCTAATCCAGGTGGTTTCATTTCGAAGCAAAGGACCAAATGGGAAAACTATTCTAAAAACAGAAATAATAATTTTGTTTAAGATAAAAAAACAATTTAAATGAGACTGTCGAGTCATATGGAAAGTCTGACCTGCTCTGAAGATGAGGTCCATGCATGGATATGATAGCATAAGCAATTTTCTTTAAAAATATCTGACATGCCAAAAATGGAATTTTCTTAGCTAAGTTTAGTCTTCCTAGTACTAAGAATAAAAATATCTTGGCTCTTTAAAGTATTCACTGAGGGTATAGACAGAATGAGGCAGAGAAATTACACTAGTCCATTCATTTAAAATTGTAGAAGAATTGAAATTTGACAGCAAGAGCACAGACCTGAACAAGCATACTACAGGGTGTGGTGCATTGGAAAAGTGGTTCAATTCAAGTTTTAAAAAGAGAAGATCTCTTTAAAAGTTTAGAGTGGCCTATTCCATGACCAAGGCCATCAGAAAAAACAAAAAAAGCCCCAACAACAATACTCCTTTGAGTCTGTGCCTGAGTAATCAAGGTGAAAGGTCTTGCTGGGCATGACATGATTACCCACTGAAGACTGACTTTGTCTCAGAGTATCCCAGAAAAACATCTCTAAAAAGTAACTCTGTCTCCCATCCATAAGTACTTTGCTTTTTAGGCAATGTAATAATAACAATTTTCTTTTTTTAAAACCAGAGATGTTTTCTTTTGATTCCTGTTTTAATTTTCCACATAACAGAAGCTGGAATCCCCTACCCTCCCACCCCCTTTCCGGAATCCCTCAGATCTGCCCCTGCTTCTTCCTCTGCATTTTACAGGCAGACAGGTGACAGACTAGATATAATTAGTACCTGCTTTGGTTGGACTAGCGAATCCAAAACCTTGTGCTGCTACACTCCCTCCTCCAGAACTGAATGTGCCTGCAGGCTTTTGATCTCCAAATGATGAGCCAGAGAATCCACCGAAGGTCTTGGCCCCACTGTTTCCAAAAAGGTTAGAAGTATCTGGAGAAATGAACAACACTTGTGAAGATTATAGGTAAAACTTTCTTATTTACTTCTCAAGATCTAGGTCACTAAAAAAGAGAAGAGGAAATCTCTTTGGAATATGTGGGGGATGTGATAAAAGAAGGCTAGGATCCAAGCCAGGGGATGGGCTTGTACTTTTATAAAAAACTAATTTCCTCAGTAGCTTTCTTTCTTGGACCATGATTATGGGTTAATAAACTCTGGCAAGAGAAGTCAGGATTTTCCTGGCATGATTTTATAGTCAAATACACAAGGACAGTGTGGTCCATTTAAAAGAGGCCCTGTGGCATTCCATTAAGTGGGTCCCCTTTTAAATAGGTCACAGTCTATGTTCCTGAAGGAATCTTGCCCCATGATACAATACAAACTTAAATATAAGGTACATGAAGGGTTTTACATATAAATACAGATGATATTAGATGTCCTTACATGTATTTCTTGGAATTTCTTGGAATTTAACATTTTGTTTTATTTATAGGTACAATACTCACTGAGGGAAGGGGAAATTCTCTGAAAGAATTAGGGGTATTTCAAATGAAGGTCAACTTAAAATTTTAATGAACTTAGGAAAGTAAGGTTAAATCAAATCAGAACTAAGCAAAATGGTCTCATGAGTTCATCTTATTTCTTTTCTATCTGGTTTGACATGTCTGATGATGCCTGGGGTTTGAAGGAGAATTCAATTCAATTAAACAAAAACTTATTAAACTTTGACTAACTACAAAGGACTGTGCTAGACAAAACAAGACCTTACCCTCAAGAAGCTTATATTTCATTGGACAATACAGTACATACATACATAAATACAAGCCAGGGCACAAACAACTGGGGTATCATGGAGGGCTTCACATAGGAGATGGTACCAATTACAGCTGAGCCCTGAAAAAAAGCTAAGGATTCCAATAAATGGGGAGGAGACAGTGCATTCTAGGCATCCAAGACAATTTGTGCAAATGCACAGAGGAAGGAAATGGAATAGAGTTCAGGGAATAGCTTAATAGTATAAATAAGTCTGGAAAAGCAGACTGCACCCAGATTGAGAAGGGTATTAAATAGCAGGCTAGAGAGTTTGCATTTTAACCTAGAAGGTATTGAAAAACTGTAAGCAAGGGAGTAACCCAGTCAAACCTGTGTCTATAGAAGGTTATTGTGACAGCTGTATACGGACAGAATAGAGAAGGGAAGTCGGGAGCAGGGAGACCAATGAGGAGTAACTGTGCAGACAAAAGAGGGTGAGGTCCTGATGGGAAATGGAAGTGGAAGCATAAGGAAAACCATTATCTTGCTATTTCTGATCTCAACAGGAAGCAGGGAAGTGCTGAAGAATGTCAAAGAAAGTACGTGAGACTTTCAGCTTGACTTCCTCTTACTAAGAGGTCCAATTAAGTCCTTGACTTCTTTTGTTTTTCTCCTAGGTCACTTATCCACTACCAACTATACAACTGCTGTCAAGCAGAGGGAAATAAAGGAAGTTACTAAAAGCTCAGGTCTAAGTGTTCTAATGATCATATTTATCAATTCCAATAGTGTGACAGGCAATACATAAACATGCTTTTCATACACATATGAAATCTGTATTAATTAGATTATCTGTACTAATGGAGGGAAGAAGTCATTAAGACAGCTAAAGAAGTTATCGTGTTTGAATTTGGGCAGTTTATACACCATTTTATAGAGCAACACTTTTCTAACTGTGCTTTGCTTGTATTATTCTGATTAGTGTACACCAGCTGGATGACAAGAAAGGGCCTGGATTTAAAGCCTACCTTGGACACTCCCTGTGGAAGCAAGGACACCTCCCCTCACCTCCCAGGGCCTCAGGTTCTTCACCTGTAAAAAGGGCTTGCCCTAGATAGTCTCTGGAGTCTCTTCCACCTCTAACCCCTGATCCACAGGATGCATGGTTGTGGTTCTGTCACATCACCAGTGCAGGGGCCTCACCTCAAGGTAATAAGAGGCCACTGGGCTCATGACTTTGTAAGGCCTCACCTTTTTTAGCTCTAATTCCATGATTCTATGAAATGTGGTAGGAAAGTCAGCAGAGTATTGAAAAGCAAGCCCCTTATGGATAATTGACCCACTGATAAACCACAGACTGAATAGATCTGTCCGTGTCACAAAATGAAAGCACACATGTGCCTCCTAAGAGTCTTCTTTTCCCAAACCTCCAGTGTATACAGAAGAGAGAAGGAAAGTAGTTATTCTTTCTTAAGACCAGTTTATTTAAAGAGGCAGACAGATAGACCACTTCTTTGGATGCCTCTCATAGCCCAGAAAAACCAAAGTGCAATGCTACCAGTATTTTCAGTTGTGACATTATTTTTACTCTGCTCAGGGTTTCTGGCTTAAGTCTGTTTGTCCAGACAATAGCACCTCTCAATTCTTGGGTCAGTGGCCTTGTAAGGTCTGACTCAGATCCCTGCATGGGTGTCCTCTCTTCAAAAATATCCTTAACAATTTCTGACCACTTGGCTGAGGGCACAGGACTGAACATGTTAGGCATGTGGCAGCTGGAAACTCTGGAGTAGAGATAAATCAATTTCTATTAGCCCGAAATAAAGTATCGTGTGTTTATTGAGCTCTGAGTTGTATCTGTATAAAATCTGCCCCTTTGAACAGCCTGATCTTTCCTTTATTGTGCTAAGCTGGAAGTTATATTCTGGAGCCTTCAGTGCCAGGGTATTTGATACTGGAGACAGACAGAGGTGCATACTTCTCTCAGCAAGTCACTTTTACTGGGTATTTCAAGAACAAACAGCTCTCATTTCCTGTCTCTGCTGGTGCTAGCAATGTAAGTCCCACAGAGCAAACAGAAGCATAGATGTATGGTTAGACTTCCTGGGTCTTGTGTCAGACAAACTTTGGTGTAACTGTATAAAAATCAAGGTCCAGTAAATTCCTGAGGAACATGGTCAGCACCTTCAATTGCTTGGTGGCCACAAAAAATTTATAAGTCTTTTAAATCCAGTGTTTCTTTAAAAGCCCCTTGTGCTCAAGGTCCACATAACTGCTCTCAGTATTTTCCCCTCTCCTTCCTTCAATCACAATCCAATTCAGCTTAAGGACATGACCTAAACTTAACACAGGTCAGGAATAAAGACAGAGACTATATAATTGGCATTATTAAAAAAAAAAACAACCCAAACTATATTTTCCTCCTTTAATATTTCTTGATTTATTCTGCCACACAGTTTTCCCTTAAGTACCTAGAAAGGTACACCTTTGGGCTCCTGGAAATTTCTTTTTCACAGACTAGTATTATTATCTCAGGAGATTCTTCACTGGAAAATATATAAACCAATAAGAAAAAATGCCCAGTACTCTTTGGCAACCATTTCATAACCCATGCTTTTGGGGCAATAAACAAAGGCTTCTGAAGCCACTTATTAAAAGAAAAAAAAAGGGCACCCACTCCATCAGTTTCCCACGTTGGCCAAAGAAGAGGGAAGTAAGCAGGCTTTACCTCCCAGAATGGACTCTTAATTTTGTTTATAGTGAAAACACTAGCATAGTACAACAGAAGGCTCTTATTTAGATCATGTGAAACTACAAGAAAATGAGTGAGAGGGGAATTCTCACAAAGGACAGACATTAACATGGTACAAAGTTGTTCCTGAGAGGGAAGTCACATGGGCATGGCCACACTTTGGATGGTTCCTAAAGGAAAGAACAATAGAAAAGCAATGTGGTATAGTAGAAAAATATTCACTCCCCATGGAGCCACAAAACCTGAATTCTAGTCTGGGTGATCTTGCAGAAGTTACTACGTTGAGCCTGGGGAAGAGGGGGAGGCTGGACTAGATGACCTTTAAAGTCTCTTCCAGATCTAAACCCTATCCCAGGTCATCTTATATCACTAAAAAAAACAAATATGAACCCAATGCAAAATTTCAGAAGCTCAGAAAGGAAGATTTTCTTCTGTTCCACTTTTTGGATTGATATCTTAAGACCAAATGTTAATTGCTGGACTTTCAAAAGACAGCTTCTTCATTTGTTGATACTCATATTCCTTTCATGTCCTTGAACAGAATGAATGTGTTGAGGACTGGAAACAATACTCTTGGTATAAATATAAAGAAGGTAATTGCTCTGTAAGGGCAAGTTGTGCTGACTCCTAAATGACTTAGGAGATCAGTGGTTCATAGTAGGAGGAGTCCTAAGTGAAGACAGAAGCCTTTACACCAGATGGAGAACACACCAAATAGAATGGACAGTATTTCTTGCTACTTTTTTTTCCTCCTTCAGTATTACATTTCCAGTTTTTTCTCAAGACTACAATTCAAGGAAAAAGAATAGAATGAGTAAAGACACAGAGGAAGAAATACACAGGGGATAATGACATGGAATAGATCAACCTGGTTTAAGAGGAGAATTTGTTTTGGGGGAAGTGAGAAGAGAAGTCAGAAATGCAGAATGTAGAAGGCTTCAAGGTCAGACTAAGTCACCTCAACTTTTTCTTGAAAACTACTGGATCAATCAAAGGTTTTTGGGCAGTGGGACAAACTACTTAAATCAGTGTTTAGGTCAGATCAGTTTGAAAATGAATGGGATGTAAAATGGACCGAAGAAAAAAGACCAGTTAAGAGGCTACTATAATATCTAGGCAATGAGGTACCTGCACGAATACATGGCAGGGGGTGGGGGTGGGGTGGGGGGCAGAGGGTGGTCAGTAATAGATGGAGTTTCCTAGATGAGAGTGGGGAGTGGGGTAATGGCTAGCCATTCAGGGCAGTGAGGAGAGAGGGTGATCCCCTTCCCACCACACCTCACCAGTGCTACCTACTTACCCTAAGTAGAGTCCTTAACTAATTTAATCTTGGAGTAGGGTAGGAAAAAAGTCAGAGAATACATATGAGTAGACAGAGAGAAAAGAAGAGAGTTTTCAACAGGGTCAGATGCTGAAACATTAAAAAAGACCAGTGATGACTTAGAAAAAGTCCATCATCACTGCTGACTTTTATGAATACAGGAAAGAAAGTGCTTTTTATCTTTCCCCCCAATCTCGAGTATTTTTCCCCAAAAGAAGTGAAATTATTTTGTTTTTTCTTTCTTATCCTTTTTCTTTAGTCTCATTTAATTTCTTTCCTTTTCCTTTTCCCCTTTGGAGATCTTTGGCTTATCTTTCCACCTACAGTAATTTCTTAGTTGGAGTGGCCACATATTCAATGCTCAAAAAGTTGCTGTCCTTGGTACTAACAAATCACACTTTAAATACTTTAAAAAACCCCAAATCCAACAACACATTTTTCAGCTTTCTACCTCTTCAATTCACTTTTAAAGGAGGTACTGATGCTCCCCAGCTTCCTAAAAGAATTATCCATAAAAATAACATCTGTATTTCTGTAGATGATCACCTCTTATTATTTTAAACCCAAATCCCCAGCTAGCACATTGAATTATTACTTGAATATATTACATTCCAGTGAAGTGACTGTATTTCAAAACATTGTTTATATCAATAATGATACAAGGTGTGATGAATGAATCATTACCCAGCAGGCACTTATTAAGCCCCTGGGTGCTGGTAAAAAAAAAAAATTTAATGTGAAGATTCAAATTTTCAAGTTTAACTTCTGAAGTAGTTAAATACATCTATCCAAACACATTGAAGACTGCATAAAAATTATGGACATACAATCTTGTGAGCAAGAGCATCTCTAGTTTTTCTTGCTAAATAATGTCTTCTCTCTCATTCCTACTGTTGTCAGTGACATCATAATTACAGCCACTGAGTCTTCAGATTCAAAAGGGAGAAAAATAAGGGAACAGTTCTGTTTTGAACTAGATGGGGCCTCAATATTAGAGACACATGTCTATTCAGTCTGCAGAACACTAGCTCTTGATTCATTAAAGTTTTATGTTACACATTAAATGAGAGAATAGAAGACTTGGGCTGTGAACATGACAGACTTCCAGTTTCCTGATCTAATCCTCCCATCAGCAGCATGATATTTTTTAATGATTTAAAAAACAAACTTTGTATTACTTCCAACTATGAACAGACAGATCAACAAAGAACCTCAGAAATGAGAGTCAGGAAATGGAGTGAATAGCTTCAGAGGAAAATCAAACAAAAATGCAACTGATGAGAAATAATTAAGGCTTCTAACTTTTGGGTGACATTTCCCTATAAAAGCTGAGTTTTAGAGACAGATTAAAAGAGGGCCATCATACCAATGAAAATGCTTTTTCCCAAAACAAACCTTGCACAAGTTTCTGTCTTCTTAAAGATAACTTCTGCTTGTCTGTTTGTATTCACATCATATCACTTCAATCCCAACAAAAGAGACAAAGACATGGGCCTTGGGAAACAAATGCCTAACAGTCATATGCATTTTTTTCATACAGCCTTATGGATTTTTCAAGATCATAAAGGACACTCCATGTTAAACAGATTCCCTATAAAGAAAAAGTCACACCTGCATTTATGAAAATTTGTTTTAAATGGGCACTTGTTTCCCCCCCCCACCTTTTTTATTATTTAACTTCCTGTTAACACTCTGAAGGAGGTAATACTGTTAAAGACTAAGGAAGAGAGAAAATTCTTATTTTCTCTGAACATGTGGCTTGCTTACTTGGGGTGGCTGCAGATCCAAATCCCCCACTGGCTGAGCTGAATGGGTTTTTGTTAGCAGCATCCTGGCTGGGTTTTCCTCCAAGGCCACTGAAGAAACCCCCACCTCTTCCAGTGCTTCCAGACCCAAACAAGCCTCCACTGGAAGAAGATGACTGCTGGGAAACAAAAGGAACAGGAAGTATGATATGATTAGACGTCACTGAAAAATGGCAGAGCACATCCATAGGCAGGAGGCCCTCATGTACCATACAAATGGAAAAACTGTTTTGTTAATGAATGCTCCAGAAATCTGAAAAGAAGGTAGGCTTGAATAGGAACATTCCTAAAGGATAGTGGAATTTTTAAATTGTTCTTTGTCTAGGACTCTGTAATAGTCTGAGAAATGATCTGTAAATGTTGATTGCTTTTAAATGGTATTTATACTGTCTCTGGTCTTTGTCCTACACTAAACAAGGTATAAAATCCAAGAATTCTACAATCTCAAAAAGTCTGAAAACATCATTATAAGTCATGAAGAACCCTACAACTTCTGACTTTATACTGTTAGACTGAACAAACCAGCTACTGGTGATACGTGATCTATGCTGCCCACTCTCCATTTTCTACACTTTTATTTGATAATGACTTTTACCATACTGTAGAAATCAGCCTAAATTAGCTGCACTGTTGAAATGATGACCACAGCTGAAGTCTGTCCAAGTCCTCAAATCTTGTCTTCTGATGCTGCTGTTGGCTTAGAAACACATGCTGAGTCAAAGCTGTACCAGAGACCTCATTTCCCAGAGTAGAAATCAGTTCATCTAGGCAAATGAATGACAAACTCTAAGGGTCATTAATACCATTCATGTGTCAGGTCTCGTTTGTTATTGCTGTAGGCACAGCACAGGGGAGAGTGTAGGACTTGGAGTCAGGAAGACCTCAGCTCCAGTACTGCTACAAGGCATTTACTAGCTGTGTGACCCTGGCCAAGTCATATAGCCATTCTGAGCTCAGGGCTGTTGTGTGAATCAAATGAGAAAAAGCATGTACAGATCCACGTAAACTTTCAAGTCCCATATGAATATGAGCTCCTTTTTCAGTTATTCATCAAAGGCATAGGACTGGTTCAACCACTGTGACAGCTGGAAAAGGTAACAGGATCATTTCCTGACTGACCTGCATTAGCCAAAAGTAAATAGTTTAGCTCAAGTATTACAGCCCCTGCCTGTCTTCAGGGGAAGAAGTCTGCTGATCCCCTCAAACAGTGAAAGAAGGAATGAATACTAGTCTCATCTGAGATAAATGTGGAAAAGTGTGATGAGGACAAATTATAAAGTGTCCTGCCCCAGACACCCCCTATGTGACCCAGGTCACTAAATCTCTTTCAGTCTCAGTTTCCTAGTCCATAAAAAGATGGAGGTGAGGTATAGATGACTCCATAAAGACCGTCTAGCTCTAAACCTCTGACTTCTCTGAGCTGATCCCATAAGTCATCTCATTTCTCTGGGCTTCGGTTTCCTCATTTACAAAATGAGGAGGTTGGACAAAACAGCCTCTAAGTTCCCATTCAGTTCTAAATCTAAATCTATGATCCCATAACATCCAAAGCAGCAAACTGCTAAAGGACAAATCAGGATTATTTTCTTTATGTAATACAATGGGGAGTAGCCAGAATACATGGCAAGCTACTTGAAGAGTAGCTCCGAACATCTGTTTGACTGGCCTATGATTTATCAAGAAAGTGAAAGAAAAATGAGAACATGTTTTAGGCTGAAAGCTTTTTCATCACCCCACCTGACTTTTCACTACCCTGGCAGCCAGATGTTCCAGTCTTCCTGCTTAGTGATGGATGCTCAGCCTCCCCAGCAATAGTTCAGGGAAGCATGAGTGCCTCAGTGAGATGTGCTGCCAAGCTCTCTGGCTCAGTATAGGCAAATCCTGTGCTTTGGTCTGTTTGGGGACATACTATCAGGCTTCTGGAGAAACTCACCAAGTAAAGCAAAGGCAGCTTCTGTAAAGCAGGCTCGATAATGGTGTCCTTACTATGTGAGGTAAAATGCCCCCTTCCATCATTAGGGTCATTAAAGTGGAAGACACCTATCATGGTGGGTTGCTTAATTTCACACCTTTAACAACTCTCAGGTGAACACAGTCTGGAGCACAGCATAGCACTGAAGGAGAGGGTGACTCCTGAAAATAAGCAAGAAACTCACAAGATGCCTACAATTTCTTATTTTCCTTTCCATGGACATCCTACTCTCCCTATCCTAATATTTAAAGGGTCAGGATCACATTTAAATAGGTTAGGGAGTCTTTGGGTAGGAAGATCAGTCCCACAACCATGAATTAGTCTCTTACAGCAGGCAGCATGTGATGAGGCATAAATCCTTCTCCAAAAGGAGCCTGGGCACAACGAAGGATCAAAATAAACTGGAATTTGGGATCCATCCTGAAGATTCTTGGGGAAGTTCCATAGGGGATGCAGGGATGGTCTCTCCATTATGCCTTTCTTCACCCCTGGAAAATCTAGTTCTGCTGCAAGATTGAATCAGCCTAGTCCTCATATCTGTCTCATCAGTAGCCTGTGCTTCTCTGAGCAGACCTTCTGCATGGAGACAGGGCCATGGGTGATCACGCCCTCCCCCAAACTGCTTCTGGACATCTTTGGAACTTCTCAGCACATCCCAAAACAAGTAGCCCAACCCCCCCTCTCGCCTTTTCAGTGTTTTTTTGAGTGTTATCTTTAGATTCTAAGCTCCCTGAGGGCAAGGACTGTCTTTGTTTTCATTTGTATTTGTATCCTCACAGCTTAGCACAGTGCCCAGCACAGAGCAGGTACTTAATAAACGTTTACTGACTGACAAGGCAGCATGGAGTAGTAGAAAGAAGGTAGGACCTGAGTCCAGAGATCTGAGTTCTGCTATTGTCTGACCTTTAGCTTATTTATCTAAAAATGGGGGAGATACTTATATTGGTGTATCATAGGCTGATGTGGGGAAAGAGCTCTGTAGACTTCAAAACACTCTAAAAATGTGAGAAGAAACTAACAATCATTTAGTAGCACTGGTATTTGCAGGATAAATTGAGAGCATTTGGGGTATGGAGAAGTGCTTTGTAAGATGAAAATGTCTGAACACTAGCAAAATACTCTGATATACACTCATACACCCCACACCAACAATCCCACTGTTACTCTACCTGGCCAAAGACTGTGCCTCCAGTCCCTGCTGCCTGACCAAACACAGAACCTGTATTGCTGGAACCAAAGCCTGTAAAACAAAAGTTTTATTATCAGTCTTCTTCTTAAGGCCTGTGACCACTACTTAGAGATGGCTTTTTCTCTGGTGGTCTAATTTGTGCCATCCAGCAGCTCTGATACTGGAAGGAAAGGAAGAATGCAAGAGGAAGGGAAGAAATGGGGAGATAGAGAGAGAAAGAAAGGAAAGTGGGAGAGAGGGAAGGGGAGGGGAAGCAAGACGAGGAGGAAAGGAAAAAGGAAGAAGGGAGAGAAGGAAGAAAGAAGGGAGTGGGGAAAAGAGTAAGGGATAAATATAAAAAAGGAAGGGAAATAAGGGAAGAAAGGAAGAAAAGAAGGAGGGAAAAGGGAGAAGGAGAGGCAGAGAAGCGAGTAGAACAGACTTCAGAAATGTCTCTGGATCACCTTCTAGGTCTTCAGAGGAGATGAGAGAATAAATGTTTAATTCTTTAGAAAATCTTATAAAGCCTTTAATTTCTCCACTCTCTTGGCTGGGGCATTCTGCTTTCTTGCTATATTTCAAATCAATCAAACAGGCAAGAAGAAGTCTCCTCAGAGAACAGGAGTGGACACTCTCAGTGTAGAGTATTATCTCTTAGACTCACAGAATCACAGAATGCCAGAAATGGAGGGGAATTTAAAGAGGAAATGTAACTCAAACTCCTGATATTTCAGATGAGAAAACTGAGGCCAAGTGACTTATATGAAGTCACTCTGAGAACGAATGAGAGACAGAGGTTTTGATCTGAGGCCATCTAGGTGTAGGATTCTTTCCATTCTACCATGCTGCACCCATTCAGGCCTTATATTAAAACAATATAAATGAGGGAATGAATACCCATTAATGAATTACAAAAAACCCTAAAACCTAGACAGAAAGCATTCACATGGTTTACTGACAGACAAACCATCATTCACAGGAGTCAGAGGACCAAAAGTTCTCTGCCTTAGATACTGATACTGACTACTGGTGTGCCTCTGGGCCTCAGTTTCTTCATCTGGAAAAACAAGGTGTATACAATTAAATGGGCTCTGAGTTACCTTTCAACTTTAGATCTATGATCCATGAGCTTATGATCACTGGAGTCAAAAGAACACAAAACTGGGTAAATTATTTTCAAGGTCTTGATGCCTTTCAAAACGTAAAAATGTTGTATGAGTCAATTTTTAAAAGGTAGCTAGTTAAAAACAACAAAAACTTCCACCCACCTGAACAACACTAAAAACAGACAACTTTGCCAAGAAGCAGCATAGCATAATGAAAAGAACCCTGCACCAAGAGTCAAGGTGCTTGGGTATGAGTCCTAGCTTTCAAACAGCTCTGAAGGCCCAAAACGATCTCTGTGACCCTGGGGAGTTATTTCTACCTTGATAAAATAAAGGGATCGGACTAGATCTAAAGATTCTTTTCTCCAGAGTATATGAAAAACTTCCAAGGTTTTTGGGGTTCTGATCACAAAGTTCCTTCTAGCTCCAAAATTCTAAAGGTCATTAAGTTGCCTGCAATACCTTTTATGAAACAACCCTTGCTATTGCTTATTGCGTTCTGATAGTCAATGGAATGGGAAATTGCTGAATTAATAATGTTGGAGGTGGGAATGATTATAGGGAGGGGAAGGGCCATCCTTTTAAACTAAAGACGTAATTGAAACCTGCAGTTCCACAGGGGCCCAACTGCTTCTGTTCTCTCTGGCAGACTCTTACCTGAAGCCTGGCAAAAGCTGAAGCCAGAGGATGATGCGGCAGTTGTGGCAGCTGCAGCGCCACCAAACACAGAGCCTCCTTGGCCAAAGCCTGTGCTCTGCCCAAAGGTCGGAGGGTTGCTCTGCCCAAAAAGATTGCTGCCAGTACTGGCAGAAGACTGCCCAAAAGAGAAGGAACTAGCACTATTGGTGCTGGAGGAAGCACCAAAGACATTCCCGCTGCTGACTGCTGTAGTAGATGAGGCAGATTGCCCAAAAGCAGGTACTGAGCCAAAACTGGTCTGATTGAATGAAAACCCGCTTGCAGAGCTGCTTGCAGACTGTCCAAAGGCAGGTGTCTGTCCAAAGGCCGCTTGCCCAAAGCCCCCAGTGGGAGGGGCACCGAAAGCTGGACTCCCAAACCCTGGGGTGGAAACCTGGGGTGTGGCTGTTGTTGTAGTGGCAGTACTGCCTGTCTGCTGCCCAAACAGGGAAGGTGCTGAGGTGGCTGCCAACTGTCCAAACATGGAGGCAGCAGAAGGGGCAGGAGTAGCATCATTGGCTGGCTGGCTGAAAGCAGAACTTGTGGAGCTGGTGGTAGGAGTGGGTGGGAACACAGGTGCTCCTGCAGTGGCAGCCCCAAACCCAGCTGGGCTCGGGGCCGGAGACGCCACACTGCTAGAGGGTTGCGGAGCGCCAGGAGGTCCCACAGCCCCCTGGGTCACACTTGAGGCAGAAGCTCCTGTTACTGCACTTTGCTCAGGCACTGACAAGGTGGACAGAGAAGAGGCCTCGGCCTTGTCTTTGGACTCAGGGACATCTGCAGTTGCTTCACTGGCTTCTGTGGAAGGTGCTGCTGGGCCAGGACTAGCCGCACTGGCTGCAGAGGCACTGGAGTCCCCTACTACAGGTGGCAGGAGGGCAGATTCCTTCTTAACCATCTCCAGAGGTGGCCCTGGGGCTGGAGGCTGGTCAGGAGGCTCCTGTTGCTGCTCTGCAAGAGCAGGGAGGGAGGAGGCTGGCACCTCACTGTCCTCTGGCTTCTCTGACACAGATGCCAACTTGGCATCTCCTGTGCTTTTGCCAGGGGATGCAGGAAGGACAGGAGCAGGGGGTGTACTCAAGAGATTACTGAATGACAATGGGGATGCTGATACAGGGAGGGCAGCAGGGGGTGTGGTAGTTGAGGCAAGTGTTGCCGAAGGTAGGGGCATTGTACTGCCAGTCTGTCCAAATGAAAAGGTGGACTTGCTACCACTCAAAGAGGTCCCACTGAGATTCAGAGTGCCCGAGGCTCCTGTGCTGGTGAGCTGGAGGCCACCAAACAAACCACCTGAAGAGCTGCTTGGGCCTGTGCTGGCCGATGTTGTTACTGTTGTGGTGGTGGTCATGGTTGAGGTAACAGAAGCATCTGTGGATTTCCCTAAGAGAGGAGAGCTGCCGAAGCTGAATTCTGAAGTTATGGTTGACATCTTGGCAGGTTGTATACTAGGTAAGTTTATGGATGAAGTCTTACTGGAGGTCTTTGCATTATCATCTGCCTGGCCAACCCTCAATCCTGAGAAACTCCCTAGTGTTTCTCCAGCCAAGGAATTTGGAAACAGATGCTCGCCCAGCTTTAGGGGAGGCGCATCGGGTTTGCTAGATGTTGCAGAAGTGGCTGCCACAGCAGACGCTGGTGCTGCTGTTTTATTAGATGAGGTCACATCTCCAGAAGGGCTGAATGCTGCTCCAGTGGTGCTGGCTGTTTGCAAGATCCCCGAATTAAATGAGAATGTTTCATATAGGTTTGACTCTTTAGTTGTGGCTGCTGTTACTACATTGAGACAAAAGAAAATTGGAAAAGAAATGATAGAGTAGGTAAAGCTGTTAGGTCTCCACTGAAACATCCTCTAAATCCATTTCTCTCCCTTCAAAATGAAAGAAATGCTTTTATTTTCAAAAGCAGTTTTATTCTAGAGCAGAATGAATGAATTTATGCCCTTATAAACTTAATTCTAGCTAATTTTTACCCACTGGTTGCTACTACAAAGGAACACTAGTGTGCCAACGTGAGTTTCTATTTTATAACTTAAATATAATGCAAACAGGATATTTAGCTTGTGTAAAGTAAGACTTTATCCCCAAAGTGTACATGATTTTCAGTAATAATGTCATTTGTATTATATTAATTATGTTTTTTCTTATTATAAAAATTTTTTTTTTTTTTACCACTGAGTAGAAAAAAGTTCATCAACCTTTTGTCACTACCACTTTTAAGGTCATTCTGCTGTTTTGGGAAAATATACATTGCTATTACTTTCAGTTCTTAATTCAGAGGCTTTAGCCCATCCTAATTACCAGGTATAAGATGTATCACTGAAATAACAGCTTAAAGGCCACTTTTAAAGACATAATTGACAGGCCAAAGACCAGCTTCAAGAAAAAGATTAGGACCTTAGTTTAACAACTAACAGAAAGGGTATAAACAACTGCAACTGCGACAACAGTCATCATTGCTCCTAAGAGTCGGGAGAACTGGAAATAGAAGTTCTGTTTTATAAGAGTTATCACATGAAGGAATGGCAGCCATTTTGTCAACAGGAAATATGCTTCATATAAAGAATCAAAAGATAAATGAAGAAGCACATTGGGATTCTTTTGAGGTAACCAGATTCTGATCAAATAAGCTTTTAGAAAAAATGATTGGTGCAAACTCATTGGGCACCCACTGGAATTGCTTAAGAGGATATTAAGAAAAAAAGGAGTTAGGCCTTCTCTTTTCATGGTACTGAGTTCATTTTTACAGAGTGTAAAATCCTCATATAAAAAGTGCAGTTTTAGATGTGCTGAAGAAAAAGGTGAATGGAATAAAGGGATTTCCAATTGTATGGCTTTTATGTTAATACAATTACTTGATGATGCTCCAGAAGCAAATAATTTAGTTAAATTAAGAAACTAGGCAGTCACAATTCCCCTGCATTATTCGGTAAAAATCAAGCATTTTCTTTTATATTATTAAATATTTTATTAGAAACTAAATACCAAACTTCATCACAACCAACTAACTTGCTTGTTGACTATTACATTTAAAATGATTTCAATGCATAAAGTATAACTTTTCTGTGATTGACTCTATATCCCTATCAGGAATCCTAATCACATTCATTCTCATTCAGTTTTTCTCCCATATGTTTACAGTTAGTGAGTAGACCTTATTCCATTCTCTTGTTATGATCTTTCACATTAAATTCAGCATTTTCACAAATTATTGGTATTAAAAAACAAACAAAATCATGAACTCTACTACAATGCCTCATGACATCACAGAAGTCACCCATGGCTCTCAAAGTCTAGACAAGTAGAACACAAACAACAGGAAGCCTTATAAACTGGAGAAAGACTTTGACTAAGGGCCTAAAAACAGACTATGTGTATCACTTCAGTTAAGTGTGGAGAGGCTCCACTAGAAGACCATCAGGTGATGATGTTTTTTGGCCCTGAAAACTCATGATATAAGGAAGGGTTGCTATTTGTAATTTGCTGTTTTGTGGACTGAGTACTAATATTTAAAGTCAGACTTTCTAGAGTATCAAAGTACTATTATAGTAATGATGATGGCATTCCTAACAACAACTCTCTTGCTACGGGTATTTTAACAACAGAGACTTGACAGCACATAGAGAGCTACAGAAGACGTAAAGAAGAGAAGGAATCACTGTCTGTTCAGGAGGAGACACAAAAGGGTAACTTGCGTAATTCACAGAACTTTACCTGGGGAGGCAGTGAAGTTAGGAGGCGGTGCTGATGTTATTGCTCCAAAATTAAAGCCAGTCCTAGAGAGAAAAAAGGAAAAAAACAGTTGAAACAAGTTAATATACCTTTTTCTCCATCTAAATATTTTTGCTAACTTAATCATCAAATATTTATTAAGCACTCACAATCTATTATGTAAAAGGCTCTGGGTTAGGTCCTGTGATGGGTACAAAGAAATGTAAGACATGGTCTTAATCTCCAAGAAGCTCACAATTTAGTAGGAAAAAAACAGTGAGGACTGGACGAGTTCAAAGGTAGGTGAGATACACTGAGAGCTCGAATTTGAAAGCTAGGTAGGATTGGAATAGGTGGGTGGGTAACAAGGCATTCCTGGCAAAGGAAAATGACACAAGTGAAGGTGCAGAAGCATGAAAACCTCAGATGCACCTGCAGGAAGCAAGGCCATCACTCTGGGCTGAGTGAAGGGTTCACAGAGGCCAGCAATAGAAAAGGATCATGATGAAAAAGTAAGTACGGGCGATAGGGTAAAGGACCTTTAATCATCCACCCCAGGAAAAAAGAACCAAAATACAATTTAAAAGCATGTACTATTAAGATCCTGACACACAAGTGAAGGTTACTCTGCTACCTGGGAAGTTTATGTATAAAAGGAGATAGTCTTATTTATTTGGCAGAACCCTGAATTACAGGTTGGAAAGTTTGGTTCAGAGACAGATCTGATTCTTTTTAACCTACCCTTTCCTTCTTCTGCCATACATTTCCTTTTCACTATTAGCAAAGGTGCCAGAGCCAAAAAGCAAATTCACTATAAAAGAATGCTGTAAAAAGTGGTGGAGGAAGTTAAAATAGTGAATTCAATAGGTGGCTATGTGCTGTGGTGAGGATTTGGATTTTTCTGTATACTTCATAACACTACACTATCTTCACTATGAATGTTATGTCATGTTGTTAGGATAAATCCATAGAAATAGTTGCTTTGTCCAGCCAATAGGCATTCAGAGTTTTTATAAATGTCTTCACTAAGGTAGTTTTTCGTATGGCCATCATTAAACTGATGGCTGTACTATTGATATTTGGTTTTTTTGGATGGTTTTACTAAGGTATACAACTTAGAAAGAAAACTACCTTTTATCATTACCTTCTGGGAAGGGGAGGGGAGGAAGGAATAATGATTATTTATCCCCTGATTGGAAAACTTAACCAGCATTTGTAAAGCATTTGAATATTTTTGAAAACTGTTTTAACTTTATAATTACTCCAAATTATCTTTACAAAGTGTAAAAGACAAACTGAGGGTCTGTCACATACTACATTTAATGTGTAATCTTCCCTATGGCCCTAATCTAAAAATCTCTCTCTCATACTTCACTTTAACAGGTTAGCTTTAATGTCTACTCAAGACACATATTAAAAAAAAGGAAAAGAGAGTTCGGTTAATATGATTTCAACCACAAAATTAAAAGTTCCCCTCCCCAAAGCAAATCTGAAACAAGAAACACTACTAAACAAAAAAGTCATAAGAGGTTTCTTAGATACAATCAAAGACACAAGACGATAATTTCTGGAGGGTTTTTCTATCACTGGCATCCATCATAATCCCATCTCTGTAGGTAACTGAACATGAGGAGATTTCATAGGTTTCAACATGAATACTTGCAACAATTTGTTTTGGCATTTACAGAAACCAATCTTCAGAAAAAATAAACACTCTTGTTTCAATGGCTGGAAAAGCTCATCTTGAGTGGGACAGGAAGTCAAGGAAACCAATTCTTATTAACTAATGTGAATTTTTATAATCAAACAATCTAAAAATTTAACTGAAATAGATTCCTCCACTTGCATATAAAAACTAATGCTTCAAAATACCCCCATGCCTTTTTGTCATCTTCCCTAGGAAGCTTTAAGATGCTGGACTTGTAATCAAGAAAAGCCAATTTAGTCACCTAGCCCACCATGTAACAGTTGCTGCAATGAAGAGTAAACAGAATGACAATGCAAATCAACTTAAAAATTTAGCACAGGCTCTCCTAAAATAATTTGGAGCCATCCTTGATGAAAGCATATGACACCGCATGCAGAAATTTAAGTTAAAATAGAGAAAATATCCATGCTAATACATTAAAAACACTCATTGCCATCGGCTAGAGAGACTGACACTTCTCAAACTTGTAAAAATGACTCCAAGTTATAAAATCTGGGTAGGCCATCTATAAAATTGATGAAAACATATAACCTTGCCATAAAATTTAATTTCAATACTGACCCTGATGAAGAGAATGAAAATGTCTTGTTGAATTGTCCAGATGCTGATGAAGTCGAAGTCAGAGTTGTTTCCATCTTGGCTGTCCCTGGCCCTAAAGAAACAAACAAGCCCATTCCATGAAGTCAATTTAGGTAACAACTAGTATGTTATTCTTCTCCCCTTACCCCCCATTCCACATTACTACTTATATCTACCACTGTAGCTGCACTGTGATTTCACATACCAAATATCTGTCAATCTATATCTATTTATCAATTCAGATATTGCACCACCCCATTCACTGTCAGTGGACCCAGAAACTGCAGAGTCTCAGTGACTTCTGTTCAGCTCTAAACTTGTTCTTGCTCATTTAACAATACCAAGAGTGAGTAATTTGTTCATAAATGAGAACTCAGAATAGATGATAGGGATACTCTTCTCATTAGTTTGCACATTGACTTTAAAAAGCACCTTTTTAGAGAAGTTTTTGTAAAAGGTGGCTTTTCATGAATGGAAAGAGAAAGAAGAAAAACAAACTTTCAGAAATATTTAAATCTTCCTCACCTCCCCCAGGAGAATGAGGCTTGTTCTTTCTATAATAAAAAAGTATATGAACGTTGCCATTGTGCTCTCCAAGAAAGGAGAATAAAGAGAGTATTTTATGACCATGATTGAATGATGGATTTCTACCTAGAAATGCACCTAAGAATCAGATTAACAGGTGTCTAACAGAAGAATGAAGAGAAGTCTCCACAGATTTATCTAGTTTGTTTGGCAAATGTCTCAATTCTGAAGAATGACCAAAAAAACCCAAACTATTCAATAAACCCATCAAAAAGAGTTGAGGCATAAAGACTTGCAGCTTTATTTAATAACACACCAATGGGAAAAAGAAGTCTACTTGCACTGGTCCACTTTCAAAATTTGTTCTAAGAAGCCTTGTTGGCCTGACTGAGCCTGGCACACAGAAGATGTGGGCTTTTTTGGTATTTTTTTTTTTTGGTCGTTTTAGAGGTTTTCAGTGCTGTTTCACTGTTTGGGACTCATTCTGAGTTTTCTTGGAAAAAACACTAGAGTAATTTGCCATCTCCTCCAACTCATTTTATAAAACAGGAAAACTGAAGCCAATGGGGTTGGGTGATTTACTGAGGGTCACACAGCTTGTGTCAGAGGTGGGATTTGAACTTAGGTTTTCCTCACTCCAGACCAGGTATTCTGTTTACTGCTTAATTGATATTTATTGACTGATTGTTCTGTTTAGCCTTATGGGCTTAGGGGGGCATAGAATTTGTTGATCTCTGAGGTTCCTTCTTAATCTAAGAACCTAGGAATCTTGGTTATGTGACTTCTTTCTGTGCCAGTTTACCTCTGTGAGTTTCAAATGATTCAGGAGTCTTGCTAAAATATTTCCTTATAAAGTTTCAGGTTGAATCAAGTAGTATTCAACACTACCTTCTTGTGAAATGAGATGATTCCTGATTCCCTTTTCTTTGTGGGACTGGTATTTCATATTATGATACTTAGACCCTATACCTCAGGTTTGGAGAAATATTATTAGAACAAGAATATACTCCTATCCTACTAATAAGTCTGTTGAAGAAAGGCTTTCCAAGTAGGCTTTCTTTTAAATATTTGGAAAATACTTGAGATTTCATTAAATTGGACTTCCAGGCAAGATGGCAGCCCCAATAGAGGCAAAGAGTTCAGCTTCTACATACTTTAGCAAAAAAACTGAAATTCACATCAGGCCAAACAGTGATTAAAAAATCCAATGAGAACTACAGTAAGTGACTTCTACTCTATGACTGCACAAAGTCACTCAGAAACCTACAAGCAACAGGAAAAGACACTATTAACAAAGCCAACACCAGCATGGGCAAAGAGGCTGCCAGTCTCCCAACCCAACTAGAGATGGGCCAGGTATAATTATAATAGACAATCAGACATGTGTAGTTTGTAGGGCTCTACATCCAGAGGCAGAAAGCATTGAGAACTGGGAAGTCCCTAAGAAAGCTCTAGGGTGACTAGAAATCCATAGCAGTGAACCTGGAAATCACCAACAATGGCAACTATCAGAGTTATGACAGGAACAACCCCAGGTACTAAACAGCTTAATGATTCTTCATATTCTCTTTTAAAACTCAAAAGAGAGCCCTTGAACATTCAGGGGATCTACCACCCCAGGAGACAGGATTCAGTACAGAAATTCAGGAGACCTAGGGATAGACCAAGGAAGGTGAAATACTCCAGAGAGTAGCAGGTGGTGAAACCTAAAGCCAGAAACATAAGTAAACCAAAGATGACACCAATTAATATTACAAAAATTACTGTAGATTTAGAGGTCTCAAATTTCATACTAGAAGGAGAAAGTATCTTTATAACAACTTCAAGAAAATAGATTTTCCACAAAGACTACACGAATACCTAAAAAAAAGTGAAGCAAAAGAGAGAAAATGCAAATGGATTCCCCTAAAAGCCACAACAGATCAAACAGAAATCATTACAACAAGAAAGCAAAAATATTTAAAAAAAAATCAGAATACAAAAAGATTGAAAAAATTAAGAATAAAAATAAAATGAAAAACAAACTAGAAATGAAATGAAAAGAGTGGGGTGGCACAATTGAGGTGTTTGGTGGAGAGGGCAAGTGGGGGCGGTGGACTGGTTCTATTCTGAGGGGTTTAAGAGGGGAAAAAGAAGAGAGAATAAAAGCAATATACTTGAGCAAAATGAAGGAAATTCCTCTTAACTGGATGTGTGAGAAAAAAAATTATACAAACACTGAAGAAGGGGTGGAGGCAGTAGGCATCACATGAATCTCAAATGGACAAAAAAGGGCGTGTGAGCATGTGTGCACATACGCACACGTGCACACATACACACACACACACAGAGTATGGGATAGAAATACATCAAACTCAGAATGGGGGGTAGAGTTAAGACAGAAGATAGCTCCTCCTTCTTGGGGCAGGGATAATTACAAGTAAATCAATCTTCTTCATCCTCAAGTGGTAATTCAATGGAAAAAAGAAAAGAACTGTGATCAGGGGCAGCTAGGTGGCACAGTAGATAGAGCACTGGCCCTGGAGTCAGGAATACCTGAGTTCAAATCTGGCCTCAGGCACCTGCCACTTACTAGCTGTGTGACCCTGGGCAAGTCACTTAACACTGATTGCCTCAAGAGGAAAAAAAACCAATGAGGCTCTAAAGGGAAGCTCAAGGAGAGGCACAGAAATGTAATAAGATAATATTTCACTATAAAAAATGATGAAACAGATGACTTCGAGGAATCCTGGGTAATATAAAATGATGCTGAGTCCAGATAAATTTATACAAATATAAAAACCTTATTAGGAAAAATAACTTTGAAAGAATTAAGAACTCTGATCAATGGAATAATAAACCCTGTCTCCAGAGGACTTATGATGAAAAAGGCTGTGTATCTCTTGACTGATGGGTGATGCACTCAAGATTCAGAAAGAGACATATAATTTTGGACATAACCCCTGGGTAGATTCCTTTTGCAGGACCATATTTATTTGTTACAAGTGATTTTTTTTCTTCTCTCAGTTTATCTGGGGGACTGGGGTGGAGTAGGGAAGGTAGTAAAAAGAGGTTAATAATACTGATGCCACTCCCTCCTCCAAAAAAAGACAGCCATTAAAACATTTTGAAGAATGAACAGAAGAGGAAAGAAGGAAGCATAGAAAAGCAAGATAGTTTTAAAAGCAATATGGGGAATTTATTGTTATTCTTTTTAATGAGACAAGCAATATAAACTCACAAGTTTCATATACAATCCTCTTTTTGTGTTCTGTTGTATATATGGAAATATTCATTTTTCATTTTTTTGTGTTTAAGTTCAAAATAAAATAAAAATTAACAAAAACAGGTGCCTTATCAAATTGAAGACAAAATTTCTGAAAGTATACTGTTGCTAAAGGTGACTTTTGGGGGAATGAAGAAGAATAGATTTTTTTCACTGATGTGGTCTTTCATTTTCCAGTCTCCTTGACCTCCCAAAATAATTACAAATTAACTCATATTAGCGATGTCAGTTGTATGAGGTGGCCTTTCTTTTGTGTTTATTTTCACTGAAAACAGAAAAGCAAACTGACCCGAGACTTTGTCACTGGTTGACAGCTGGCCAGATGTGACTATTGCTGGTATTTGTGTAGGGCCAGGTGGAGACTGCGTCTTGATGGAATTTATGAGAGACCCCTATAAAGAGAACACAAAAATGCACAAGTAAATCTGTCAGATTAAATGCTTTATCACTGCAACTGCATAAAGATATACAATGATAAACATTACAATAAAAGGTCTGCAAACAAACACTTTAGAAGTTAATTTGTTTTGAATATATATATATAAGGGAATGAAAACAGGTTGGGTTATTTACATTGTTAATACTACCATGTATTCCCATGTGTGGGGGAAACAACATGGAGCAGTAGAAAGAGCATTAGACCCGGAGTCAGGGACATATGTTCGAATCCTGGCTCTGCCACACACTACTACGTGATCTTACAAATCCCCTAACATTCTGGGGCTTCTTGTTTTATCATCTATAAAATGAGGGGGCTGATGAGGATGACATCTATGATTCTGTCTACCTCTAAAGTTAGGATGCTTTTTGTAGCATCAAAAACTCCACAGACCACCACAACAGCAGATTAATAGCCAATGATACATAATTATTTGTTTAGTAATACTTTTAAATGAAATTCTATTTTACTAATCACAATGCATCAAAAATATCTAAAAAACAGCAATATACTGGATGCAACACAATTATATTGAGTCATTTAATATGAATTTGTGGATTCCTCCCCTTCAGCAATAACTCTGTGGTACTCCTAGAGGTTGGGACCAATACACCTGACATACCAGTGGAGCTGCAAGTGACAAAATAAGTTTCTGATGCTTTGCCTTTGTGACTTAGTGAACTATGTATTCTATGTGACTAACCAAGACCTGTACCTCACTTCAAATACTTCAATCATATGAATAATTCAAAGAATTGAATGCTTCCATTAAAATCTGTTATATTACCACTGGGGACATTCCCTCCTCTGACACAGAGTGAAACCCTTTATACCTTACTAGATAGACTTCATCAGTAGCTGTAATCAAAAAATTTTCAGAGCTTTGTAGCTTTTTTCTATATTCAGCTTGCTAGGCTGATTCTCAGACAACAAAGACTAAGACAGCAGTCACAGTCATTGCCTTTGCAGGTGCTAAGTCTGGCTAGAGCTCACAGTATGCTGGCTCAGTCTTCCAGACTCAAGGGTTACCATTACAGTATAAGGAGGCATTAGAAAAGGACTTTAGTAGAGGTTGCTCCTCACTGTGAGCCTTCAATGTTTACTATGAATGAGCTCTAAAAGACTGAACAACTACTAAAATTATCCTTATTTTAAATATATAATGAACACTATGGATAAGGGAGGTAGAGCCATGTGCTTGAGACCACAGCAGTGACTTATAAAAAAGAGAGAAAGTGAGTTCTACAATCAATCTCAAACTCAAATATGTAGTCATCTTCAGAGGCTGTGATACCAGTTTTTTGTGAAAAGTTGTAACAATCTCTTTGCTTTCACTGACTAGTTTCTGTATATGTCTCCTTTAACTTCATGCTATACTTCTAAGCCCATTCATTTTGTTTTTTCATCTTCCTGAGAAATGATGTGTTGGTCACATGGCACAGAGGAGTTCTTTTCAAGGGAGGGGCAATGCAAAAGCCTATAGCTAGATAGAGTGAATGTGTAGCCAGTTCTATCCAACTGGTGTTAGATGATGGATAATAAACAGGGCTAAAAGGCATGTAGGGTAAATAATAAAAAGAACAACTTACAACAAAATAAAAGAGAACTTGAGACCCTTATCTATAAAATGAGGTGGCTTAGTAGATGGCCCTTGAAGTCTCTTCCAGTTCTAAGTCTATAATCCAATTCTACAACAACAGAACAGGAAGGCACTGAAGCATGTACCCAGCACAATCTGAAGTAAAATGCAAATCTTTGGAGACTAAAAAGTCTAGCCCTAACCAACGATAAGCCAAAACAAAAGATATCAGTCATTGACCAAGTTAGGGCATCCATGCAGAAAGGATTACAAGTCCATGGTTCAATTAAGCATATGTATAGCACTTAAATATTGTCACCATCAGTTGCTAAGGCAAAAATGACAAATGGCTTTGCTAAAAGAATAAAAATCAATAAGGTACCTGCTTAGGTTGATTGGCAGCCACTGTAGCAAACAAGTGGAGGGATGTTTTGGCTGCTGATGGTGGTGCGGGTGACCTATTTTTTAAAAGAAACGGTATAACCACATAAGAAGACATGATTTAATGAAAAAAAGCATGTTTACTTTTTTCTAAACAATATGTTATTTTAAATATTCTTTTCTTTAAAAAAAATTTCCCATGCCCATTGAAGTGGGCAATATATCAATTACATATGTGAAATCATGCAAAACAAATTTCCATATTAGCCATATTTTTTTTTAAAGTAAGAAAAATAAAGCCAGAAAATTATACTTCATTTGTACTAAGAGTTCATCAGTTCTCTCGCAGGAGGTGGACAGCATTTTTTCATCATCAGTCCTTTGGAACTATGTTGGGTCATTGTATTGATCAGAGTAGCCATGTCTTTCAAAGTTGATCATTGTTACAACGTTGTTCTTGGGGTGCACAACGATCTCCTGGTTATTCTCACTTCACTTTGCATCAGTTCATATAGTCACTGGCATGTTTTTCTGAAACCACCCCCCTCATTATTTCTTATAGCACAACAGTATTCCATCACAATTGTATGCTATAACTTGTTCAGCCATTCCTCAGTTGATGGGTAGCCCCTCAATTTCCAATTCTTTGCCACCAGAGAAAGAGCCGCTATAAACGTTTTTGTACATAGAGATCCTTTTCCATTGACCTCTTTGAGATACTGACCTAGTATGGATATTGCTGGGTCAAAGAGTAACACATAATTTTATAGCCCTTTAAGCACAGTTCCAAACTGTTCTCCAGAATGGTTGGACTAGTTCACTATTTCAGCAGCAGTTCATTAGTATATCTATTTTCCTCTTATCCCCTCCAGCATTTGTCATTTCTGATAAATGTGAAGTGGTTCCTCAGAGTTATTTTATTTTACCTTTCTCTAATCAATACTGATTAGGAGCATTTTTTTCAAATGACTATACATAGCTTTGATTTCTTCTGAAAACTGCCTGTTCATATCCTTTAACTGGGGAATGGCTCTAATTTTTAGAAATTTGACTCAGTTCTATACTCAGTATATATTTGAGAAATGAGGCCTTTACCAGAGAAACTTATTGTAAAAAGTTATGATATTATTTCACTGTCTATGATACCTTTCAACATGATGTAGTTTCCCTGCTTATCTCTTTAAATTAGGTCTATTTTTGCTTTTGCTTTGAGATCATGATTGCTATCCTGCATTTTGTACTTCAGTTGAAACATATGAGATTCTGCTCCAGCCGTTTATTTTAACTCTGTGTGTGTCTTTCTGTTTCAAGTATGTCAAGTATGTTCAACATATTGTTGGATTTCTGGTTTCTAATCCATTCTGCTGCCTTCATTTTATGGGTGCGCACATCCCATTCACATTCAGTTATGATTACTCTGTATTTTCCTCCATCCCATTTTCTTATTTCTTACTCTCTTTTTTATTCTACCCGTCCTGATAAATCTGTTTTGTTTTTAAACACTGTCTCCCTAACTCTGCCCTCCCTTTTATGACCCTCTCTTATCTCATTCTCCTCCTATTTCCCTATTAGGTAAATTACATTTCTACACACAATTGAATGTGTCTGTGTATGTATGTATATTCCCTCTTTAAATGAACTCCAATGAAAGTGAAGTTTAACCATTTCTGTGCCACCCTTCCTTCCATCATTTCCCTCTCTACTGTAAAAGCTCTCCTTTGCGCACCATTTTCATATGAGAAAATTTTCCCCATTCTACTTCTCCTTTCTCCCATTTCCTGGTTCATCTCTCTCACCCTTCATTTTTTTTTGGAGATTATTCCAACGTAAGTGACTCACACCCATGCCCTCCATCTATGTAAACTCCTTTTGACTGCCCTAAAAATAATAAAATTCTCAGGAGTTACATGTATCATTTTCCCATAAAGGAATGTAAATGTTTTAACTTTACTGCCTCCCTTATTACTCTTTCATGCTTACCTTTTTATACCTCTCTTGAGTCTTATATTTAAATGTCAAATTTTCTATTTTGTTCTGGCCTTTTCATCAGGAATGCTTGAAAGGCCTCTATTTCATTAAATACGTATTTTCCCTCCTAAAGGATTACATTTAGTTTTGCTGGATAGGTTATTCTTGGTTGTAATCCTACCTCATTTGCCTTCTGAAATATTAATTCCAAACCTTCTGGCCCTTTAATGTGGAAGCTGCTACATCTTGTGTGATCCTGACTGCGTGATTTCATAAGACAATCTGAATTGGTTTTTTGGGGCTGCTTGAAGTATTTTCTCTTTGATATGAGACATCCAGAATCTGGCTATAACATTTTCATTTTGGATCTCTTTCAGGAGGTGATTAGTAGATTCTTTCAATTTCTAGTTTACTTTTTCAGTTGCAGATATCAGGGCAGTTTTCCTTAATCATTTCTTAAAAATATAATGTTTAGGCCCCTTTTTTTTTTAATCATGGTTTTCAGGTAGTCTAATAATCCTCAAATTATTTCTCCTTAATCTATTTCCCAGGTCAGTTATTTTTCCAGTGAGATATTTCACATTTCACATTTTCTTCTATTTGTCTATCCTTTTGGCTTTGCCTTATTGTTTCCTAATGTCTTGTGGAGTCATTAGCTTTCATTTGCCCAATTCTAATTTTGAGATTTTGTGTATCTTTTCCCATTTGGTGTATTCCGTTTTTTAAGTAGTTCTTTTCTTCAGTGAATTTTTGTGTTTCTTTTACCATTGGCCAATTCTTTTTTTTAAGGTGTTATTTTCTTTAATATTTTTTGTGTCTCTTTATCAAGCTGTTAATTCTCTTTTCATAATTTTCTTGAATCACTCTCATTTCTTTTCCAATTTTTTCCTGTATCACTCATCTCTTTCTTGAACTCTTCCAGGAATTCTTTTTAGGTTTAGATCCAATTAGCAGAGTTTTTTTGAGGCTTTTTGGTAGCTATTTTCATACTGCTGCCTTCTGAGCAGCAGTCTTCCTTGTCACCATAGTACTTTTTTACAATCAAATTCTTTTTTGCTGTAATTATTTGCTCATTTTTCTAGCCCATTTTTAAATTTTAAACTTTTTGTTAAAGTTGGACTCACTTTGCTCCACCTTGGGATGGGAAGGAACTAATCCAAGCTTAAGTTTTTTTTGTGCTGTTGTTTTTCAGCACTAATTCCAGGGGTTTGCAAGTTTTTGATATTTCTAAGGTGGTTTGATTCTAGGAGAAGTATGGTGACTGATTTCCTGATCTATGCTTTGGTCTTTACCCAAGAAGGGTCCCTGGACTCCTGTAGCTACAAGTGCGAGTGCTCCTTTTTGCTTTGGAACTGTGACCAAGTTCCCTGCTCCCTTGTGATCAACCCCCAACACTTTTCCCTTCCCTGGAACTGCAACCCAGAACTGCACAAGGGAAACATGGTTGCTAATCAGCACCAGCAGTACCCAGTGCCTGCAATCTTTCTGACCAGTTGTCTGACTCCCTTACAATCTCTAGCTTCTGAAGCTGCTGCTGTGGCCACAGTTGTGTGTGGGCTCTGGACAGAGCTCCACTCTGGTGTCACAGACTTTTCCTGTTGACCTCTTGAGTTTTTTAGGCCAGAAAAATGTCTCAACCTGACCTTTTGCTGGTTCTGCTGCTCCAAAATTTTATTTGAGGCATTATTTTAAAGTTGCTTAATGCGGAATGTTGGGAGTGTTCACCTGAGTGGCTTTCCTTAATCTGCCATCTTGGCTCCCAATCATGTTTGCTCTTAAGCCACCTATACCTACCCAAGAAATGAGACAGTAGGAGACAGGAGTTTGGGATTACAAGACAACTCTTCCGATATAACTTCTACATGTAAAATCTCTTAATGAAAATTGTGATTTTAGCAGGGAACCAAATGCAATGATCTCAGGTTATTTTCCCCTTTTCTAATTCTCAGAACCATTTTATTACAATTCTGTACATGACATGCTACTTGTCTGATGAGACTTTTTTAATCCAGACTCTAGACTGTGCCACATATTCCTTAATGCATTCCAACCCTGAGAATTAGGGCAATAGCTCCTATATAGAGAAGAGTCATCTGCTGCCCTTCAAATAGCAGGAGGAGCTATTTCTAAAGGCTTAGGCAGGTGAATAAAGAAATCCTGAGTTCCCCAAAGTCAGTAGGAATAAGACCTGAATCCTACTGATTGGTTAATATAATGATAGATATTTCCAAATACATCAAGTCTTCTGATTTTGACAACTATCATTATAAAATAGAAGGTATACACAACACTTGCAGGAAGAGACCTCATCACATCTGGTTAACAATGCACATCAAAATTTCACCCAGATGATCTACACAATTAATATATAGGGTTGCCAATTCAACAGTCACTTGGAGTTAATTTACCAGCAACAGAATCAATTTACCTGCTAATTCAAAATCACAGGCAAAATTTCCAAGGCTGGTTTCCAGGGACAGTAATTTCAATCAACTTACCTGCCCAAAGCACTGAACCAGACACTGCAATGATTGATGCGTATAACTGCAAAGGCTAGGAGATTTAGCTTCATTTTTCATAGCTCTTCCTAACTTTAGGGCAAGGAAGATTACTATATTTCCCCTCAAAAATAAATTAAAGGAGGTAAAGGACATTTTGATAAGACAAATCACTAATAATTTTTATAGGCAAACTTGGGTTTCATTTTGTTGTTTTTGCAGAAATCTTATTAGTCATCCTTTCCTATGTGATCACAGAAAACAAACCTTTTACTTTCCAGTGATGCTGGACCTGCTACAGTCCTCTGGAGGGACAAAGCTTATGGCCCCTGGAGGATCACTCTGCCTTCAAGATGCAAAGTTCCCTCCCCTACACTGAATGACATCAACATACAAAAGGGAGAGAAAAGGAATGTGCGAAAATGAGTCCTGGGGCACAAGAAGTACCTGTTCAGACAGGGAAAATTACTTATAGAAGTGGTTTGGCCTCACAGGAATCACAAGACAAATGAAGACTTTTCTCCCCTTACTTCTTTCTAATCGACAAACAATAGAAGACAGAGCTAGAGTAACAAAAGAAGCAGCTCAAATACTCAATTTCTAGAAATTCACAGTCATCCCAAACAGTTCTAACTTAATGAATAAAGGAAACTGCGTACAAATAGGACAAAGCATAATCATTGTTCTATTTACTTACTCTGATGCCACATTCCATCTCTGGAGTACTCAATCTCAAAGTATCTAAGATTAGGACACAATAAACTGTAACCTATTAAAACCCCAAGTGTGACAACTCAGCAGGGAAACACACTAGCTATCTGGATGCAAACTGAATGACAAAATCTGATCTGAGAAAACAAATTTCTTTCATAGCAGAGATCATAGTATTTCTAATAAAGATGCTCCAAAGCCTGTAAGCTCATGAATCAAGAAACAAAAATCAATAGCTAAAATTATTCAGAGGTTTCAGTTTTATCATGCAAGAGGGCTAGAATAAATGAGGTTTCATAACCTAGGGTCTGTGTTTTAGAAAAAAATTTTTGATAACTATACCGTTATAACTGATTTTCTTTATAAATCTTATGTATTTTATTTTATTAATTTAAGAGAAGGGGTTCATAGATTTCATCAGACTGCCATAGCAGTCCATGACACAAAAAAGATTAAGAACCCCTATACTAGATAATGTTCAGAGCTCCAACCAAAATGTGGAAGATAGAAAGTAGGTATAATTTTGAGTTATTTGGGATATATTTAACCTGGGGAACCAACAGGGAACCCAGATATTTGAAGATGTAGGACTGTATAGAGGAGAAATTAAAATTAGATATACTGATTTGGAAACCATCTGCACAGATATGGTAAATAAATCTAAGGGGATGGATGACCATACCAAGGGAGAGTGCACAGAGAAAGAAGAGGGAACAGTACAGAACCCTGGAGAAGACCATACTTGGAAGGAGGCTGATGAACCTGGAAAAGTTCCACAGGAATCTCAAATTCATCATGTCCACAACAGAACTCATTATTTTCCCCCCCAAATTTTCCTATTAATGTTGAGAGCACCACCATCATTCATCAGTCATCCTACAAATCCAATCCATTATAATTTCTAAAACATCTTTTCTATAATACCCTCCCATACGCTCTAATGCATGTCCTTATTACCTCACTACTGGAGTCTTTTAACTGGCCTCCCCGTGTCAAGTCTCTCTCCCCATTCCAATCTATCTTCTACTTAGCTCCTAAAGTGATTTTACTAAAGGGTAGAGTTGACTAGTTCACCACTGCTCCCTGCCCGATCAATAAACTTCAGTGGCTTCCTACTACCTCCAACGCAAAATATAAAATCCTCTATTTGGCATGTAAAGCCTAACAACCTGTCCCCTTCCTACTTTCCCAGTTTTACTACATTTGACCTCACTTCAGGCACTCTATGAGCAAGTTGTACTAGTTTACCTGCTGGTTTTCACAGGACATGCCTTATTTCCCAACCTCATGCTTTTCTAGTGTTTGTCTCCTCTATCTAGAATTCTCTCCCCTCATCTCTGCCATCTAGAAAATTCAACTCGCATTCCAACTGGCTTCACCTACTACCTCCACAGTACCCCCTGCCCTGAAATTACCTTTCATTTACACTCTATGTATATTATAGAGAGAGTTAATTGCATGTGTCTCCCCCATTAGAATGTCAGCAAACACAATATTTTTGCCTTTCTATGTAGTCCTAGAGTTTGTCACAGTATCCAGCACAAAGTGTTTAATAGATGCTTGTTGACCGACTGAATACAGTTCCAGTCCAAGACCAAAGGTTCATATGGAGTGATAAGGTGAACATTTATTTTTCTTTTGTCCATAACTGCTCTTGTCTTTCTTCATACTCCCAACGATTAACATAATGACAGCACAGAGTAAGGGCTTAATAAATGTTGTTTGAATGAATGATGTTAAAAATTCAAAAGGCTGAGTTTAAGAAAAAAGTAGGTCCAGTTGTTTACATTTTACCCAGGCGATGTAATTTGTTAAAAACTGAAGGATATATTGATTCAATGCATTTTCTTTATGGTGCTACTTAATTAAAATAGTACCATGTTAAACAGAAGATCCTCAAATACTACAATTACACATGATATGGGCTATGAAAACTATCTTGACTCAAGTGCTTACACATAATGACCAAGGGTTCTAACAATTTTAAAATATAGCGTGAAGACAAGAGAACTCATGTGTAACTCAGGAGAAGAAAAGAGAATGGAGAAAACAAAAGATTCAATTCAGCCTTTATATATTGCTTCTTAGAAACACTGAGATCATATGTTCGAAATCTGCTGATTATGGAGCCCTCTGCATTAATAAAGTTGAGTATTCAGAAGACTATTTAAAAATATGAGTTCTCTGTTAAATTAACTGCTGTTTCTACAAGAATTTTTTCTTTCTGTACTCTACATGCCAAATGATTTTGAAACAATATAAATCAATCATGTTATCATGAGTAAATAAACCTACATTATGGGTTAACTGGAGAACAGAAACAAGATGCAAGTTTACAGTCTGTCCTAGAAACAAATTATAAAGTTGGGTTTTTTTTATTTTTAGGTGGTGAGTCAAAGATATGCTTTTATTTTAATGACTTGATTTCCACATAACAAAGCACCAGGCCTAATGGAATGTCTCAATACTTTGGCAAATGTCCCTTCTTCATTGAAGAGAGATGCAAGTATTCATTTAAGTGTGAACATCCCAGGAGAGTTACAAGTTGCTTTTGGTAGCCAGCTTGGCTACATTTCCTTAATCAAAGTACTGGATTCTAACCAACAATGTTTTTTCCCCTCAAAACAGGTTCTAATTAGCCACTTCAGATCCAATATCAAAGAAGAAATCCTAATAGTAGCAAGGGAAAACAAGGCAACTGTCACACAAACTCCCTGGACAAAGCATATGAAAGCTTTCAATCTAGAGGAACTTCATTGCTCTAGATAGCAAAAAAATTCACTTTGTTTTTTGGGGAAATTCAGAAATGAAGGAAGGACCTAGCTTGAATCCTGGCCCAGCAGAGTCTGATGTCCAATATCACTCCCAATCTCTTTTGTAGGTGTATTTACTCACAATATGTTGTATGCATAACCTTGGACAAAATCATTATACCTCTACAGACCTGCTTCCTTATTTGTAAAAGGAAAAAATGAAAAGAGATCATAGACTCAAAGAAATGGAAAAGACCTCAGTGATCCAGCCCACATCTGAAGAAGGTGGTCCTCCAGATTCTACCTCTAGTAAGGAGGAATACATTCCACTTCTGGTGAGTTCTAAATTTTAGTGTTTTTCCACCTATTGCTCTTATGTTGCTTCCAAGACTAACTGCCTACAATTTAATGAACTGAACACAGTAATATTTTTTCATAAAGGAATCACAAAGATTTTCTTCCCCAAATCGGCAGGCAAATTCACATTGCATAAAAATTTCCTTACTTAGAGGTCTATGCAACAGTCCACTTATGTAAAGCAAGAACTGTCTTTAGTTACATCTGTGCTTAAGGAAAATCACTCTGGCAGCAGTGTGTAGGTTGGATTGGAGCGTGGAGAGATTTGAGGGAAATCAATTAGGATACCACTACAACAATCTAGGAAAGAAGTAATGAGGGCCTGTACTAAGATGGGAACTGTTAAGTAAAGAAATGTGAGATGGATGTGAGATTTCATAAAGGCAGAAACAACAAGATTTGGCAAATTTCTGGATATGGGGGAGAAGAGGGCCAGGAATCCAGAACGATGCTGAGATTATGAATCTGGGACACTAGGAGGAAGGTAATTCAAACTTCATTATATCTGCCAAAGGCACCAAAGGTATCCCCAGGACCTAGCATAGTACATGCACACAGTGCTAATAACAGCTACTATTTATGGAGTACTCTAAGGTTAGTAAGGTGGTTCACATATGTGAATTCACTTGTCTTCACAACAACCCCTGAGACTTCTGTTTTCCAGGGGAGAAAACTGAGACATGGAAAGGTAAAGTGATTTACTCAGGATCACACAGCTAGTAAGAGTCTCAATCTGGATGTGAACTTAGGTCTTCCTGACTCCAAGTCCTGCATTCTATCTACTTCACCACCCAGTTGGCATTGCAGGTGCTTAACTTAATCAATTAATAAACATTTATTAATCACTTACTATCTGCCAGGAACTAAGTGCTAAATGCTGGGGGTATAAAAATTGGCAAGACAGTTCCTTGACCTCAAGGAGCTCATAATCTACTGGGGAGGGAACATGCAAATAATACAATCAAGCTATGTACAGGATAAATAGGAAATAATGAATAGAGGGAAAGCACTGGAATTAAAAGGGGTTGTAAAAGGCAAGAAAGGCTTCCTGTAGAAAGCAGGATTTTAGATGGAACATAAAAAGTCCTAATCCTACTGGTAGAGATGAGGGAGAGCATTCCAGGCATGGAGAAGAGCTAAAGAAAATACTTGGAATGAAGACATAAGAGTGTTTTGTTTGTGGAACAGCCAGGAGGGCCAGTGTCACTGGATCAAAGAGTATACAGTAGGGAGGAAAATATAAGAAATTAATGTAGCCCAAGTAAAATTTCATACATTAGGCTTGCTCAGAGTCAAAATGTAGTACCAGAGACCTTTTTCTAAGGACACAGGAATAGATACCAAAGTATAATGAAAAAATACCAAAGTACAATGTAAAGAATAGTGGTCATGGAGTCAGAGGACCTGCTTTCAAGGTTTTTCTCTGACACTTCAGATAAGTCATTTATGAGGATAGTATGCGAGGCAGTATATGGCATAGCAGAACACACAATGGACCCAGCAGTCAGAAAAACCTGTGTTCCAATATTTCCTCAGACACTCAGTAGGTCACTTAATCTCTCTAAACCTCGGCCTCCTCAGCAGTAAAATAGGGGGCTGCAAAAGAAGATGACCCCTGAGGCATCTTCCAGCTCTTAATATTATACTGTGACCTCTCTAAACTTGTTTTCTCATCTGTGGAATGGGAAATAATAATCCTTGTACAGCCCACCTCACAAGGTTATTGTGGTGACAGAGCTGCTTCCTAAAACCCAAGCATGTACGTATGAGTTGTGGCTATTATTATTCCCAAAGAATGCATTTTTTATTGATCTACAATTTTCAGGACAGAATGGTAGAAGATGAATTGTTCCTCCACCAAACTCTTTATGAATCAATCAACTCATCTGCTCACTTGAGGAAAAGTAATCTTGACAATGGGTAAATTGAAATTGCTCCAATATGTGCCTTTCAAGAGCATGGTCAACAGGTGTGAGCAATAGAAATTTCAGATAGGAGGGGTTTTTCCCTCCTTAACATAATACTCTGACTTGAAGTAAATTTTTCTGTCTTGACACTAAGAATCTGTAAAATTTCCAATCTTTCCCACGTATAATGCTTCCTCTTGGAAAGTGCAGATTAGCCTGAAATACTATCTTAGTCTAAATAACTGCATACCAAGGTCAAGAGCAGAACCAAAAAGCAGACAAGCTTGTCTTTTGATTGTTGGAATGACCTTGAGATAATCAAAAAACTGACAGAACAAGCTGTGCTCTTTAGAGCTAGAGAAGGGAAACAGAAGGTCATAGGACTCATGAGGCAGGCCTACTTAATAAACCAGAGATGGAATAGTGAACCCATCTTGAAATTTAGGATCTCTTGTTCAAGGCAGGTACAAACTTAAGTATACTTTACAACTCTGTATGTCCAAGGCTAGCACTTTGGGGAAATCCCGTGTGTAATCCATAAGTTTAAAAAACACTTCTTTTCTTATCACTAAGTACTACATTACATGTCTTTCTGAAAAGACAAGAGGCTTCAAAATTTCTTAGACTTAACAAAATAATGCCTATACAATCCTCTGAGTAAAGTAAAGCAAGAAAACTACTAATGTAATGTTCAGAATAACAGAAAAGAAGAAATCTAAGTTCTAGGAAGAGATGCATACTTTAGAAAATGATCACCAAACAGCTGTACTAACCCTCAAATACAGGATTAGTCACCACCAACGAAGAAAAAATTAATATTTACAAAAATATAAATTACTTAGATCAACAGATCAGGAAATAGAATGCCTAAATAACCCCATCTTAGAAAAAGAAATTGAACACACTATTAATGAACTCCCTAGGAAAAAATGCCCAGGGCCAGATAAGTTCACAAGTGCCAAACATTTAAAGAACAATTAATTCTAATACTTTAAAAACTATTTGGAAAAATAGGGAAAGAAGGAGTCCTACCAAACTCCTTTAACGATACAAATATGGTGCCAATATCTAAACCACGAAGAGCTAAAATAGAGAAAGAAAATTATAGACCAATTTCCCCAATGAATATCAATGTAAAATTTTTGAACAAAACACTAGCAAGGGTGACTCCATCAATATATCACAAGAATTATACATTATGACCATATGGGATTTATACCAGGAATGCAGCCTTGGTTCAATATTAGGAAAACTATCAATATAATTGACTATATCAATAACAAAATCAACAGAAATCATAGATTATCTCAAGAAATGATGAAAAAGCTTTTACAAAATACAGCATAGGATTAAAAGGGCATCTGGAATACTCAAAATTAACACAGTATTTTTCTTTTCTTTTTTAGAAAGTACCTTGTTCCCCCTTCTCAAAAAAGCAGAGTACATAGAAGAATACAAATGACTACAGGGAGGAATTGAGGGCAAATAGGGATTGTCATTAACATCAACTCTAACACTGATTTCACCAGATTTAACAGTCCACATTACTGAAGTCTATTTTCTGAAACCCATCAGCTAAGAATCCAAATTATGACTTGCAATTTACATAGCCTTTGGCATGGTTGTGTCAAAATGAGAGCATGACTAGGGGACAAAATTAAAGAACAAATCTAATCCAAGAAACCTTTTTCTTTTGCCTAAACACTCTTAAACAACCATTCTTGAAGAGTCTTCAGAAGATGCAGAACTCTTGAAAACACAGCATGAGTATATGTGCACACATGTACACACATACATATATGCGTACACAGACACAGACAGAATTAGCATGGGTATGCTACTATTCTCAAGAAAAGTCAAATGTTTCTGCAGGGAAGTGTTCCAACTGTATAAAGCAGCAATACTGTACTCTACTGGCAGCTAATTCTTATTACAGAATTATCTTTTAGTTTAATAATGTAAGACGTAGAAGAAATGGTGAGGTAGGGGAAGTAATTACATACCCTAATGCTGCGGTGGGAATTGGGGAACTGTTTGTCAATTCCTGCACATTGACAACTTGAGGGACATTCTTCAGAGTTGATTCTGTCAAGGAGGTGTTCACAGCTATTAAATAAACAAACACATATTAATTCCATTAATGAATCAAAACTTTTATCATATATAAATACATAAGCAGAATGTTGATTTCTTAATAGAATGTCTATGATATAAAAGAAACCAGTTCTAGGCAGCGGTTGGGACAAGAAAATAAAGATGTAGAGTCATTATTTAATGGCTCTGGCCACTGGCACAAGGCTGCTATTCTGCTTATATTTAGCTAATATTGAAATAAAACTTTTAAGAATCCTAGAATCAAAAGGCTGAAGAGGGTGAAGTGAACTCATCTGGGAACTGAGGAAGAACTGACTTCCATTTCCACTTCCAGGCAGATATAATTTTAAAGCATCTTAGAATCAAAGGGCTGAAGGGAACTTGAGATGTCATCTAGGCCATGACTCTGACTCTCACACCTTTTTAGATGTCTTAATTGGAATTTTAATATTTCTATTTTCCTTGGAAGTTCTAGGGCTCCTTAGCTAGGAGATAAAGTGGTACAGGGAAAAAAGGGCTAGACTTGTTCCATCAATTCATCAGCAATCATTTATTAAGGGCTTGTTTTGTGCCAGGTACTACGTGCTAGGTGTTGATACAAAAAAAAAATCATTCAAGAGAAGTCTCCACATACAAATGTAAATATATAATAAATGCAAATATATTATTCCTCCTTTCCCTTTCTCTTCCCCAACACAGAGGTGAATGAAGGCTTCTTAGTCTCCCTAGGAGTTCAATGAGGCTGGTGCCACTACTTGGGGGAGAGAGAATGGACTTTACCTGTACATTGACTTGAGACAAATTCAAATAAAGGAACGTATCCACCCAAGCCCGCAGATGATATAAGTACATACAGAATAAATGCAAGGCAGTTACATATAAGGTAGTTAGGGAGGGCTCTCTATTACATTGAAACCAACAAGACTGGAGGAAGCAGTATAGTGCTAAGAACCCTGGACTTGCCATCAGGAGACCTGGGTACAAATCCTACCTCTGAGAGTTCCAGATTGTGTGATCATAGACAAATCACCTAACTTCTCACAGCCTCAATTTCCTCCTCTCTAAAGTACAAATAATACCTGTAGTATACACTTCTCTCACAGGGTCAAGTAAAATAATTTATTTTTTCAAACCCTGAAGTGCTACATAAACATTAGCTATTATTGTTCCTCCTACTCAATAAACTAATGGTTCTTTTATTACCTCTAGGATCACATATAAACTCCTATGTTTGGCATTTAAAGTTATTCACAACCTGGCACCTTCCTTTCTTTCCAGGTTTCTAACAAATATTCTCCACATACTCCATGGTGTGGCCACAAGAGCCTCTTTGCTCTTTTCTCACACACAGGGCTGCACACCCCATCTCTGTGCCTCCCTGTTCCCCCTCACAGGCCCTGCCTCTCAGAATCCTTGACTGCCGTCAGCTCAAGTGCCCTGTCTGCTAGGAAGCCTTATTCAATATTTACTTTGTATATATCAGTTTATATAAACATGTTGTCTACACCATTAAAGGGAAGTGAACAAGCATTTACAGAGCATCTACCATGTGCCACAGAAAATGCTAAGTGCTTTACAAACACTGTGTTGTTTGATCTTAACAGCAACCCTGGAAAATAGGTGCTGTAACTATTCTCATTTTACAGCTGAGGAAACTGAGGTACAGATGGTAAGTGACTTGTTCAGCATCACACAACTAGTAAGTGTTTGAGGCTGGATTTGAAATCAAGTCTTCCTGACTTTAGGCACAGCACTGTGTCCACTGAGCCACCAGCTGCTTCTAAAAGTGTGAGCTTTTTGAGGGAAGAAATTGTGTTTGCCTTTCTCTGGTTCACACTCTGCTAATAAACTATCTTACTCAGAGAAAATATGCCTCAGTCTACCTTTGTTGAATTTCAATCGTGACACCTTTAAAAGGTAACAAGAAGAGTTTATGGTTGATCTTAGTGATAGTGGTGAGCCATTGGAGTTTAATGAGTAAGACAGTAACAATGTCAGATCGATGCCTAAGGGAAATCACTTTGACAATTGTGTGGAGGATGGCTTTGAGTGGAGAGATTGGAAGACATTCCAATAATCTAGGCTGAAGGTGACTTCAAATATGGTACATCTGTGGAAACAGGAAAGGGGATAGCATTAAGAAGTATTATAGGGGTAGAACTGGCAAGATGTGGCAACTGACTGGATTGGGAGAGTAAGGAAACAAGGAGAGTGGCAAAATTATGATCATGGTAGTGGCTCTGATAAAAATGGGGAAGTATGGAAGAAGAATGAGTTGTGGAGAAACAATAACGAGTTTTTCTTTGAACATGTCAAGTTTAAAATATTTCCAATATATTCAGACTGATGATGGGGAGAGATCACAGGTAGATATATAGATCTTGGAGTCATCTGCATAGAGTTAATGAAACTAGTTGCGGGGTACGGGAAGGAGGGACAGAAGGGAGAGGAGAGGGAGAGAAAGATCAAGAAAGAGGGAGGAGGGGAAGAGGGGGAGAGAAAGAAAGGAAGAGGGGAAAAGGAGAAAGGGGATAGAGAAAAGGAGAGAACAAACAGAGGAACCCAGGAGACAGAACTCTTAGGAACGTGTTAAGGAACAGTTAAGGAATGTGATAGGGAAGTTGACTCAGCAAAGGAGTCTAAGAAGGAATAGTCAGATAGGCAGGAAGAGAATCAGGAGAGAATAATGTCACAAAAACACAGAAAGGAAAGAATTGTAAGATGACTGTGGTCAACTATGTCAGATGGAGCAGAAAGGTCAAGAGTCACACTGCAAAGGGATGGGAAGTAGGCGAAAGGAGAGAAAGTAAAAACAACCAATGTAGAAAGATTTTCCTAAGAGTTTGGCTGAGAAGAAGAAATATAAAATGATACCCTGAGGGTATAGTAGGCTCTAACTGCAGTTTTTTAAGATGAAGGAGATTTGGTCATGTGTGAAAACGAAAGGGAAGGGACATAGAGATGGAAAGAGACTGCAGATTACAGAGGGCAACACGCCTGGGGGAGAAATGAAGTGAATCAAGAGCACACAGGGAGGGGTTGGCCATGGCAAGAAGGATCATCTCATGATCAGAAACAAGAGGAAAGAAGGAGAACATGAGGGATGATATCAAAGGGTTCTGAGATGAAAAAAAGCAGGGAAGAGGGAGCTCATGGTGAATGGTCTCAATTTTCTCATTAAAGTAAGAGCAGAGGTCAGGAGAACCAGGTCTGAATCTCAGCTCTGACAATAAATAGCTGTGTAACCTGGGGCTGACAAGTCCCATTCATCTAGGCCTCAGTTTGTTTATCTGTAAAATGAACATGCTGATGAGATGGGCCTCTAAAATCCCTCTGAGCTTTAAATCCAATGATTGTATTAGCTTATTAAGTTATTAGACCTTTCTTTTTGTGTCTACACTTTTCAAAGAATACATGCAGGGGCTAAGTGTTTTCACCAAAGTGATCAGGAAGATACGAACATGACTTCAAATAGCTAAAACTGAAATTCTGAGCTTACAACGAGATACCAATTACTCAAAATTTTAAATTGCATTACACAGAATTTTAAACAGAATTAGGTCATCAATGAAATACTAATAAAGAACCATTTAGGAATTTCTACCTAGAAAAGTTGCAGTTGTGACAAATACCCTTAAAGTAAATTCTTGGAACCAAAGCATATAAAAAATTACTATGGCAGTTAAGACCCTTATTGAAGACAGTATATTACCCATCTAACTGCATAAGGTCTCACACTAGGCACTGGGTAAAGAAAACTTCACATACCAAATCCCTACTTTCTAAGAACTCTCCTGCTAAAACAGAAATTCTGTGAGAGTGGAGTCTCCTCTCTGAAGAGAAAACAGGTACAGATAATTATTCCAAGTGCTTTGCTATAATTCTGATGGCTAATTATCAGACTGAGTATCTGTTGATTGCACTCTTACCTGGAACTTGAATGGCCATTTGCCGTCTCAGGGCAGCAGCAGCAGCTGCTTGGGGGGCTGAAATGGTGACAGAGGGACTTGGTGCCCCATGTTTCACAGTTTTGGTTGCAAGCATTGTGCTGTCGGCCCCTTGTGGAACAATTTTGCTGGTAGATGTAGATACTGATTAAAAAAAAAAAATAGGAAGAAGTTTGGATTTAAATAAGAATACTGGTGAAGACAAAGGAAAATCTCATAGCTAAAATGATAACTGTTCCCTTAAAGGATGCAGGAGTAGAGAATGAAGCACAAGAAATGTATATATTTCTAGGAACTTGTGTAGAAGAGTCTCAAGCAGAGGCTGGAATTCTGAGTCTGTATTTCCCATAAATTCCACTCAGTCAATATCTTTAACACTGCCCTCTTCAGAAATGATGAAACGGAGGCTCAAAGTCATCAAATGGTCTACCCAGAGTCACACGAGTCAGTGGTAGAGCAAAGCTTTGTTCTTCAACTTCTAGTCCTCCCTTGATGCCACACTGCTTCTTGACTGCTTCAGTGTCCAAGGTTTTAGTGTGCATGTCCTTTTTAACCCATGGGAGCTTACTGATAAGACCACTTCTATTAGAAGTCACCTGTAAGGATACTCCTAACTGTAGCTGATTGTTTTGGTACAGAGGACAGAACAGTCCCTTTAGTGGGGTAAAAACATAAAAATGAAAATACACACCTTGGCTTGCTCCTGAGAGAGCAAGTAGCAAGTCCACAGGCTATAACTGAGACATGCTAAGACATGAGAAGTGTGTTCACGCACTGAAATTTGCCTTTCTTTTCCTGAATGCTGATTGTTCTGTTTACTTTGTTGGTTAAAAAGGCCTTAAGGTCAGCTGACACCAGAAGGTCAAGAAACAGGCAATATAGCATCACTGAAAGAATAGCAGAAGCAAAGCTTCACTCTGTCATTTACTGGTTGTGTAACACTGGGTGATGTACTTTATGTCCCTGAGCTTCAGTCTCATCATCTTTAAAAGGGAGATATCAGGCCCGCCGTACCTACCTCCTAGTGTTGTTGAAAGAGATCAAGTAAGCAACAGCACTTTGTAAAAGGGGACACAAATGGAAGGTACTGGCATCATTAGTCTGAGGAGTTTGACAATAATAAATCAAAAGGGGCAGGCTGTGACTAAAAATCTCTCTATATGGTGACATCACATCAAAGACTTATTAATAGAAGAAAAATAAGCTAGATCATTGTTTACTTACTTAAACCTCCTACCAGACTAGGAGAAGAGCTGAGTGGCTGATGAGTTTTTGTGAAAGGAGGAGCCTGAGGCAAGAGGGTGGGCTGAATAGAAGACGTGCGAACCACTGGGGCATGTTGACGGACTTGGACCGTCACATCCTCATCTTTGTATGCAATCTGTGGATCATCATTCTCCAGGGACTGGGAAATGGAAGATGTGGAGCTCACTTCATCCAAATCTTCATAATATCTCTGAGACAGGAAGGCTGATCGGGAGAGACTGGCTAAAAAAAAAAAAGGCCAAAACAAGGGACAACTTTAGGTAACTAAAGCATGCCAAAAGGAATCTCCACTGATAAGGGTGAAAAATCTGATTCTGGAGACAAAAGATTGGGGTTCAAAATTTGTTTCTTCTACTTACAATGTGTGATATTGGATCTCTGAGCTTCACTTTTGCCATTTTTACAGCAGGGGATTAGGGTGAATCAGGGAATCTCTAAAGTTTCCTCCAGTTTACTCTAAAGTATATGAACTATGATGAGGAAAACATTTCAACGACTATTTCAAGTGGTAGCAGCTGCTGCTGTCACTTGCAAATTAGGCCAATTTTAGGTCTTAGCTCTGCTATGAAAGCCCCCAGCTGCGGGGGAGAAGTGTGTTCTGACTATCAAATAAATAAAACAAAAGAGAAAGTGAGAGACAGAGTGAGTGATGGACTAACAGCCTGCAAACAAGGGGCTTCAGAGGAAAGTTTTCACAGGTAGAGCAGTAATAAGCCAGAAAAGGAACAGATCAGTTTCCCTGGTGGTGTGGAGAGGCTCAGAGAGGATGTTTCTGTAAGCTGGCAATGTTGCTTTTTAAGAACAGCACCATGAAGAGGTGGGAATCGAATGTCCTGAGTCCAGATTGTCTCAAATAGTTTAACTGGACTCACACAAAAAAAGTTTCTATGGAAATGGACCCTTTGAATCAGAGTAATGAATGAAAATCACTAGCCTCAAGATCTTGCTCTCCTTGAAGGTGCTCCCCAACCCAGACAATCTGCAAAGCGGATACCAAACAACCCTGGCCCTCTCTGGAAGCTATATCACTTGAACAATGAAGTTCAAACCCAGTGAGTGACACCTAGTAGAACTATAAGAAGAAGCTGAATAGGGAAAGAGGTTAACTACAGATTTCTTTTTCATACATTTACTTAGTATTCACTAATGAGCTTTCACTTCAAAGAAATACCACTCTAGCACCTCATTTGTCCTGGCATGTGCACAGATAGCACCACAGCTAAGCACTAGGCTGAAGGGACAGGGTGTGAATGCCCACAGAGATCAAGAGAAGAGGCAGATGCTTCTGCTGGAGACTTGTTACCTTAGTGAGTGAGGCTCAGCAAAGGACCTAGGCTATAATGCTTCCAGCCAATATTCCTAAAGCCAAGGAAGGCAGTAGTAACACCAGCTAATAACCTTAACTCATAACCTTCCACAAGCCTCAGTAAACCAAGGGCTACCAACACTGCTTGTCTTGAATAACAGGTCTGTTTCTCAATTAGTCTCCTTCCTTTTTGAGGCTACTCCTCCATCGTGGGGAGGAGACAGGGATATCCCAAGAGGCAGCAGCAGCAGCATTTACTTCTCAAGGGAGAGTGTCTGGATCTGCTGCAGAAGCAATGGCGACTATCAACTTGCTCCTCTCTGCTGCCACCATTGCCAAGGCTGCAACCAGCTTCCTGACACCTGGGTGGACAAAAGATCTCATGCAATTACTATTCTACCTAAGTCCATCTGCTATCAAACATATAAAAAGGTCTAGCATCACATTGTAACTGGGAACCAAGCCATCCAAGAAAACTGACTTTTCTTAGAATCTACCTCACTTTTGGAGAGCAGCTTCATTCTGAAGCTGAAGTTGATTTTGGTTAAGACAACAAGGAATACACATTTCACTCTCAGTAGAGAATCACAGAATGAGTAAAAGCCACAAAGTTTCAATATATTTGACTACAAACTCCATGGGGAAGATAACTTTAAGGATATGTCATGAATGCTTCTTTGTACAATACATCCAGAACATTCAACTTCTGACAGTTACTAGATGTGTGACTTTGGACAAGTCAGTCAACCCTCCCTGAGTCTTGGTTGCCTCATTAGTAAAATGAAGGGCTTGAGTCAGATGGCCTCTGAAGTCTCTTTTGGCTCTAGATCTATGATCACATAAACAGCCCTTAATGAGATTTCTTTTTTTTTTTTTTTTTTAACACCGAGTTTCTTAGTTTATTGTATAAACAAACAGGAAGGCTATAATTACATCTACAGATCAATAGCATACACATATGCAACCCACCCCCCATGAAGAATTACAATATCTAAATACCCAATTCAAAGTAAAGCATGTTTTAGCTTTTACTTAATAACTAAAACGTATAAAACCACACACGAACGTATTTCGTTGTTCAGCCTTTAGGAAAGCCTACTTAGCACAAAATTACATAATAAAGACAAATTATGAGCACATAATAGGGATCTTCAAATATTTTAAAGTTCTATGGAAAATGATTAGTCTATTTATTTTGTTTGTCCCAAGTGAGCAGACCTAATATACAATGAAAAGTTAAAGTAGATAAAATGAATGAGTTCACTGACACAATACCAGCAATAGCAGGTTGAATCATCATGCATCAGAGCTATTATACAAGGTTGTCCCAGAAACTTTAGTGCTGTTCTAAGCTTTAATAGCTTCAGAAGTATACATGCCACAAACTTACAAAAAAAATTTAAAGTCAATTATTTACAGCTTAACATATTGATACTTATTAAAATTCAATATAACCACCATCTTGTGCTATACACTGCTCTAGCCGATTTTCAAACTTTGTGAAAACTTTCATCAGCTGCTGCTCTGTGACTGAGAGAATTGCATTTGTAATCCTTGCCTTAAGATCATCCAAAGAACAAGGTTTTGATGCATATACAACAGTTTTGACATAACCCCACAAGAAAAAATCTAATGGAGACAGATCTGGTGATTGAGGTGGCCAATCAAGAGGACCTCCTCTACCAATCCACTGATCTGAGAAAGTGTCATCCAGGAACTGCTGTACAGGCAATGAATGACAACAGGATGGCCCATCATGTTGAAAGATGGTGCTATTTAACAGATATAACCTCTGCAGCTCAGGAATGAAAAAATTCTGAAGCATGGCTAAGTAAGATTCGCCACTGACTGTAGACTCTTCAAAAAAGAAAGGACCAATAACACACGCCTTCCTGATGGCACACCAAACATTAACTTTCGGGGAATCTGTCTCATGTTGCCAGACTTCCTGAGGTTTTTCCGTGCCCCAAATACGACAATTATGGCGATTAACTATGCCACTTATGTGGAAAGTGGCTGCATCAGAAAAAGTCAATTTGCCCAGAAGGTCACTGGAATTTTCCATTTTTGACTTCATCACTTGACAGAAGTCTAACCTTGCATAGTAATCTTCTTCTTGCAGCATCTGAATAGTTGTAACTTTGTAAGCACACTTATGTAGCTTCACAGTTAATATCCTGTGCACAGTGGTCTTCGGAATGTTCCGTTCAGCAGACACCCGGCGCACTGATTTTTGGGGATTCTGTTCAAATGCCCTCTCAATTTCAGCCACAGTCTCTTCACTTGCTCGACGTCTCCCAGATCTAGGCTTGTCAAGAATTGAGCCAGTTTCCTTGAATTTTTTCATCCAGTTGTTAATTAAATTTCTGTGGGGAGCTTCCCTCTTATAATGGGAGGCGAATTTTCTTCTTACTGCTGTTGTGGACTTGAGTTCAGCTAACCAGAGAACACAGTTGACTTTTTCTTCAATGTATGCCATCTTCAATCAGAGGGACTTTGCCACGGGGCGGGCGGATGGACGGGCGGGCGGCGGCCGCCGCTTTGCATAGTGGGCCGGGCCGCGCCGGGAGTGCAGGGTCGGGCGGGCACCGCTCGCTTCCTCGGCGGCCTCGCCCGCCAGCCCGCGGCCGGGCCGGGCCCGGGCCGAGCGGAGGCGCCGCTGCGGCCAGGCCGGGCCGGCACGGCGCGGGGGGTGGGCACTGCCGGGGGCTGGCCGCGGCTCCGCCTCACTGTTGGGCCAGCGCCGCCATCTTGTCCTCGGCGGAGATGGCTTCTGGGGTGTGTGGGTTCCCGCGCCCGCCCCACTTCGCGCCCGCCCCCCGCCCCCCTCCCGTTCGCCCCCCGGCACTCTCTCCGGCCTCTGACGGGCCTGGGGGGAGGCGGTCGGGCCGCCGATTTCTAAAGGGCGGGAGAGGCGGCCATGAGATTTCTTAAATAAAAAAAAGTGAATGAGACTTGGATGAATTTCTCATCTCATTTTATAGGTACTCCCTCCAAAGCTTCAGATCACAACTTTTTTGGGGTAGCTAGGTGGCACAGTGAATACAACACCGGCACTGGCCTCAGGAGGACCTGAATTCAAATCCGATCTCAGACATTTGATACTTACTATCTGTGTGACCTTGGGCAAGTCACTTAACCTCAATTGCCTTGTCTCCTCCCTTCAAAAAAACAAAAAACAAAGGGCTCTCATCCTGTGTGCTTTTTGTCCATGTCATAGGATCACCAATCTAGAGAGTACTGCACCTTAGAGGTCATCCATTTCAACCCCCTCATTTTATAGATGAGGAAGCTTAGACTGAGGCAACTTAAGTGACTTGTCCATGGTCAGACAGTAAGCACTGAAAAGAGTATTTGAATCCAGGTCCTCTGATTCTAAAGCCAGGGCACTTTTCCATCTCACCACTTGGGGTCTATGCAATATGCTGGGGACTTTCTGCTACATCTCTTAAAAGTGTGTCAATAACAAGTGAACTGTCTACAATCATACATTACATGAATGATCCACCTCCTTTCTGGTCAGAAATCTCTGAGATATCAACTCGATATGCTTCTCCTATGCAATTCTTTGTGGTAGCAAGTAATTGCCTATTCATGTCCAACATGAGCCCATCCTTTTCTTCTAGTGAATGACTACTTTAATTTTTCATAAATTGAGGCCTTCTGTGGTTCGAAGGCTTGAAGTATCATAGTAATAACGATGGTGTTAAAAAACTGATTTTTGTTTCAGAAATACATTTGAAATCATTAAAACAATCACATAATTTCCCAAAGGCCTAGTCCTCTCTTTTCCTTCTGTTCAATTCTGAAGCCAGTTCACTGTACATCCACAATGTCTGCCTAAGAGATATGTACTGATGGACCAAACTACAATATACAATTGTAGGAAGCTACATATTATAGTCTGGAAAATAGACATCCTTCATTCACTTGACTTCCTATGTGGTTAATTAAGCTGAGTTCATCTGCGTAATTATGGCTCTCAACAGACTCTGAAGAGGGGGATTTTTTTTTTAACTTTCTTTATATCCCCAGCATTTAAAACAGTGCCTGGCAGGTGCTTAAATAAATACTTCCTAACTTTCATTTATTTTGGAGGCTCTGCAGTGTTCTAGGGCTTAATGCCAAACAGGATCATCTTCCCAAACAGGATTATTTGGAAGTGTTCACCATCTATGTATGGGGAATCCTCTCAATTTGTACTCTGACCAAGAGAGTCTCCATGATAGTGGTGGACTAATTTAGCAAGTATACCTCCTTCTATTTTATTCTTTACATTAAGAAGGTTAAATAATCTATTGTTTCATTTTTTAAAGGAATCTTGTATGACTTTGATATATATATGGGAAGTGCCTCCATTATTAGATTGTGAGCTATCTGAGGGCAGGGACTGTCTTTTGCCCCTTTTGTATCTCTAATGCTTAGCACAGTACCTGGTATATGGTAGGCTCTTAATGTTTGATTGACTGATTAAGGAGGACAGCCTTTAGGGAAGCATTTTGCTCTATTAAATAAAATTGTTTTTTATAGTCAACAAACATTAAATACAGTAGAGTCTTATATTTTCTATCCCTCTCAGTCAACAATATTAAGGCTGTAGTCTTCTATAAAATATGTTTTATCAAAGTCTGCCTGTTCCTTTCCACACCTCCATCATGTAGGATATAGCCAATATTTGTGTAGATTACTCCTATGAAGATTTTGTAGAGATGGGAAAGTAGGAAAATGGGTTGGTAATTACTATTATTTCCTCAAGTGATTTTTTTTTCCAGTAACAAGGTATATGGTTTTTTTTCCAAGTACTTAATATCCTCCTTTCTTTAACATATCTTGGGAACTAATCCCTCAACACCAGAAAAATTAGTTGCCTTGAGCACAGATCTCCTCTGTGGATATTTGGCCTAGTCTAGCTGCTATTCCTATGTTTTCTTTAATGCCATTTCTACTTCCTTATGTAGCACAGTGAGGGGTGATGTTTGAGTCAAAAAGTGGCAGTTTCACAGTCGATGAAGAAAAGAGTTGGTTATTGCTATTATAAAAGATCTTTTCTATTTTTCACCTTTTCTGTTGTTTTCTTTATTTCATCACTAAAGGTTTTCAGGATGTTTTGAATTAATTGCATTAAACTTTCTATAAACATGTGTTTTCTTGTGCCTTCTTGCTGTTTTATTAGAGTTATACTGTTTATTACCTTCCAGGATAATTTGCAAAGGAGCTTATATTCTAAACTTGTGTTTAAAACTGTTGCTCACTGCCATATTTCCATTTGGTAAGGGGATCAAGTGTTGGCTGGCTAAGGTAGTTTCTAGGTTCTTTAGGTTTCCCTCTTATGAAGGCTAATTTTTCATGACTGGTTTCCTTAGGATGTCTATCCAGTGATAGTCTATCAATGTTGTTTATCTACAGTTGTTATCTATGTTGTCTATCTATCTATCTATTTTATCCATTACTCCATGTCATATTTTACTCTTTCTTCTAATTAGGTATTAATTCTGACCTTTTCTTTAGCATGTCACTGATTGATTTCAAAATCATTTCCATGCTGATAATCAGTTATTTCCCATTTGCCAAAATGTAATCTATTTCATTTTTGGAGCAGTTATTTGGTGCTTGTCATGCCCAATACCTTCCGATTCTCTTCCTGAAAGATTGTTTAAGTTCTAGGTAAAAGGAGACTAGTCTGTGAGTCTCTCACCTCTCAATTTTTACTCCTGAACCATGTTTTGTAATACATTTTTAAACTCTCTTTCTCTAAGTTCATCTTTGCAATAAAGTCACAGAGTACTAAACTCTACTGATTTAACTTAGAGTGTCTTATCCATCTCCTCATTCTTTACAAATTATGCTTATGTACAGGTTCCAATTGTCTTTAAAGTGGTCTTTTTTGGCAAATGTTTATTCTGAGTACTACAATCTGAAATCAAATGTCCCATGAAATATTTCACGTTGTCTGTGGATGCACAATAAAACCAACTCTACCAACTCTTTCATCTGTCATTTGTCTTTCAGATAAGAACCTGTGAACCATCCATCCTTTTAGCTGTGATTTTCTTTTGTCTTCCTAGTTTCATTATGTGGAAAACATCAAGATTGACAATTCACTTCCTCTAGTAGTACATCCACTCAGTCCTTGGATAAGGAAGGATCCAGTACCATTTGGAATACTAACAACTAAGACCATGTTTATAGACTGTCTGAATTTGAGATTTGTGAAGTTTTTTAAAAAAGATTCTGACAACTGCATTTCAGTATAAATGGTTTCCTTTGTAATCCTATATATTTTATTTTATGCATTAAAAAAGATTATTTGAAGAAGGGGATTATTTGAAGAAGGATCATAAGTGTTGCCAGACAACCAAAGTGATCCATGATACACAAAAGGTTAAGAGCACCTGGTTTTAAATATTTGATTCTTAGCATCCCCTGCTGTATTTTTTTTCAATATTTTTCAATACTCTGCCAGTATCACTGCTACAAAAATGGAAGAAGACCGCACATGAATGAAGGTTAGTTTATATTTTTCTTTCCATCACATGTTGCCATTACAATAGAATTTGTAGTCATGTGGCCCAGACTATTGGTGATGGTCATCTATCTCCTTATTTAGCTAGGCTGGTACTTACACATGGAAAACAGAACTTTGCTAGGGCAGTACTATATGCCAGTTGTTACTAAAATTATAAATGGACATTCAACACTTACATGATAATTTAAATAGCTATCTATGCTCTATGATTTTAAAAAACAAGGAAGGAAACCTCAAGGCATACTAACTTTTTTATGGTTATTGAGCTAGATTACTACTGAAAAAAACTAACCCAGCACAGTAAAATCAAATTTAGAAAATCAAGACTAACTTCTCTTTAGTTTTCTTCAATTACTGAGTAAGACTTGTAAGTATAAACAGGAGTTCTGACTACAAACAAGATTGTCAAAGAAAATGGTAGATTCTTATTTTAGATCTGGAATGAAGTTGTATATGAATATAGGAAGCAAAGTGGAAATGTTAAATTATCCAGATAATTGAAAGGCAGGAAAAGTTTTTATTCAATTTTCTGCAGTTTTTAGGTAAATATTTCTTCAGACTGAATTCTCAGTGGCTATCATTTAGTGTATGTAAACTCTATTTCTTATTTTGTCTCAGATCCAGACAGACAAGTAAGTTCTGTACTGTATACCCTCCCTCCCTCAACAACAGACATTTTCTTTCTAGCCAAAACATTCTCTTCATCCCCTACGAAAAGAATTCAAAGGACATTCATTAAGATCTATGTTTAAGGTCCTATTCTAAATCTATGCTATTCTGTAGCTCTGGTTTTCCAATTTATGAAAAGTTGTGTCTACCTGGTGCAGTAGATCTTATTGGTGGGGTCTTCCTCTTGGCCAAAAAATTCCTCAGCTGTGCCTGTTTCACAGGGGACAGTTTAGCTGCAAGAAATCATATGAACCTGTAAATGCTCAAGAGTCAGTTCAAAAGTATATGCAGAACATAAAACAGTATTAGAAAAAAAGATGAAAGAGGAATTTTCTTACCTGGTATTTTGGGTAGTGGTTTGGTGTGAGATTCGATGGTGGTTTTCATTAAAGCATTGCGCAGGCTCTCAAGGTCACTGTCAAAGCTGAAAAAAAGGCAGAAGACCATACAGAATTATACTATGCATTGAGAAGTCAATTCAGCTTATGGCAGGCACCTACTCTGTGTTAGACACTGGGGATATAAAGACAAAAAACAGTTATCTTTCCTCAAAGAATGTATGTAGATATGGGTGCAAGAGTTACAACATGTACAAAGAAAAGTAAATCCAAGAGTCATCCAAAATAGCAAGTAATTGGGTTGGGGAGGGGGGCAGTGGGATGGGGGTGGGAGAAAGAGACTAACTACTAGGAGAATCAGGAAAGGCCTCATGTAGGAGGTGCCACTTGAGCTAAATCTTGAAAAGATCTAGGGGTACCAAGAACTGGAGATAAGGAGAAAGAATGTTCTAGGCACAGGAGATAGGCTTTTCAAAGGCAGATGTGAGATACAATGTGTATAGGGCACCGCAAAAAGGTCTGATGGCCTGGAACTCAAAACACAGTAAGGAGTGATCACCTAGAAAGAAGCTGCAGCATGAATGTGAAGGGTCACATAAATGGGTTTAAATTTAACCCTAGAGGTAACAGAGAGCCACTAATCCTTCTTGAGCCAAGGAGTTTATTTTCCCATTAAGTAACTGAATGTGATATAAAGGGAACCAAAAGTGTAGAATTATCAGAAACTACTGGCCCCACCACCTGCAACAGTGAAGCTAGAGAGGTGGAGCAGCAGACATAACATGAGCTCTCCCTCCTCCACTCCCAGGTTCTCCAAACAGATTTAGAAAACACACCACACCTAACAGTGATAGGCAAATTAAAGGGAAAAAACCCATTTTTTTTCCAGCCCAGGTTGGCATAGGGAGACAAAGAGGTGTATGCAAAATGGCAGTGTCGGGTCTGGGCTAGCAACATGCTTCAAAGCATTCTAGCTCAAGAGGAGACTGCAACGGGGCAAAAAGTGGTCCTAGATCCAGCAGAGAGAACCCTAAACTTACATAGGGTACAAAAGGGGGGCCAGCTGGTAGCTCTAATTCATTACCCACTTGTGGGTCATATATCGAAGATGAACTAAGGAGACTTGCACTTAGCAATAGCATTCCAAGTTGAATGGCAGTCACTGGCCCTATGCTATGTACTAAGCAAGAAGTAAATTTAGAAGCAAGTGGTAGTGGTATGGTTCTGACACCAAGAGGAGAACATAGTCTCATTTCTAGCTTTTTGCTCAATCTGAAGCCTACAGAAGAATAACCAGGGCAGATATTCCAGCCCAAAGGGAAGTCTACTACTCTATCACTCTGAATCAACAGAGCTTTCCAACTAGATGGTTGTGGCTGAATCTAGCAGCAGTCTACCAGAATTCCAACTGGACCAAGTTGGTTGCTCAGATTCAAAACCCAGGACAGGAAATTGTACAACTGAGGCTGCTGGGGCAGCAATCAGACTTTGCTCTGGATCAGAACACTAAATGCACTGAAAACACAACACTCAATATCCCAAGAAAGCACCAGCAGGCCCAGCAAAGACATTCCTTCCAGAAGGGTGAAGAGCCCAGCCCTAACAATATGTCCTTTCATAGCCAGAAAATAAGCAGGAAGAATCATCAAACAAAAAAGAATCCTAACATAAAGTTATTACGGTGACAAGGACACTCAATTCACAAAGAAGAGAATGACATCTACAAGTAAAGCTAAAAGGAAAACATGGCTTAGACATGAATTCAATTAGAATTCCTGGGAAAGAGTTTAAAATTGTTTTTCTAAATGAAATAAGAGTGTTAGATGACCAAAAAAAAAAAAAAAAAAAAGGAAATGGGAAAGGGAATTAACAGTTTGGCACAAGAAGTACAAAACCTTGCCTAAGCAACAAACTACCTGACAAAATAGAAGCTAATGACTCCATTAGACAAGAAATATTAAAACAAAATTTAAAGACTAAACAAAATAGAAGAAAATGTAAGGTATCTTATAGCAAAAAAAAAAAAAAAATCCACCCCTAAAACAAACACCCTCCCCCACAAAAAAGTCTAACTCAGAAAACATATCAAGGAGAATTTAAGAATCATTGGCATACCTGAAAGTCATGATGACCCACTCCCCTTCCCTGAAAAAAGAGCCTAGACATTGCACTTCATGAAATCTTAAGAAAACTGCTCAGATCTCTTAGAACTAGAGGCAAAGTAGATAAAGAAAGAATCTAACAGTCAATCCTCCTGAAAGAATCCCCCAAATGAAAACTCTCAAGAGAATTATAGGTAAAATCCAGAGCTTTCACATCAATGAAAAAAATACTGCAATGAAAAAAATACTGCAATAGCCAGAAAGAAAGAATTCAAGTACTAAAGGAGCCACAGTCAGGATATCACACATGATTTAGTAGCCAACATTATAAAAAAGCCAAGAGCTTGGAATATAATATTCCAGAAGACAAAGGATATAGGGTCACAATCCAGAATAAATTATCCAGCAAAACTGAGTCTAATCTAATGGGGGGAAACAGATCTTAAATGAAATAGGGGAAACCCAACCATTCCTGATGAAAAAACCTGAGCTATGTAGAAAATCTGACTGCAAATGAGAACTCAAGAGAAAGATGAAAAGGTAAACATGAATTAACTAAACAAGGATAAACTGTTTATATTCTAAAAATGGAGAGATGATACCTAAGTTTCCTCAGAACCCTACCAACATCAGGGGGTACAGAGGGAGTCTAATTAGACAGAAGACCTGGGAGTGGTTATATGAAATCTTGATTATATTAAAAAAGAGAGGAAAGGAGTGGAAAGAGGAAAGGAGAGTAAGGTTGGGAAAACTGGCTCACTTCAATGGGTTACTAGCAGTATATATAAACAAGGACAAAGAGGAGGAGAGGCTGATATCTGAACCTCACTCTCATCTGAACTAGTCAAAGGAGAGAAGAATACATACACATAACTGGGTAAATAAATACATTTTACTCAACAAGGAAAGAGGAGGGAAAGGGAAGAAAGGAGGAGTAGAAGTTAGATAAAAGGAGGATTTAATCCTGTGCAAAACAAACTCTAACTAAGGATGTTCAAAAAATATTTATAACTCTTTTTGCAGTGACAAAGAATTGGAAATTGAGGGAGTGCCTATCAATTAAGGAAAGGCTAAACAAGTCATGGTATACAAACGTGTTGGTTTCAGAGAAACCTGATAAGACTATTATGGACTAATGCAGAGTACACTGAGCAGAACCACAACAATTTATACAATGATAACAATATGGTAAATACAAATAACTTTGAAAAACTTCAAAACTCTGATCAGTGTAATGGTCAACTATGATCCCAGTGGATTCATAAGAAAACTTAACTACTGATGTCTTGATAAGAGGTAAAATAAGGATTCAAAGCATAGAATGAAATATTTCTTTGTTCAATAAAGGAATTTCTTTTGCTTGACTATTCATCTCTATAATAGGGGTTTAATTTTTCTTATTTAGGAGTTGGTGGTGGGAGGTAAACATGGTAGATTTTTGTTAACTGAAAAAATTTTTAAATAAAGAACTGGTTATATTAAAAAAAACCAAAAAAACAAATGAGGAAGCAGATAAAATTCTAAGTTAGTTGTTTCCAATCTGTAGGTTCAGAACCTTGAGTTGTGTGTGTGTTGGGGGGTAGAGTTTGTATAGTTCAAGGGCCCCAGGAATCCATATTCATAAGAAATTCTACAAATAAACAAAAATATTATTCACCATATGCAAATATAATATGTGAGGTAGCAAGGTGGTGTGTTGGATAGAGCACTGAATCTGAAATCAGGAAGACCTGAATTCAAATCTAGCATCAGACACCTATTAGCTGTGTGACTTTGAGCAAGTTACTTAAATCTTTATTTGCCTCAGTTTCCTCATCTGTAAAATGAGGATAATAATAGCACCTACCTCAAGGTTGTTGTGCAGATCAAATGAGATAATAATTGTAAAGCGCTTAGCACAGTATCTGGCACACAGTACACACTATACAAATGTCAGTTATTATTGTTAGCTATTAGACACTGGTACGATGAAATACAAATCAATGTAAAAGCATTACTGAATTCATAGTGGCTTTTTGTAATCACATAATTTCATAATCAATAGGTAACTAATATTATGACTACTATCAAGTGGCATGGGGAAGGTGATACACAATTTTTCTTTAATTTAAAAGAAACTCACTGGAAAAGGTTCAAAGCTACTATTTCAAGTTAAGAATGGTATACTGAATGAATAAAAATAAATTGTTATAATAAATTCATCTATCACATAAGAAATCTCCACTAAATTCTTTAAATCTGATTAAAAAAAGAATCAAAAGATGCTATTTGGAGGGCTTCTGATGGTATTTTTATAAAGCAAGATATCAACCCATCCCATCATTGCGTTCCTTTAAATTGCAGCATAATTACAGAACAAATGAATGCCACACAGAATACGTAAGCTGAAGCCTCTGATAAAAGCTACTGAGGAGGTACTCTCTTCCTGTTAGCCATCTGTCTCATGTAATCCTTCACTACACAATTCTGGAAAGAATCTGGAAAGATTTCCACTCCACTCCCTGTTTACCCACATACCTCTGAGTGTTACTCTGAGAAGGGCTCTCATTGGGTATGCTCCACTGAGAGGTTTGGTTATAAAGTCGGAGCTGCTGTAAACTGTCCACTAGGTGATTCAACCTCTTCCTCTGCTGGTTGATTATTTCCCGGTTATTGGCAAGAGTGTTAAATAGTGTCTCTCTCTCTGGAACAAGCAAGCGCCTGTTGACAGTAATAGGAAGGAAACCTTTAAAATTTTAAAGATGACAGGATTACTCTATGACAATCATGCACCAAATGATTTTATATTTCATTGTATTTTCCAGTCTCCTTTCTCTCCCACTCCTCCCAACTGCTTCATGTTCCCCGAAACCAATTATCCTCAAATAGTCTAGAGCTGGCTGAATGTCTCCCTAGATGGGGAGGGGGGGGGGTGGAAGTGTTGTCAGTTATCACTTCCCAGTTGAGTATTTCAGGGAGGCCAAGGAAACATTTAGAGAAGGGATTAATGGAGGCACCAACTAGAATATCTGAAAGATGTAATACAGGACAGAGAAGGGGCCATCATTAAAGGAAATAAAGAGTGGTCTGTCATACTATGAACACGCACTTTTGTTTCTTCTTTTCTTCCAGATGTCTGTCCCACTCCAGGTCTAGAACATCATTCACATCTTGGACAGCAAACTTAACATACTGATGAAGACGCCGAATTTCCTACCAAGAAACAAATTCTTAAAACAAAGATAGATGACTCATTTTTCAGGTGGAACAGTAGCTCAAATTAAGGCAATTTTAAAGAGGAACAGCAAAATACCTATAATGTTTCCAAAAGACAGGAATCTGAATGTGTTGTACAGAGAAAACCCCAGAATCTCAGAAGGTCTCTAGTCCAACCCATACCCGAACAAAAATCTTTTCAATAACTCCCTAACAAGTGGCATCTAGCCTTCATTTGAAAACCTCAGAGTATCTACTTCCTCCTGAGTAAGCCCATTCCACTTTTAGATAGTTATTATGGTTGAACAGTTTTCCCTTACACTGAATTAAAATCTCCCCTTTTTCAACTTCTACCTATTGCCACTATTCTGCCCTCTGAGATCAAGCAAAGCAAGTCTAATCATATGGAAGGAACAATACATAATGAGTCTTAACTCATTTTAATTTAATTCAATTCAAATTAATTAATTCAATTTAACTCAAAAATATTAAGCATCCATGCAAGGCATTATGTTGATGCTAAAGACACAAAAACTAAAGTAAAAGTTCTGCCCCAATCCAAAGAACTAACATTCTCCTGGGGAATACACAATGTTCACAGACAAAAACAAAATACAAAGAAACACAGAGGCAAAAAGTGTGGGGGACCCTTTATCAGAGTTTGACTATTCATATAAAACCTTATAACTAATATAAAAAATAATTCTAGGGAAACATTTCATCTGATTTTTGAGATGGGATGGTACAAAAGGAGGGGAAATAAAAAGGATATCTGTTCCTGAACATCTAAGGAGAGACTCATAGTAATGGAAAGAAACTTACCTGGAAAGGGCCTTGAAAACATCCCTTTGAGCTTTGCTCAAAGAATCTGGAGGGGGCCTACAGCATCAAATCTAAATCGACTTCCCTACTTTTTCTACTCAATGCTCCTGGTTCTGAGCACAGAGGACAAGAAGAACAACTCTGATCTCTCAATCACATGATAATTCTTTTCTTTTTAACACCCTTGGGAATCCTGTCTTGACTTGAGAGTTGTTTCTTTAAAGAGTAATACAGAAAGCTAAGGTTTCAACCTTCATATTGAAAACACTAAGCTACAAGCCATTCAGTGACCTAATATGATTAGCTACTAAACTGATGGGCAGGACACTGTTCTTTCTCTCTGTGGTAAGCACCCGTGAATTTTGCAGAGTAAGTGCGTAATAAATGTTTGATAAATGAATAAGGAGGTTATAGCACAGTCGAAACAAGGTCCCAAGTTTCTTCTAACATGGAACAGAAATATACAGATATAAACATTTAGACAAAAGAAAAGACCACCAAAAGAGAGCAGGTAGAGAAGCAAACTAACAAGCAGAGAGCTGATGATGTGACAGGTTTCAAGAATAAAAAGACTCAAAAGACAAGAATGAAAAGCAGCTGGGCAGCATGTACTAAAGAGCCAGTCCACCTAGGGCTGGCCATATGAATAAATGGGTGTGATTTAAGAGGGGAGGGGGCTCTTGTCAAAAACACTCACACACAGTTTTCTGGTGCAAATGCCTGGTTGAATGAAGGCAGGCTGCCCAGTTCCCCCTCACCTACTACAGGAAAACCTTGAAAGTCATGTTAGACCAAATGATCAAGAAATCTACTAAGAAGTGACTGAGTGATTTCTTCCCCAGAACTGTACCAAAGAACAATGATGATGACAACAACACATGACCAACAGCCTATGGGAAACAGCTAAGAGGGCTGGGCCACCACTGACAAACAAGCCCCAAACCTCCCATGGCTATCCGAGACAGGGGATGCAGCAAGAGTGATAGGCTCCAAAAGAAAGCTCCAGGTAGTTGTAAACCCATAGCAGGGCATTTGGGTAGCAGCAGCAACCACTGTGGGCAAGGTAGGGAGCAGAGCAGCACAGCAGCACACAGACTAGGACATCTGGGACTCAACACCCTGAATGACTGGTCACAGAGGAACCAGAAGATTCAGCCTCAAAGGGGCCAGGCTGGGGGAGACCCCTAGCCTTAAGAGGAGACAGTTGGCATAGGAATCCACTGGACCCGGGGTAAGACAAATCAGAGTCAATCACCCCACCAAAAACTACGCTTGCCTCTGGCAGAAAGCCCCAAATCATGAACTGAATAAAGCTGAAGAGATAAATAAATTAAATACCAACTCATAGAAAAAAAATATTGTGGATCTAGAGATGTTCAAAGATCTGGCAGTAAAAGGAGAAAATAACTCTGTAACAACTACAAATACTTAAAGGGGAAAAAATGGATTTTCCACAGTCTACATAAATACTTAGCAGAAATGATGCAAAAGTTTAAAAAAATTAAACAAAAACGAGAGGAAAGAAGTGGAAAGTGAATAAAATGGCTTAGGAAATGGTACCGTACTCCAGAAATGAACTCGAGTATTAGAATAAACTAAATAGAAATCAATGACTCTTTGAGTCAGAAATAAATATTAAAAAAAAAAATCAAAAGACTGAAAAAAATTTTAAATGTAAGAGCTGATATAAAAAAATAGCTAGTCTGGAAAACAGGTCAAAGGGCGATAATTTAAGAATCACTGAACTCCCTGAAAATCATGTTTTTAAAAAAATTCTACACGCTATATTTCAAGAAATCATATATGAAAACTAATCTATTAGAACTAGGGGGCAAAGCAAAGATAGAAAAATCCACCAATCAGCTCCTCAATAAAACCCCCAAAAGTAAAAGCCATAGGAATGTATAGTCAAAATCCAGAATTCTCACATGAAATAAAAAATTCTGTTAGATTACAGAACAAAGCAGTTCATGTACCAAAGAGCCAGAGTCAGGATCACACATGACTTAGTAGTTTCTACTACAAACAAGAAGGATCTTAGAATACAGTATTCTAAAAACAAAAGATACAGGATTTCAACCAAGAATAATTTACCCTACAAAGCTGAGAGGAAAAAATGAACCTTTAACGGTATAGAGGACTTTTAAGGATTTCTGATGTAAAGGCCAAACATAAGAGGCAAGAGAAACCTAGAAAGATAAATTTCTTTGAGCAAATGAAAGCGTTTATATGATGATGTAGTACTAACATTCTAATAGGAGGAAAAACAGAACCTTCAAAGGGTACTGAGGAAGTTTAAGAAAAACAGAGACCCTGGTGGAAGACTGATTCCATTTTGAGTGTTTTAAGTGAAAAAAGAAAAATACATGGGGTAGAAAAGAGGAAAAGGTAGTGGAACCCACTATTTTTTATAACTGAGGTAGGTGAGAAGAAGAGTATAAGGTAAGGGTGAGCAGGCATCAGATGAACCTTACTCTTATGTGAACCAGACAACAGTGGGTTGAATGCACACCCAGATAGACAAAATTTTAGTGTAGAAATACATCAAACTCAACATCAAAAAAACATCGATAGAGAGGGGTTAAGATTAAGGAGGGAATGGCTGTAAGCAAAACAAATATTCTGATCTCAAGAGAACAGTAAAATATTAAAAAAACAAACCTAGAATCTAAGGAGTTGCTTTAAATTGCCTCCAACTCAACTGGGGAATGGCTTAATAAACAACAGTACATTAATTTGATGTGATATGATTTTGCCATAAGAAATGACAAAAGAGACAACTGTAGAGAATATCTGGAAGTGATGGAGAATGAAAGATAGCAGAAGAGAAGAACAATTTCTACAAAGACAACAAAATTAAAAAAAATTTTTTTTGAAAGACTTAAAAACTCTAATCAATACGATGTCCAACCATGTTTCCAGAGGACCAATGAGTCATGTTACTTATCTGACAATGACAGAGAAGTGACAGACACAAAATAAAGAAAAAGACAAACATATTTGACATGGCCACTGTATGAATTCACTGTGTTTATCTGGGCGTATTTAGTACACAGGTTCTTTTTTCTTTCTTTCTAGTTTTAAAAAATTGAGGGAAAAGGAGAGGTTCTCAATTTTCTGAAAAAGAAATCTAAGCTCTCAATAGTTAGATAAAAGTTGCTCTAAATCACCAGACAATTAGAAAAAATGAAAATAAAAAAACTCCAAGATATTATCTTACACCTGTGAGATTGGCTAATATGACAGAAAAGGAAAATAATAATGCTGGAAGGGATGTAGAAAAATATGGATACTAATGTACTGTTGGTAGAGTTGTGAACTGGTCCAACTATTCTGGAGAACAATCTGGAACTATGCCCAAAGTTATAAAATTGTGCACAACCTCTGAACCAGCAAATACTACTGGTCTATATGTATTCCAAAGAGATCAAAGAAAGAGGGAAAAGACTGATTTGTATAAAAATATTTATAGCAGCTCTATCTGTGGTGGAAGAACTTTCTTCTGTGGAAGAACTGGAAATTAAGAGGATAATCATCAATTGGGAATGTTTGAACAAGCTGTGGTATATGACTGTGATGGAATACTATTGTTATAAGAAATAATGAGGAGGGGATGGTTCCTGGAAAGACCTATATAAACTGATACAAAGTAAAGCGAGCAGACCTAGGAAAACACTGTATATAGTAACAACAATATTGTAACAATAATCAAATGGGAAAGATTTAGCTACTTTGATAAAGACAATGATCCATGACAATTCCAAAGGATTCATTATGAAAAATGTCATCTACCTGCAGACAGAAAATTGATAAACTCTGAGTGCAGATTGAAACATATTTTGTACTTTATTTTTCTTGGGTTTAGTGCTGTTTTTTAGGGAGGCAACACGGTTAATGTGGAAATATGTTTTGCATGACTTCACATGTAGCATGAGTATTGTATTTCTTGTCTTGTGTAAGGAACGGGTGGAAGAAGGGAAAGAATCTGGAATTGAAAATAAAAATAAAATTTAAACTAAAAAAAAAAGTGATGTCCTCCCCTTACTTCCCACCACTAAAAAAAAAAAATCAATGAAACATTTCTTTTAATTGCACAAAAGAGAACATAAGGAAGTTTGGAAGGATGCAATTCAAGCAGGACAGTTTTGAAAGTAATGTGTAGAATTAATATACAGAAACATGAATATATGTATATACATACACACATTCTGAAGCAAACACTAATGAAATGGAAGTTCACCGTTTCAAAAAGAATCCTGGTTTTGTGTTCTGTTGTATGTACAGAAATGCTCTTTTTTGGTATTTAAGTTCAAAGTAAATTTTTTTAAACAGGGAACAAATAGGGATGGGAGATTAAGAGGGAGGATAACAGTGGGGAGGAAAGAGTCACAAGCAAAACTTCTCCTTGATCCTGAAGTGGTAATTAAAAGAAAAAAAAAGAACTAGTATCTCGGAGGGTGCTCATCCAATAAGGAGTGCCTGAGCATGGTACATAAATGTAATAGAATAATGCTGTACCATAAGAAATGACAAAAGACTAGCGTAGAGGATCCTGGGTAGCATGATGCAGAGTAAAGGGAGCAGAAGCAGAACAACTCATACAAGGACAGCGCTATAAACAAAAACAGTCTCCAAAGACTCATGAGTGCTCGTCAGTGCAAGGACTCCCTGTGTCTCCAGAGGATTCATGAGGAACACGTTATCCTCTTCCTGACACAGGTGATGGACTCAAGGCACAGAAAAAGACCTGTGTTTTGGCATGTGGACACTGTGTAGATTCCTTTTGCTTCAATATGCTTCTTTGTTACAAGGATTTAACACCCCTTTATCTCAGTTTTTTTTATCTAGGAAGAAGAGGGTCTATCAATACTGATATTTTTAAAAAGAGGGCCACTGAAACATTTTTTTTAACATACAGAAAAAAGGAAGCTCAGAAAAATCAGGACAGTTTGGAAGTTGATGTTTGGAATTCATTATATACATTTTTAAAAAAACAGTATCAATCACGGAAGATTAATTATTTCATATACAATCTGTTTTTTGTTCCCTTCCATGAATACACAAAAGTTCTTTTTTGGGCTGTTTAAAATCAAAATAAAAAATAAAATTTAGACCAAAAAAAACCCCCACTGACACTACAACCTAAAATTCTTCACTTTCCATTATTATGCCACATGATATCCCTCAAAAGAAATTCAATTGTTTAGATTATGTGGTGCTCTCTAAAATTCCAATACCTCTTGTAAGGTAACACATTGAAAAAAATTTAGTGTAAATGTACTTAAACTGCTTTTCTCATTAGATGTCTGTCTGTCTGCTTTGCTATCACGGGTTTATGTTCAGCTCTCCTTTTCCAGTTTCTATAAAGTGTTATCAACAATTTGGGAATTTTCCATCACATTCTGGCAGTTGGACAGAACAGTCATTTAGTTTTATGCATTGCTACTCATGAAATTAATGGCAATGTGGTGAGCCATTATAAACCATCAAGTTACTGGGTTAAACATTAACTAAAAAAAAAAAATTGAATATTCATTACAAAAAAAGAAAATCAAAGCTGAAGAAACCTTGCAGATTTTTAGAACATACTTACTACTAGTCAAGGCTGAAAAATGTTTGTCATTTCTATTATCTTTTATTAAAGTTATATCTTTATGGGAATGCAACCTCAGAAGACTAACAAAATACAAATAGCAGCATTATGGGCTAAACTTATGCTTATTTCCCTACTATTTTCCTTACCTGCTTGGTCTTCTGTTAAACTACTAGGTCTATACAAAATGAGTCATAAAAGTTCTAACCTAAAAACTAGAGCCTTATGCTAAAACTGCATACAGATTGAAGGACAAGAAAGCCATTTGTACAATGAAGATAAACTACTCTCTGTCTATTCAAGCCTTATGTTTTGTTTCAATCTGTTTAAAAATGTTATGATGAGTTTAAATTTTTAACTGAAAAAGAAGACTTTTTAAAAGAAGTCACATTGTAGGGATACAAGAGGGCTTGATGTTTAATTAGTATTTAAGCATAAGCATAACACACGAATTTCAAGAAAATACCCAGGGGAAGAGTAGAGGCTCTTTTAAGAAAAAATAATTATTCCCTTTTGATTGGGAAATCAGTAATTAGAGGAAATGTTGCATAACCTTCTCTACATGACCTCACAGTGAGGGAAACAGAAACTGACAACAACAAAATCAGATGGAATCCATTGGGGCCTTTCCTCCGATAAATTCTAAAGAGACAACTGCTCTCTTGCTCAAGGGGGTTAAAATCCATATTAGAAAAACCTGAAGGAATTTCTGATTCCAAGATGCCCTGAATCTCCATACAGACTATTCACTATAAAAGAAGGTCCCACTAATGCACTGTTCATGGAGTTGTGAATTGATCTAACCATTCTGGAGAGCAATTTGGAATTATGCCTAAAGGACAAATCAAACTGTGCATACCCTTTCACCCAGCAATCCTACTACTAGGTCTGTATCCCAAAGAGATCATAAAAAAGGGGAAAAGACCCACATTTACAAAAATATTTATAGCAGCTTTTTCTGTGGTAGCAAAGGTTTGGAAATTGAGGGAATGCCCATCAAGGGGAGAACAGATGAACAAGTTGTGGTATATGAATGTAATGGAATACTATTGTGCTCTAAGAAATGACGAACAGGTGGAATTCAGAAAAACCTGGAAAAATTTACACGAATTGATGCTGAGTGAAGTGAGCAGAACCAGGAGAACATCAAGCACAGTAACACTGTGTGATAATCAACTATGATTCACTTAACTCTTCTCAGCAATACAATGATCCAAGACAGTTCCAAAAGACTCATGATGGAAAATACTATCCATATCCAGAGAAAGAACTATGGAATCTGAATGCAGATTGAAGCATATTATTTTAACTTGTTTTTGTTTTTTGTGGCTTTTCCCTTTTGTTCTGTTTCTTCTTTCACAACACAACTAAGGGAGAAATATGTTTCCAAAATTGCACATATATAACCTCTATCAGATTGCTTGCCATCTTGGGGAGGGGGGAGGGAGAAAAATTTGGAACTCAAAATCTTATAAAAATCAATGTTAAAAATTATCTTTACATATAATTGGAAAAATAAAATACTATTTAAAAAAAAGACTGGAAAGGTAAGAAGGTAGGTTATGTTTCACCTTGTTAAAAAAAAAAAATCACTTCACTGATATATCAACCAAAAAAAAAAGAGTCCACCATCTTTTTCTAATGAGAGGTTACTTTTCATTTCCTCAAAGGAAAGGATGATGAGAGATGGTGCTGACAGTAAAAGTTCTGAATAAAGGGGGGGAGGCCCCTGCTGCAAATGCTCCTGTCCCTGCTCCAAATCTTGAGAAACTTACATGGAAGTGGACACAAGCAGAGGGGCAACAAGACTGAAGAGCTAACAAAAGACTAAGGGTCTCAGACCTAGAGATGAAAAGATTTAGGGAGAAATGAAAGAAGAGTTCTATACTCGTGCCTGAGGGCAAAAGCTCAGATTAAGCAGTGATGGTTAACAGTTGAGAGTACCTCCTTATTCCATTATTATTCCATTAAATCTAAATCTATAAATATATCTTTCTCAATACTGTATAATTACACTTAACTGTTCAAATAAAGAGTTCAGAATATATTTATTAAGTGACTAGAGGCAGCATGATGAATAAGCACTGGACTTTTGGCCAGGGAGACCTGGGTTCATATTCTGCCTCAGACATTTACTAGCTATGTATGTGACCCTGGGCAAATTACTTAACCTCTCTGGGCCTGCTTCTTCATCTATAAAACGAGGGGGTTAGATTCAATGGCCTCTAAGGTTTCCTCCAGTTCCAAATCTATGATCCCTTGAACCTATGACTGCTGAATGCAATGGCCTGTGTTAGGTATTGGGAGTGTGACAAATGTGAAATTAGGAAGAATTTCTGCATCCACAAAATTTATAGTCTATCAAGAGGGCAGATATATACAAAATTAAAAGTTTGCTGTTTTTTAATAGAAAAAGTGTAACTGAATGGGAAAGCACACTTCTGTTTCTGATTCAGGTAAGTATGTAGGTGTTTGGATCAGGAAGTCATGACCAACACAACCCATCTGCCTGATGGCAAGTATCCTAATGGCCAGTTAAGGAGGAGGAGAAAATAATTAGTCTCCAGAGTATAAATCTCAGCAGAGCAGTGTTAGAATTACTGCGATAAATTTACAATCTACTTTTTTTAAAATCCCAAGTTGTGTGTAATAAAGATCCAGAGCATCTTTTTTCTGTTCCCTGTAAAGAAATGTCCCTAATTATTGATGTTCATCAAATCCACATAAGGATAACTTTTCAAGAAGAGTACTAGTCTTTACCTGTAGTGACAGCAAATATCACATAAGAACAACTGAAAAGGCCCACTTCTCCAAGTATGTCCTACCTGAAGCTGAGCTTCACTCTTAGGATCCAGTGGTCTCTTATAGAGTAAATGAAGATATCCAGAGTCATGATTTCTTTCATTCTGTTCTCTTGCCTCTTCAACCCCTGCAAAACCCTCTAATAAGGTGGTCTTCAGTGTGCTAATATCTCCATGAAGAGACTAAAAAGAATCAAAGAAATATAATGATGTCATTTTCAAGACAAAAGAAATCTTTTTTTTGGAATGAACAGGGTAATGTGAACAAGAAGATTAACTGGGTTATTAGATTATTTGGTAAAAATACAGGAAAAAAGGGGAAGAAGGGGGAGGGTCACTTGAAAAGTAACGAATTTTCAAACTCAAAGACTAAAACTGCTAATCCAAATCAAAAGGGAAGGAATCAAATGCACATGCAGTGTCAGAACAATGACAGTTGTTCAGCTCATATCTGAGAAGGTGAAGCATTAACATCCAACAAGTCAGTTCAACCTAGGGAGAAGATGAACAGATACATACCTCTGTCGTCTCTTTAATCTCCAGGAGAAAGGTGTGTAATTCCTCGGATTCTGTCCGCAGCATCTTCATCTCCTCAGCGGTGCCAACTTGGAAACAGGCTTTGGAAGTTCGGGCTTTTAGCTCTTCCATCTCCTTTTGGAAGTGGGCAATCTACACGATCAAGTAGTAAGAAAAGCCAATCCAGAAGTGAGACAATAAGATTTGGATGATTGCTGCTACTGGAGAACTGACTAATCTGGTGCAGAGTTGTGAACCTGCTTCCAGGGACATGGATGATGGTTGTGACTAAAAGCCTTTACCAGAACCAAATTTCATTGATGTGGATGCATGAGGTCAGAGTGGAAAAAAAAATCTGCAGGGTATGACATTACCTCCTCACTGATTCCAGCCATCATAGGGTCTGAATCTTTCCACTGATGCAGCTGCTTTTCTATCCCAGCAGCAGGCTGTGGTGATTTGGCCTGAAATGAGAAGTTTTGAAAATCTACAAAGTTGCAACCACTGAAAGTAGCCTGTGTATGCAACCAAACATTTAACATAGGTGATAAGTCTTGTGGAAGGTTTAATTGCTTCTAATTACACATAATGATTAACAGAGAGTTCTGAAATGCAAACTCAGTTAAAAATACACTATCAAAAGCATAAGCCTGTGATTGGCTAAGGAGGGACTCAACTGTTCAAGATTCTCTGAGATTTTAGCTTAAATCCCATAAGAAAAACTGATGGTGAAGAACAAGAAAAATAAAGCCATTAGGTTTATTTCTTGCTTACTTGGGGGAAATAAGGAAGATGGGGCAGCTAGATGGTACAGTAAATAGAGCACTGGCCCTGGAGTCAGGAGGACCTGAGTTCAAATCCAGCCTCAGATACTTGACACTTACTAGCTATATCACCTTGAGCAAGTCACTTAACCTCAACTGCTTTGTCTTCTCTCCTCCAAAAAAGAAGGAAAGCAGACATCCCATAATATAAAAAGGCATGAGAATATAAATCTATAATCTTTAGTTTAAGATAAAGTACGTATGCATTAAGTCAAAAATCTTACACTTTATTTTTTTTATTGCATTGCAGAGATAAAAATATGATGTCAAAGGGATTCTTCAAAAGTGATAATTCCAAAAAAAAAAATATGAGTTTCAAAAATATAACTTAAATGAGTTTATCAAAAAGCATATATAATTTTGCTTGAATCCAAGCATTCTGTACCTGAGTAGTACTTGATTTTGCCACTGGAGCAGTGATCCTGGCCGATTTCTGCACCATTGAAGATACTGGACTGCTCTGAGAAGAGCGTCCTGTAATGACAATGAGATAACTCAATCATAATATACCACATTTACATAATTTCCTCACCCTCAAATATGAGAAAGAAAAAAGGTGTATAATTCTTCCTCAGAGAGGCTATCAGCCATGGCAACAAATGGAAGGCTGCCATGGTTACCATTAGTGGAAACATTTAGACAAGGTCCTGCTAGACACATGTGCTAGCATGGGTGGTCCCAAAATAGCCGAGGGAGAATCAAGGATGAGAACTGAAAATCTGCTGCTGGCACATCTGACAATGACTCTACTGACTCACCTAATGCCATTTCTCTCTGTTCCCACATTCCCCATACCTTCTGAGACAGAAGATTAGTTTCCTCAAATTGGGGGAAACAATGCAGGATAGGGGAAACAGTCAGTATAGAAATATTTCTATAGGAAGAGGAAATAAAGAGAATCCATTATCAGAAGACTAAGCTAACTGTGTAAGCAGCACCAGGCCTTCCTCTCTCCTAGGTAAGAGTGAATTCAGAATGGGCTATTCTTGGGAGATAAGATTTCAATAATTCTATAACCTTTCTTTGGTAAAAACCAACATGATATAGCTAGGAGACAGTGTGGGCTTACTGAAAATGAAACTCTTTTTAGTGCTTAAAGACACAATGTTAGCATAGAAAGAAGTCAAACTTCTTAAAGTCTGAATTTTCTCACCCCATCAAGAATGTAAGGTCCAAGTGAATAGGGATTATTTTATTTGTACACATAGCCTCAGTACCCAAGATTCTGCCTAGCAGAGTAGGTGCTTAATAAATGCGCACTGACTGACAAAATAAGGAAATTACTCCTTGAACTATCTATCTCACAGAGCTATTACAGAAAGGGTTCTGTAAGATGTAAATCACCACATACATTTAACCTGTTATTTTAATTCATGACAATAACTCATGATACCAAATTCTAAACAGCAATGGGCTAAGGAAATGTACTAAGCACTGCCTTCACTACCCTTCAGCCTCGTCGTCCTCAGTTGCCTGCTTCTGCTGCCCTTCTATGTGACAGATTGTTCATGGTTTTGACATCTGCAAAAATTATTCACCTGTAATTGCTTTGGGCTCAGGTGACAAGTATAATAGTCACTGCAGGACCATCCTCATCTGTTCTTTAATGAATCATTTTAGAGTCGACAAAAGACCGACAGACACTAGATGCAGATGGATGGCAACTAGATCTATTATTTGAATCACCAAGTACCTTCAGCTCTGTGAGGAATAATAAGGAGACAAGGAAACCTGCCAATCACAGTATTAGGTCCACAATACCACATAATTTACAGATTGTCCTAAATAAGAGAATGCTAAATCCATAGTAACTTATTCTACATCGAGAGAAAGAAATGTTTTTTCCATTTACATAACTGGTACCTCTAAGAACTCTGAAAAAAAAAAAGTTCTTTGAGCATATTTGAGGTGGCATGGTGTAGTGGTTAGAGAGCCAGCACTAGGAAGACCTGGGTTCAAGTTCCACATCTGACATATACTCGGGCATAAATTCCTAACCTCTTTCTAGGTAACCTGTTCGAGGTAATTCTTTAAGAAGCAGAAATACTGACCTGCACTTGGAGAAGGAAATTACCAATGAAATTATCAGTCCAGTCTCCATTCCCTTCCTCACTGAGAATTAAAAACCTTTAAAGCCATCTGCTTGAAAGCATACCTGAAACAGAGGGAGATACCGACGACTTTGCTGACATTGAGCTAGATGAAGATGACAGAGGCGTGGAGTGACTGACAGGGCCAGCAGAAGCCAATTTGGAGGCTGAGGAAAATGATAGCATTGAGGAGCTGCTCTGGGAACTGCTGACAGGAGTAGATGACTCTCCAGCAGGGAATCTGCGAAAAAAAAGCACACTATTTCAAAAGAGCTCATTTCTTTCTTTCTCATGCCAGTAAAAAGTGAAACCTCCAAAAGGTAATATATTACTGACAAAAGTACTCCTAACTTCATGCAAAACAAATGTCTTGAATTTGGGTACAGGTTGTAAGAAAATATGATGTTACTTTACTAGATATTCAGCTGATTTGAGAATGAACTATTCAACCCTGGTATCAAACAAATATTTAACAGGAATATGAACTAATAAATCTGCCACAATAGGGTAGTAGTTTCAGCATCTGTTCAACCAAGCTCTAGGACAAAGACTCCCAACCATTCCTACTTCTGCCTTTTGCCAAAAGAACACTCACTTAACCACTTCCTTACTCACCAAGCACTCACTAAGTGTACAGGGTCCTAGAGTAGCAGTGAGAGAAGGGCAAAAGAAATAGAAGACATGATCCCTCCTCCTAAAGGCACTGACAATCTAATGGGGAGTGAATGCCATATAAATCTGTACATGAGTCCTCTAGACTCTACCCACTGGTCAAAACAAACCTCAAAATATTTCTATGTATTACAAAGAAAAATCCAGTTCTCTTGAGGAAGTGTTACTTACTTTTCATTCAGGTTTACTTTGGCTGCAGAGGACGTAGGTGGGAAAGATGTCTTTGTCCCTACATGTGGACTAGACATGCTAGCCACTGGAGTATTTTCCACTGCAGGCTTAAAAGCAAGAGATCCAAAATAGAAGGAAGATGCAGAGGTAGTCACTGGGGCTAGGGAGGGGGCTGAGGCCAAGGGGGCTTTAGAAGGAGGTGTAAAAGAGAAAGCTGTTGCACTAGTTACAGCAGAGCTTAGAGCTGGTTTGGAGCTGTCTGAGGAAAAGGGAAAAGAAGGGGGATCTCCTGACATCAAACTGGATGATTTTAAGGATGTAGAGCCAAATGGGAAAGTGGCAACAGGGAGAGTGACTGTAGGCAAAATGAAAGCGGTAGTTGACGTGGCAAGAGATAAAGGTGGGGCAGAACCAGGAGCTGGAGTCGGAGCCAGAGCTGGAGCTGGAGCTGAAGCCAGAGCAGGAGTTGGTGCCGTAGCCAGAGCCAGAGCTGGTGATGCTTCAAGCTTCAGAGGGGCCTGAGTAGAAGTTGGGGTTGTGGGAGTACTTCCTGGAAATGGGAAAGAAGACAATTAACACTTATGGTGGAAATCAAACATTACAAAAAGGAAGTGAAAGTATATCTACCCATAAATGGGTACAAGAAAAAATAAAGAGATTAAATTTAAAAAATCGAAGATTTAATAATAAAAGTGATATTAGTTAACTCTAAGGAGAGAGTCTTTTTAGATAATTAGATTACATCCCCATTTCTTGATGTAGATGAAAAATTTTCAATTCTTCTCCTGTGACTTGAAAAAAAATTAGTTTTGTAATACAGGATCTCATGGGAATCTGACCAGGAGTAGCCAGAAAGAGAAACATCTGAAGTGCCACCATTTCCAAGTAAACACCGTGCCATTTACAACACACTCTCCTTACAACTACCTGGTATGCTCAGTAGTTTAAGTATTGTCAGCCCCATTTTACAGAAGAGAAAACTGAGATTTAGGCAAACGATGTGATAGAAGAGGAAGTGGCTCAGGATGTAACTTGAACCTGGGGCTCATCACATTCTATCACCTCCCCTTACAATATAATGTCCTTTGAAGAACAATGACAAAAGAAATTTAAAAAACCCTTTTTGGTACCAAAAGATTCCTTGTGAGCTATCTTATGTGTACCTAGATAATCAGTGAGAGTTAACACTTCTGCAGAGCCCACTCACACATGCTGGTCACATCAACACAACTTCACCTGGGATCATAACCTGAAAACCACACTGCAGATATGTGTGCGTGAGTGTGTACATACATACATGTATATGTATGTGTATGTGCATGCACATGTACATGTACACACACTAGATGCAAATATCATTATTTAAAAGGACTTGTGCCTGTCCCAGACAAAACATGTTCTGACAACAGTAAGGGTGGGGAAGGCTGGTGAAATCTTTAAGAACCACCAATTTAGTTAAGGACACACTGGCAAGGCTTGGGTGGAGAGGGTGCTCCTAGCATCTGTTCACTTCTATTTCCTGCTTACAAGCACTCTGTCCTTTGCTGGCCCAAAATAAAGAGCTGGGTGACTTCAAGACTTGTGGAAGAGCAGCCCTAGTCATCAGGAAAGATCAAAAATAAAAACTGACATTGACATCATTTTTTATATTTCACACCTATTGGTTAAAAGATCCCTCCAGTAATCAAGCACAAAGTAAATAACATCGAGAAGGGCAGTATCAGCAAAGCTCCCAGCACACACTGGAACCTGTCACCTCACAATATGTGGTGCTCATTAAGGATCAGGCAGGAGAGCCCGCACAGCTCACTGCTACCAACCAGCTCATACTAGTGCACACCTGCAGTGTTTTAAGATTTGCAAAGTGCTTTGCTTTCCATAGATTTTCTCATATGATCCTCACAACAACCCCGTGAGGGAGGTGCTATTATTATCCCCATTTTACAGAAGAGGAAATGGATTTGAAAAAGATTAAATGACTTGCTTAGGGTCATGCAGCTAATGTGCAGTGAAGGATTTGTACAAGTCTTCCTGACTCCAAGTCCACTGGTCTAGCCATTACATCATAACATCCGCTGGTTGATTGTTGTCCTTCATCTTCGAAGAGGACAAAAACGACATCACCGTTGCAAAGTGAAATTTCAGTGTGTCCGATTGTGGCTGATCAGACCAATGCAAGCTCGGAATGCTCTACTACAGGTTGGGCACAGATAGTCCATGTGAAGATTTGGGGTGAATATCCTAAATTTGCGCATACTGCATTTACTTTGTGCTATCTCAATTCTGCTTTCCTCAAAGAGCACAGCACCTTTTCTTATAGGGGCATGTCATGCTAAGCAGTCCTGTGCCAGTGTCTCCCATGTTGCATTGTCAAATCCAAAGTTCTTGAGAGGGACCTTGTGAGTGCCACACCTGCTAGTGAACATCTGGATTCACAAAGTCCCACACAAGTAAGTGAACCAGGACATTAGTCCCTTGGTCATCGAAGGGTTACTGGTACTTGTTCATCAGTAGTCTAGGTATCTTAATAGTTCCATTTAGGAATGAACCAATGGAAAAGGTGTAAGAAAAGTCATCCTAATAATAACTGATCCTTACGTAGTGCTTTAAGGTTTGCAAAGTACTTTTCTGTACATTATCTCATTAGATCCTCACGACAGCCCTGTGAGATAAGCACCCATTTTACAGAAGCCCAAAGGCCCAAAGGCTGAATGCATGTCTCTCCTGACTCTAGGCTTAAATGTTCTTAAGAGGGTATCAAAGTAATCTAAAAAATTCCTGCCTTGCCCAACCCACACTAACTTCAATTCTTCTTTCTGTTAGTCTTATCAGTATGAATGACTGAACACTATACTGTTCACTGATATCTCTGAACATGAAGGTAGCAAATCTGAGCACTTCTGTATCCAGCTCTAGCCTATAAATATATGTAGCATTTAAGATGCTGTCCCTGTGGCACAATGTCTGAGCCTAACTTAGAACGTGATCCTTCAGGCATTGCAGTAACTTAACCTTCAAGGTTAGTTTGACAAAAGATTCAAGAGGGCTCTGTATTATGACTGAGGATGAAGTTTTTGAGCAAGTTTCCAGTTTCTACCAACAAAGAAGAGTTCAGAAGGAAGAAAGTATAGAATTTCCCGTCCCAAATGAAGATGAGAGTTGTAATATAAAGGCTAAGCATGGTATCTTGCCCTCAGTAAGTACTTAATAAATGTGTTAAACTCTAACTGAATAACCACAATTTGTACTTCGCTAGCTCCTTCCTTTCTGAGAAGAAAAATTCTTCAAAAAGCTTACTACAAATTCCTTGTCTACAAAAGAAATTTGAGGGTATGTACCTGTTGATTTGGGTTGTCTTTCTCCTTCTAGAGTAAGTTGTTCTGGGGTCTTGATCAGAGACCTGAGACCAGGATTTTGATTGATCATATAAAATGGACAAAGTACACCATCTGTTGAAAGCAACATCAGAACTGGAGCAGGAGGAAGAGTCTTTTCATCATCTATTAAAGAGAAAAGATTTTGGAGAGAAAATATCAACTTGGGAACTCAAGACACTGGTTGAGACAAGAAGTTGGCTAACAGGTTTCCCACAAGACTATATACTTAAAATTGTTGGGATCTGAATCTTAATTTTCATACTATAATTGGCTAAAGAAAACTACCACAAATATACTAGGAGTAAGAGAAAGGGAGAGGTAGAATGTATCAAATCATCTCACATAAAAGAGGCAAGAAAGATCTTTTACAATGGAGGATAAGGGGGAAATGAAAGGAAATAAGTGAGCCTTACTCTCATGGGATTTGGCTTACGGAGAGAATAACACACACTCAATTGGGTATGGAAATCTATTTTACCCTGCAGGAGGGAAGGAGATAGGAGAGGGAAGATAATAGAAGATAATAATAAGCAAATTGGGGAAAGAGATAATCAGAAGCTAACACTATTGTGGGAGGACAGGTCAAGGGAGAGAATGGAATAAATGGAGGACAGCATAGGACAGAGGGAAAAGTGGTTAGTCTTTTGAAACATAACTGTTACGGAAGTGTTTTGCATGGCTATACATGTATGACCTATATTGAATTGCTTGTTTTCTCAATGAGGGTGGGTGCGGAGGGAGGAAGGGAGAGAATAGGAACTCAAAGCTTTAAAAACAAATGTTAAAAATTGTTTTTGCATGCAACTAGGAAATAAGATGTACAGGCAATGAGGTATAGAAATCTATTTTGCCCTACAGGAAAATAGAGAGGAGGGGGAAGGAAGAAGGGAGGAGTGATAGAAGGAAGGACAGACTACGGGAAGGGGTGGATGGGGTGCATGCTGTCCTGGGGTAGGGGGGTGGGAGAAATGAGGAGAAAATTTGGAATTTAAATTCTTGTAGAAGTCAATGTTAAAAACTGAAAAATAAATAAATTATATATTAAAGAAGAAAAAAGAAAACCACATCATCTATAAGGAAATTTGTTCTGTAAAGTTTGAATTCAGTCAAAGGGCCACACCGTAGGACCTTGAGGGCCACATGTGACCTCAAGGGCATGGGTTCCCTGTATTAGATCATCAGCTTCCTGCTGTGCCCTATATGAAGATGATTTCATTACTCTGCCAAAGGCACAGAGGTTTAAAATGTATCTCAGAACTCAAAGGGTAGGTTCAGCATGCCTCAAGGCTCAAAAAACTATAAGTGAATGCTCAAAACATTTAAAATTAAAAGGACAGGAATGCTTAGGCAGAACTGCTAGTGGAAAAATGTGTTAAGCAAAGCAGGAGACTGAAAGGCACGTCAAACAACTTTACCTTCATTCATAGATGAATCCTAAACATGTACTTTTGTCAGTTCAGACTTTTCAAGGGTAATCAAATGAACCAGCTTGTCCTCTGGACCAGTTAATGCGAATAGCTAATCAGGCCAAACAGTCCTGCATGACTGAGGCTTGTATAAGGGGATTATCCTGTAGATTTTAATGGTGCTTGACTGTGATACACTCCCAAAGCTTAGAGCACTAGGAGGCAGATAAAGAGTATTTCTCTTGATTCATAGCTTTTGGCCAAACTTCAACATAGTAGGTGGTATATAGAGTTCTAGACTGATAACATTTGGATGACATTTGGATTCTATGCTTGAAAAGCCACAATTTTCAAATCCATATGGTCAAAATCACATTTTTAGAATAAACACAATTGTCTCACTGAATGGGGGAAAGGAGGTGAAAGGACATATTATCAATAAAGGAGTTGTAAGGATATGATACAGGTGACAAAAACAAAACCTTGAACCATCTCTCTGGCAGCAAATCAAGGACTTAGGGGAAAGCTCTTGAATTTTCTCCTGAAAGTCTTTCCCTTTCAGTGAATAAAAAAATGCTGCAATGTTGGAGGGAGACTAGAGTTGTGGCACTCTAAATAGCCACTTAGCAGTGGTGGCACCAGAAAGACAAACCTGATTCTCTCCAACCAGACTGGATACTCAAAACTCCTTATGAGTAAAAAATACCTTTTATTTCTGTGCCACCAAAGCACCTAGCATAATGCCAGACACACAGAAGGTAAAGAAAGAAAGAATGCTGCCTGATGACTAAGAGATGAAGTATAGGCCCTTCTTTTTTTGTGGGATGTGGGAAATAGATTGGAAATAGTGCGGGATATAATGCAGATATAAGATTTACCTGTTTGAGAACCAATGACAGAAATCCTACAGTAAGATTACCCCAGTAATCCTTCCATTACTCCATGCCTATTACAAAAACATGCTGATTGACAAATGGCAAGTGTTTTAGAGGAAAAGCATGCCACTCTTGTTTCTGATGCTAGAATTTGGAAGGAGTGGGTCAAAATATTTTTTGTGGAACCCTTCCAGGCAACATGTAGTGGTTAGCTACACAGATTCTTAGGAGTTCAGATCCAACCTGACATTAAAATGACTGGAGTATCCCAATAAGTGACTGTTCTAATCTATGAGGTATCACCAAAGAAAACCACCTGAAGCACTATGATTAAAAAGATAACCAAGAAAAATAAAAATAATCAAGGAATGAAACTCCAACTCAGCTATCTTGGCATAAACATCAAATTTAAGCTTCTAGAGTTTAACTGTATTTTACAGACAAATGATAAGTCATGTTATAATCTCCCATGTCAGTGTCAACAACAACTCCCATATAAGGGATTTTAGGGGACTGTGTGCCACCAAAATAAATGGGAATTATGCATAAGTTTAACCAGTAAAATGGAGAGACAGTGAAATGTAATTGTCTTTAACATGTATTTCTGGAGATACATTGCTTGAAAAGTCAAACAATCTTTCGAAAGAATTGCATTTCTGAGTTTAAGGGTGAGTGTCTCACTTACTGATGGGTATTTCTACTTGGCTGGTATAATCTATAGCAACACCCACAGGCAAGGAATCATCACTCTTATCGGTAACAGGCAGTTCTGCTCGGCTAGAGTCTTCCAGAAGCCAGGATTCCCAGTTAATCTGGAAAGGAAGAAAGAGCCATTTTAGTCCGTGTTTTGCCTTTTATCTCATTCATGTGGGAATAAGTAAAGAACCATTTCTCTTGGATTAATTTGTTATCTACAAATTCATTCTAACACTTAAATCCAATCTGGCATTAAAATGGTGGAAGCTCAGAGCAGCCTCAGAAATCTGAAGGCTGGGAAATTTACTTTCTCCTCCTTAAACTGTGATAATAGTCAAAATACATTACAATAAAATAGATTTACTTTCTCTTCCTTATAATAAATTAGGAAAACTCATTTTGTGGAGGCAGTATTAATATAGTGGAAAGAGCACCTACTAGCTGGGTCTCTTCACTGACTAAATACCAATAATTGCCTGTATGATCTTGTAAGTTATTTGGGCTCAGCCTCCTGCCACAATGAATAAATCTTTGACTGCAGGAGATAACATATGGAAAGTGTTTGGTGAATGTTAATGTGCTAAATAAATGTGAGCTACTGTTCCAACATCAAACAAACATGACCTGCTAGCCACTGTTTGATATCACATACATCATTCCCGAGCATGTTCCCACCCCCACCCCCACATACACAATGGAAGACACAATCAAGTGCTAACTACTGTCTTATGGTCAGAGGATCGCAGGCTTAAAGGACCTGAGGTCACCCAATTTCAACTCCTCATATACAGATACGTGGGAAGAAATGGCTTTAAGAAAGCTAATAGAAAAAAGTTACTGTGACTAGGAGTAAGGTCAGATTAGCTTTCAATTCCACCTCATATAAAGGCACAAGCTGCCTCACTGATGGTTTAGTCATCTAGTCCACTTTGCTGATCCATAACTGATCATTAGAGGGCAGGAGTGTTTGATTACCACTAAATCTGATACCTCGGATGTGTCTGCAGGCTACTTGGCCCTACAACAAATGGCCCATTTTATTTATAGCTCCAGTATGCCATGCAGGTGCTGCTATAGTCTAGACATGAAATAATGAAGCAATGTCAAACTTACATACTGTAATTGTTCTTTCAATTTTAACTTTCCTACTCCCCTAGAAATTTTACTTAGAAAACCACCAGAGATTATTTATACAAAATATAAGGTACCTGTATAAACAAATTAGTGGAGCAAGGAATAGTGTATTTATCAGATTTATGGAGAAGGGAAGAATTTTTGACTAAAGAAGAGAAAGAAAGCATTATGAAGTGCAAAATGAATAATTTTGATTACATCAAACTGAAAAGGTTTTGTGCAACCAAATACAATGCAGTCAAGATTAAGTGGGAAGCAGAAAACTGGGAAAGAATTTTTGCAACTAGTATCTGTGATAAAGGTCTCATTTCCAAAATATATAGAGAACTGAGTCAAATTTACAAGAATACAAGTTATTCCCAAATTGATAAATGGTCAAAGGATATGAACAGACAGGTTTCAGAGGAAGAAATTAAAGATATCTATAGTCATACGAAAAAATGCTCTAAATCACTATTGATTAGAGAGATGCAAATCAAAACAACTCTGGGATACCACATCACACCTATCAGATTGGCTAACATGACAGAAAAAGAAGATGACAAATGTGGGAAAAGATGTGGGAGAGTTGGAACACTAATTCATTGATGGTGGAGCTGTGAGCTGATCCAACTATTCTGGAGAGTAATTTGGAATTATGCCCAAAGGGTTACAAAAATGTGCATACTCTTTGACCTAGCAATACAGCTTCTAGGACCATATCCCCAAGAGATCATAAAAATGGGAAAGGGTCCCACATGCCCAAAAATATTTACAGCAGCACTCTTTGTGGTGGCCAAAAACTGGAAATCAAGGGGATGCCCATCAATTGGGGAATGGCTGAATAAATTATGGTATATAAATGTAGTGGAATACTATTGTGCTACAAGAAAAGATGAACAGGAAGACTTCAGAGGGGCCTAGAAAGACTTATATGATCTGATGTTGAGTGAAAGGAGCAGAACCAGGAGAATTTTGTACACAGTAACAACCACAGTGTGTAAGGACTTTTTCTGGTAGACTTAGAACTTCACTGCATTGCAAGGACTTAAAAAATTCCCAATGGACTCTTAAGGCAAACTGCCTTCCACATCCAGAGAAAAAACTATGGAATTCAACCGCAGATTGTAGCAGATCATTTTCTTTTGTATTACATTTTGGTTTGCTATATGATTTCTCCCATTCATTTTAATTAATTCTTCTATACAACATGACTATGGTGAAAATGTAAAAAAAAAAAAAAAAGGTACCTGATCATTTTGTCGGGCAAGAATGCTGACTTCTGTCGAGGCTGCAGAGGCTGCCAGCACTAAGTCCCTTCAAGAAACAAATCCAGATCACCATTATGTCACAGGCAGAGGCTAAAACCTGATTTGAACTAGTAATATTATAAAGGAACACATCATTATGTCAATACAGAAAAGTTAATTTCTCTACTGAATAGTTAAGGAGAAAGTGATGTGGCCTATACAGTTGCAGAACAGAAAGCGCTTTACAGCCAATATTTCACTTTTTGGATCAAGAATATAGCAAAAAAAAAAAAAATTAACTAACAGCAGCATGTCTTATCAAGAGAAAGATGCATCAGTAATAACAGTGATAGCAATTTATATAAACAAGTACAGAAACAAGAGCATAGAAGAGTACTGAGTTTGGATTCAGGAAATATTGGGGTACAAGGCCTGGTTCTCACATACAAATTGTGTGACTCCAAGCTAGAGATTTTATGTCTCTAAGCCTCAGCTTTCTCATCTGTACAAAATGGGAATGATAATCTTTGTCCTACTTATCTCAAAAGACTGATATAAGAAAAGTGCTTAAAGTGGCACAGAAAATTAACTCCTGCTGCTGCTTGGCAAAGAGCAAAAAATCATTAAATATGTATTCCCTATTCATTATATAAGTGGAAGGAGGTAACAAGCATTTATTAAGTGCCAATTATGTGCCAGGCACTGTGCTAAATAAGCGCTTTAGAAACATTATCTCATTTAATTATCTCATTCTGCTATATAAGCACAAGTACTGCTTAGTGAAATTTTCAGCTCCAGTTCTATTTGCTCTCAGGTGGAGAATTTAGAAATGTTCCTCAAATGCCAATTTCCTATAAGCAACCACTGGAACTAAGTTAAAAAAATTTTTTTAATTGTGTATTTATATTTCTTGTGGATCACAGGAGGTTGAAGTAGGAACTATCATAGCTTTCTTTCTAGCCACAGTAGATGCTCTCACAGTATTCAGACTCTCTTTTTCCCACTTGTACAAAGATTACTAGAGAGAAACCTAAGAATATGATTTCTGATCTCTGACCTGGAGGAAGAGAAGGAACCTCTTTCTTGGATTCTAGACTCACCATTCCTCAATGTAATTGAGATAGTAATGATGCTGTCTCTCAGTGCAGCTGCCATAGCAAGGCTCCATGAAATTCACAAATATCTCTGGGTGCTTATCTTCTTTTTTCTATAAACATGGAAGAGGAAAAAAATGAATAACTGGCATACTCCTTTCCTCCAAAATGACACTGTTCAGTGGCCCCAAGAATAAGTTGCCAATTAACACAAATTAGTGCATTTAAATTTTAAGAAATCACAAAATGTTCAGGCTGGTTCAGGAGTTGATCTAAGAGTTCTTAACTTTTTTTTTTATCATGGATTCTTTGGAAAGTTTGGTGTAACCAAGAGAACTGTTCTCAGAATTTTTTAAATAAAAAAAAAATTTAAGTTTATAAAGGAAGCCAATTACATAGAAACACAGTCATCAAAATATTTTTTTAAAATAAGTTTTGAGGGGGTAGCTAAGTGAACAGAGTACCAGGCAGGAGGACCTCAGTTCAAATCCTGCCTCAGACACATAATAGCTATGTAACCTTGGGCAAGTCACTTAACCTCAAATGCCATAACCCCTAAAAAAAAAAGTTTATGGACCCAAGGTTAAGAACCCTTGATCTAGAATATTTTAAAAAGAAGAAACGAAAGATGCCAAAGGCCCCCAGACTATATGGAAGCTTGTTGGCTACAGACTATGAATACTTTCTTCGAGATTCTAGAAAAATAGACATGGCAAAAACTGGAGAATGTCACAAAAATGACAAGTGATTTTACTCTAATGGAAAGCAAATCATTGTTTACTTATGCAGGAGTCATTTCCAAATCAAATGCCTGTATGCAGTCAGAGCACTGACTTATGAGAACAAAGATCAAAATCATTGCCAAAAAAGAATAAAGGGACATTTGGATTGCAAATGAGTTAACTCCAGCCTGGCTATTTTTAACAAGTTGTTGACATCAAAAAGAGGTTAAATGGATAAAAGGATAGACTTTGACATAGGTATCACCATTTCCTAAGGAAGTTAGCCAATGTAAATTAATGCTCACAATAAGGAGACTAAAAGAAGCTAGAAACAAGCTGAGCCAGCAAACACTTGATCTTCTTGCCAAGTGGAAAGATATAGCAGCCAACTGCAAAAGCAGTTTAAAATGTATATTCAGTTGTAAAATCTTACTGAAAAGATTATGAGGAGTATCATTCACAATATGGTAAGAAGCAGTTCAGGTAAAAACAAATTTACAGAAAACCTAACAAAAGAGCCAATTAAGCCAGATGATTCTGAAAGCAATTAAAGATGAAACTAGAGCACAGCAGAGCAAATATGAAAAACACCTATAATTACTACAATCAACTCTCTTCTCCATCAATGATGGTGGGACTCTAACATCACAGCTCCCAACATCCTGCATAAGGAAACAGAAGTGGCAATAAAGAAAACAAATGGGAAGAAAAGATGGATTAGATTAAGTACACCCAGGGGAAGGTCATATGAGAGATGACACAATTTTGATAGCACTAAGTAATTTGATTCTCAAGATATCAAAAAGAAGGGAAAATGCCAAGCACTTAGAACAAACCAGATCCCAACCATTGTGGAAAATGGAGTTATACAAGACAAGATGAAAGGTTCCATGTATACGTATATATTCAAAGCAGTATTTTTTGAGGCAGTAAAGAAATGGAAATAAAGTGGGTAAGAATAGCTCAATGAAATGTATATGTAAATGTAACAACATTACTGTATAGTTAGAGATGACAAATATAAGAAATTCAAAAAAACATAAGAAGACTCACAAACTAGCACAGGCTAAAGTATTCAGAATGAGAAAAACATACACAGTAAATACATTAACATAAATGAAAGGACCATGGAAAGGAAGAACTCTAAGTAACTATAATGACCAATCTTGGTCCCAGAGGACAGAAAAGAAAGTATACCTTCCTCCCTTTTGGCAAAGAGGTGGGGAACCACCTACCATCAGAGGGGGTCAACTCTACTGGTTCTTTTTGCCTATTTTTTCCTTCATTGTAAGGAAGAGTTTCTTACTTACGTGGGACATGCAAAGGACATATATTTGGAAATGACTGCGATATAAAAACAAAGGATGTCAGTAAAACTTATTTTTTAAAATCACAGTGTTTAGTTTCATCCCTACCTCTAAACAGAGGGCTCTCAAGACCCATATGCCTATTTTCCCATCCCTATAAAATTTTGATAAGAATACTTTACACATGTACTGAGAGTATCTTTGATAAAGGTATAAGAAAGAAACAGGAAAGTTTTCAGAAAGACATTGTAGAGAAGACCACATCTTTACAGTCATACAAATGACTGAAAAGTACAGAAAATAAAAAGTAGTACTGCATTCATTATTAAACTATAAAAATAACTGCCTTTATAGTTCTACTCCAAGATATCTTCCCATCTTTAAGTTAAAAATAGAATTACTTGAAAAATGTGAATAACAAGAGATAATTTTATTTTTGTTTGATCTTCTAAGTATTAACACCAAGTATGGAAAAAAATGGGAAGAATGGTCACCAGAGGTGTTTGTTACTGTCATAAGGATATATCTAATTGGAGAGAGGCACAGTACTGTTAATAGATAGAGCATTAGACTTAAAGTTAAGAAGGCCTGAGTTTCAATCCTAACTTAAGACACACTGGCTATGGGTCCCTGAACAACTCACTTAAACCTCATCTATAAAATAAGGGGGGGTCAGACTTCTAAGGTCCTTATTAGCTTTCAATCTATTATCCTATGGATAGTATGAATAGTAAGGGAAACTAGGGGGTGCAGTGGGCTTGAAATCAGGAAGATTCATCTTCCTGAGTTGAAATCTAGTCTCAGACACTTAATAGCTGAGGGGCCCTGGGTAAGTCACTTAACCCTGTTTGCCTCAGTTTCCTCATCTATAAAATGAGCTAGAAAAGGAAAGGGCAAATCCCTCCAGTATCTTTACCAAGAAAACCCCAAAATGGGGTTGTGAAGAATCAGATACGACTAAAAAATGACTGAACAAAAAAAAATTAAGATCTTTCAGGTGCTCCTGCTTTGTGGTAGTGATATCAAGACATGGAACACTGAAGATGCTCCTTAAAAAGAACTATCATCATTCAAAAACTATCAGTTTAACTACCCAAAGCAGAAAAAACAAGGTGTTTTAAAGAAAGACTATTGTCCAGATGGGGATATGTAGTGGCATGGGCAACCTGTAGAGTACATGTCTTGGACAGACACTATGAATGAATAATTAACTGAACATAAGGAGGAAAGAAGGCTGAACTGCTTTTGGGAAAAATCATGTAGTCTTTTTAATAATTCCAAGCTTCTACCTGAAATAAAGATCCATCTTGATAACATCAAGATTCTTCCAGTGATGCTATATGGAAATACCAAAGTCTCAAAGAATTAAAGTCAATGAAAGGGTATGGTAAGCAAGAGTATGCTACATGAGAGAAGCAACACAAAAGATATCCTTGGAGAGAAGTACGTCTGGAAAAGGAGGTGGGCCAGAAATATGAGAGTTAGGGATAATCGAAGAACAACATAGGTACACGGCCTGCGTACTCCATTAGTATCCAAGGAGAGTTCAAAGATCTGTGTAATTGAAAATGAATAATCTCCTCTATTTTATTAAAGTTTAATCAATTACTATGTATTAATGGTCAAGTTGCTATATATTAATTACTGTCCTTTAGTATGTGAACTTGAGCTCTCTCTAAACTCCTTAAGCTTATAGCTGTCAGCTCTTTAGTTGGCCACCCATTGCCCTCCACAGGAGTCTCCAGGCATAAAATTCTAATCTATCAGAAATCAGTAACATGTATACCACAAGCTCTTTGTTCTCTCTCAGGTATTAGCAATCACTGGAATTTCCATAGGATCAGTAAAAAAACTTTGGCACTGACCTATCAGAAGTGAGATACAGCTCTGTAACACCAGATTGATGTCACCTTCTATTTTGGGGTTCCTCTGTATGACTATAAAAGAGCTATCTTGACTTTCAGCTGTGTCTTTGGTTACTGAGGAGCCTTGGACTCCATTTATTGGTATCTCCTAGCCCTGATAATAAAGTGATTGTACTGGGAATTTTGTTGCCTCAGTTTACCATTATTTCAATCGCAACAGATCTAAAGAGATCATATTTGTAAAGTGCCTAGCATGGTGCCTGGCACACAGCAGGCCCTGTATAAATGCTTATCTCCTCCCCCCCCCACACACCAAAAAAAGGCCTCTGCCCCCAGTATTTGGGTAACCCCCAAAGATTTACAGTGTGTGTGTTTGTCCTTCGTTGCCGAAGAACACCATGCCATCAGAGAAATGATGACATGACTTGAACTTGACTTTGTTTTGAGTGAGGGAGGGCTGTGCAGGTCACCAGCCTCACTTCTCCTCCAGAGCCATCTGAATCCAGTGACCAGATATTCATCAGGATAACTGGAGATGACCCAGGATGAGGCAACTGGGGTTAAGTGACTTGCCCAAGGTCTGTGTCAAGTGTCTGAGGTGAGATTTGAACTCAGGTCCTCCTGACTCCTGCACTAGTGCTCTACCCACTGCACCGCAAGACACAGACAAGAACAGAACACAATGAGAAGACCTGGGTGACAGTCTTCATCTATACCACTTAAGGGAATGCCAATATCAGCAACTTCACAGATCAACAAGCATCTAGATCCCTAGGAATAAACAACACTTAGTGCTCTTCATTTATTCTCAAATAATTACTGAGCCTCAAGCATACTCAGTTTCTAGTAGATTAGCTCAAGCGAAAAATAAAAGGCAAATACTCAGAACTTTAGTTAGGTTCTTTTTTAAATTAATACAGAAATTTTAATTCACAATCAAATTAATCCAAACAGTTTTAAATAGGGCAATATGAATAAAACACTAACCACAGTGAGCTACGTAAGCTTATTCCTTGGACTCACGATTCAAACTCTGAGGTGAATTTTCAACATTATTTTACTTAATGCTTAATGAACTGATTTCTTAAAAATTATATTGGGGAAGGGTACAAAACACATATGACTGGTGCCTGGGTACTCCTTTATTTAGAATTCAAAGTAAAAGAGCATAAAACATTCCAAAGAAAAAGAAAAGCTATTCCAACAAAAATAGTTTGTTAAAAGGACACCTAAAGCAATGCTATTAAGTTCACAAGCAGGGCATATAAATCAGTATACATACAGGCAGTACAGTCATCACCACATCTGGGGAGGTTTCCAAGGTTCCATCTGCTGCTGCGTACACTATTGAGAAGACATATGTACCAATCCACAGCACGTCGAGAACTGAAAAGAGATATGAATGAATGAATTCATCATTAAAAATAACAGATGAAGCAATAACTTTCATGGTTGATGCTGACCACTAGATACTACAAAATTAACATCTAAATATATGAAATCAAGAAACTTAACTTAAGAACTGAAAAGATTCCATTGAGTGTATACAACTAACAGAAGCTGACAAGTTCAATTCAGGTCAAAATAGTTATTAATTTATCTGGGGACTTATAAAAATGGACATTTCTAAGAAAAACTGACATTCACATAAAGACAAATAATCTCCTTGAGCAATTCATCAAAAACTGCTTTCCTAGGTTGAATTGAAATAACATGAACATAAAAGAATCTAAAAATTTACTCAACAATTCTGTAGATGATAAAATACAGCATATAGTTCTGAGAATTTTGTGATAAAATCTGGTTAATGTGAATATACTTTAAAAACACACAACTCATCAGGGATCATTTTTTTAAGACGTCAGTTTTAAACATAAAGTACCTTACCTCTTACAGGATGATCTGCTTCATAAAATGGAGGGCAAGGAATTACTTTTTTCTCCTGCAATGTCTGCAAGACAAAAGGCTTTTTTTCAAATAATCAACACTACCCAGGCCAAGTTTCAACTGGTTCTCCCCAGAAGCAAAGCAATTTATGCCAAACACAGAAGTCTCATATTGATTTTACCCATCCTCAGGGGTCAAGAGAGCAAAGATAACAGTGAGTGACAAATAAATTTCACACACACAAGAATTACTGTGAGAAGGCAGACTAAACTTACAGGGAGATACTGGATCACAGTTCCATTATGCTTTCCTACTGCAAGCTGCTTCCCTTTAGGGCTCCAACACACTGAGGAAAGAAGAAAATTTTACTAAGCATTTTCAAAAACAGGGTTAACAACTAAGAATGATCACAAGATAATTTGCATAATCACCACTTTTTGTTGCTTTAATAGCCAATTCAAAGAGGAAGGCTGCTTGTTTTGGAATTTATTAAATGTGGTTAAAGACACTGAGAATATGTGTAGGATCCAACCAAACTATATTGTCTTAGCTCCAATCATTTGAGGGCTAAGAGAGCTTTTTAAGCGAGACCTGCCCAGAGGGATTAAGACTTTCCACCTTAGTTAAGCAGGCCTACAAGTATCAGAAAATTGTTCAATTTCTCACTATCATTTCTAATACTCTTTTCCGCAGAAGAAGCAAAAGAATGTACCAGAGTGCATTCATTTAAGAAGAAGGGATATTAAGTTATTATCAAATCCCAACAGGGGGCCAGCAAGCAGTATAAAAGTGTTTCTTCCCTCAGAAAAAACTAAGTACTCAGTCTAAATTATTTATGCTCTCCTGCTTCCAAGAATACTATCCCCCTTTTCAGATATTAATGTCACATGTTACTTCTAGAAATTAATTTTTAAAAAGAATCACATAAATATACATAATAGGGTCAAAGCTTTTAATTACCTACCAGATGTTACTGCCACAGATGGTGGAAGGCTTGCAGATACTTTCACTACGTCTGTGACTTGCAGAACTGCGATACTACCATCAGCCAGACAAACTGCTGCCATGGTGGGGATGGTAGGGTTCCACTTCATATCAACGACCACGCCACCAGCATCTTTCATCAGTTTATGATAAGCAAATGGGCGTTTCTGCTGTTTAGCCTTTAAAACATGCACAGAAGCACCACATCTTTCAGACAAAACCAATCTATGCTAGCTCCTCCCAATTATAGACTGTCCTCCTTATAGAATTAAAAAGCTTTAGGATCAGAAGGCTTCTTAGTGATCCTATTGTCTTATTTGTTCATTTTATAGATAGAAAAACTAAGGCCCAGATGGGGGAAATAACTTCTGCTTATTATGGCAAATCTTAAGGCAAGGTGCTGAAACTGTTATCCTTTTTAGCTCAACATATTCAAAATAACGTACAACACCAAAAACAAGCTAAAAATACCTGGTGAGCAGCAGGTGACTAAAATGTTTGTCAAAGAGCATACGGACTGATGAGACAATAAGGATAGACAAAGATGCATGCATCAGACTGAAGTTATCAACTGTGTAACCTTTCACAAGCCACCTTTTTAGGGTCTCATAGTCCTTATGTGTAAAACAAAGATGCCACCATCTCAAGAGAAGTTACTGTAGTAGATCATCTCTTCTAGCTCTCAGTTCTAAGATTCTAGGATTCAGTAATGGATAAATACTATTGTTCTGTAAGCAAGACTGCAGGCAGATGCTTCGGAGGTAAGTGTTCAACACCAGAAACTACACTTTCATGCTGAATAAAGATTCCAAGATCACCTAACAAGTTCCTTACCTCATTTGAAAATGTACGAACATCAAAAAAGGCAATGAGGCCAAATTCACTGGATGTCATACAAACAGAAAGTGTCAGATTATCACAGCTCAAAGCCAAGTGGTACACTGGGAATTTCATAGGGATAAAGACGTTTGGAACTTTCTCAACTATTAAAAAAAAGACAAGAAACAAAAGTCACCATGTTATAAGCATGCAGACAAAAACTTTCATCTAGTGATATGTTAAGTAAAGTGTCTATATGAAAGATTCCCAGACATACACCCTTAATATTAAGATCCAATTAAACATCTTTAAGTTTTGGTTCTTCTGTAACCCGTCGGGGCATCCCATTATAAAAGGAACAACCCCCTCAAGGGAGTTTTAGAAAGCAGTGCTGCATATGGCTCCAGCGACACAATAATTCTATCATTAGTACATAATTTGCCCATCTTCTCCTTAACAAGAGTACTGTTAAGCCAACTAAAATGTGATACAATAAACTCCTTCCACAATTAGGTCATAAGCCCAACAAAAAATAAAATAAGGTAGACTTTTCCCTACTTTGAGCTTGAAGGGATGACCAGATACCTCAAAAGGAAGACCCACATGGATTATCTCCAACACCTCAGGAATAGCTTTGGTACTTACCTGGGAACCTTTGGTCAACTTAGTAACACTCTTAAAATCACGACTTCAGTGACCATGTCAGAGATTTTCTTTGAGAAAAAGACTACTTCACTAGTATTTCACTACATTCCTCTCTTTTCTATCTTACATAGATCAATAACTTGCAAAAAGCTCTTCACACACACAGTAGGAGTTTAATAATAAAAGTTTGCTGGACTGTAACTAACCAATTCTATTGGGATCCTCCCCAGGCCGATTCTGAATAAGAAGATTTTTGGTAGGAAAAACCCGAAACCCAGTGGCTCCGGCAGCGAACACTAGACCATACTTATTAGACACAGTAAGCATACTGCAGCGATCTTTGGACAGCTCTTCAGGGGCTTCAAAGACTCGAACCTTCTTCAGCGCTCTAAACTGAAAATCCTGTCATAAAGAATAAAAACAGAGAGTAACTCAGTAGTTTAAATGATGATAAGAGGTATTGCTTACCTGGGTCAAAGAGAGTTACAAAGAAAATCTTGACTTAATACTCCCATTCCTTCCTTGACTCCTTCCCTGACAAATTCAGCTCACCCTAGTTTTCTCTTACTCACTCACTGTTATATACTTACATATAAAGTCTTACTCTCTAATTATACATAAGTATATATTCTACCTCTCCACTGAGAGCAATGTAAATTCCTTCTGAATAAGGACAGTCCCTTCCATTTCTCTCCCCATGGTATAGTGGAATGAATTGAAGACTTGACATAAAGAAAACTGAATGATTCCAGCTCTGACACTTAGTAGCTATGAAACTATTAGAAAGTTACTTTTCCTCTGAGCCTTAGTTTCTTCATTTTCAATAAAACTTGTGCTCCCTTATGGAGATGTTGTGAAGAAAATACTTTGTGACCCCAAAAGATTATAGAAATGTGACTTATTACTATAGTCCCACAAGACACAAAATCTATGTACATAACAAGTACTCAAAAATTACTGACCAACAAGAAAAAGATTACTTAATTCTATGTGACATTTCAAGAAATTTTCACAATGAAATTTCAGCACATCAAAATATCTTTTGCCCCATCTCTGTCTACCTTGAATTCTACTTATATATGTACATGTAAACTTCTTGCAGGCCAAGCCTATGTCATTCTGCATCTCCGTATTCTCAACATCTAGCTAAGGATCTTGAACAGAAAAGGTACTTCTGTGAGTGGTTTTATACAAGGGGAGAATGTTTTCTGCTTTGCAGACAGTGGAAGATGAACTTAATTAGAATCAGGAGGACATAGATTTAAAACCCCATCACTGACACTTAAAAGATATGTGACCACAGGCAAGTCACTTTCTGACTCAGTTTCTAAATCTGTCAAATGGGGATCATAATACCTATATGATCATACTTAAAGAACTGTAGCCTCTGAAATAGCATTTACAAACTCAAAAAGGATTATGAGAGTTCTCATGGGCATTTTCACTGGTCCAGTGTACTACTGTGATCCCTTCCAAAAAAGCCCAGACCCACAACAAAGTTTTCTGTAAGTACAATCTGGATTATTTTTGGGCCTCTAAGATCACAGTCACCCAACATCTGGATGACAGATGAACCAATGATGTAAACAGGCTCCTTAAGTAAATCTGTACGTTAGCCTTAAGGATCACTATCCATAGTATTCTTGAGTTGAGAGAGGGACCTTAGAGACTATCTAGTGTTTTTTACAGATGGGAAAACTGAGTCTCTAAGGGGGAAGTGACCCAAGGTTGTACAATGAGTCAAACATCTAGAAGTCAGTCAACTAATATTCATTAAGAGACTACTATGTGCTAGGCACTCTACTAAGCACTGGAGATACAAAGAGAAGCAAAAGATATTCTCAGCCCTCAAGAAGCATGCAACCTAATGGAAGCAGAATCCAGATCTCTTCACTCTCAATTCAGCATATTTCTCAACCCAACGTTGACCCAACTTTGTCCAAGAGATCAGAGTCAATATTGCTTCAATGGCTAAATCCATCAAGGACTACTGAGCCAGAAACCACAGAATGCAAAAGACCTTAGCAACAACCTAGTGCTATCCCCTAATTTTAAACATAATGAAAATAAAGCCCAGACAGAGGAAGGGAGTGTCCCAGAATCACACTATGATTTAGTAGTAAATCAATGAATTAGAACTCATGGTTTCTGATACCTAGTGTAGAAATACTTCCCATCACAACAATTCATACCAAATTAGTAGCAAATCAGTGACTAGGACTTTGGTTTTGTAATACTCAGTATGGTACACTTCCCTTCACAACAACCTGTCAATCTAACTGTCCCTGCAACATTCCCTTCAGATATATGTAGCCTAAGAGACAAATTCCAGGAACTACAGAATATCAGTACTGGAAAAAACTTCCAAAACAACTTAATCCAGTTTCCTCCATTTTACAGATGAAGAAACTGAGGCATCGAGAAGAGTAAGACTAGTCCATTATTCTTATTCACATAAGACAACTTGAGATTTGGAGCCCTTCCACAACAGCATCTAAGATAGATAGTGATGGTTTGTTCAACCAGGTTCATCTGAAGAAGACGGTGCCCTCCAGAGCCATTTCTGTGTTTTCCCAGGATGCTGGAATTCTTCCACAAATCATTTCCACCTTGTGTCCCTTTCTCTCCAAACATATGTAAAATGGGGCCAAAGAATAATTTCACTTACTTCCCTTTGATTTTCTACATATTTGGGAAGAGGAGGTTGTCTGGATTTATGCCCCGAATATATGCTAATCATCTTCTTGGCTTTCGGAAATCTAAGACGTCGCATTTTGAAGATCCTTTATATCTTTCTCATCTAGCTTTCTGTTCTGGGGAAACAGCTACGTAAGAAAGATGCAGATGCTGAGTTTTTCCCTGTGAGGTGGGAAAGCACTGGGCTGTAGACGTTGCAATGATCCATAAAAAAGGGCAGTGACCGGACCTGGAGTCAGAAAATGTAGGGCGCTACCACTTATGACGGTAAGCAAATGATTTAACTTGTGGGCCTCGGTTTCCTCATCTGTAAAGTGGGTGTGGGGTGCGGGCCGGACAAGATAATCTGTGCCGCGGGTCCCTTCTAGCTCTAAATCTACGGTCCCTTCAAGACGAGATGCAGGGGTAGGGAAAGGTATCGAACCTACGGGGAAACATCCTAGACTCTAACTGAAACCCAAATCTCTGGGTTCCCATTCTCTCGTGCCCAGTAAGCTCTAAACTACAGCACCCAGCGCCTCGAGAAATTCGAGACGGGAGGCTCTCTCTCCAAGGCAACGCTGGGCCTCAGTGACGTCCGGCCAGGCCTGGCGCGGCGTGGCCTGTCCCGGTGGTACCGGTCCTCCTGCCCCTCCCGGCCCAGGTCTCATTGAACCTGACCTTCATCTCCCGTTCGGGGATCAGCGCATCCATCTCGTCTCCCATGGCACAGACTCCCTACAAGCGGGAGCCCGAGGAGCCGCCGCCCCCGGAGAGCCGGAGCTACAGCGAGGAAAAATTCCCTCGCTGAGCTCAGCGACAGGCTCCGACGGCTGCCATTTCCGGCGCATCAAAACTACGTCACACCCGTGAGAAACAGTCTTCTAGGAGGGTGGGAAAGGGGTCGATCCAACTCGAGCCTGTCGTGAGCTGCTGCTTTCCATTGGCCCGTCTGGCGCGAGCGCGCTGTGAACTGCAGCCTCCCATTGGTCAGTCAGGCTCGCGCTTACTGTCAGCCGCCTCTTTCCATTGGTTTACCCTAGGAAGGGGGTGTGGCCTGAAGTCCATCAGTCGTGATTCGCTGTTGCCTAGCCTTTCTTCCTAACATGCAGTCATCTTCCAGTCTAGGATCTTAGGGAGTTTCTGGACCGCGGAAGTTAATTTCCAAAATTTTAACTTTTAATTTGACTGATGTGACTTCCCATGTATAATCGCTATCATATTGCTCGCCTTCTCAATGGGTGGGGGATGTCGGGAGGAAGGGAGAGAATTTCGAACTCAAATTTTTTTTAAAACGAATGTTAAAAATAGTTTACATGTAATTGGGAAACATTTAACAAAGTAAATCATTTATTTTTAAAAAATTCTTCACGGATGGGGAAATGTCTGTGTGTAGCATATAGCTCAGCGTAGCGGGGCTCTGTTTCACGTCCTTCCCGCCGCGTGGTCCGCAATGAATGGCATTCATTCATTCATTCATTCAACACCCCTGCGCGCGGGCTTGTCGCCGCACCCTCTGCCAGGTTTGTATCCTGGATTTTAGAGAAAGAAGTAAAATCCCTGCCTGCCTTCCAGCCTCTCCACCAGGACGCGGAGAACTGCCGGGAGGAAGACCGCGAAGAGTTTTTAAGACCAATAAGAAAAGGGAAAGTTTGGGGAATTCGGTCTAATTCAGACCGGGTCTTCTTGTGCAGAACTGAGGTGTGGGGGAATGGAATACCATGTTTTAAATAAGCTTCTCTGAGTTTAGGTCTAACAGCTGAAGATGACACAGAGGCAAATTAGGACAAATCAAACTTAAGGCTCAAGAGCTACAAAGCGTCCAGTTGTCGATGGCTTCAGTGAAGGCGCTATGAAGGAAGTGGAATCTGAACTGGACTTTAAAGACTTGGAATTGGAGATAACACCTGACGTTTCTATAGAGTTCAAATTTGCAAAATCCTTTATCTACACTATCAAAAAGTATAGGTCGTGTTCAGATACTTGTTGTTCTTCTCGTCATTTTTTCAGTTGTGTCCTAATTCTTTGTTACCCAATTTGAGGGTTTTCTTGACAAAGCTACTAGAGGTTTGCCATTTCCTTCACTAGCCCATTTTACGAATGAGGAAACTAAGGCAAACAGGGTTAAATGACTTGCCCAAGGTCACAAAGTTAACAAGTGTTTGAGTCTAGACTTGAATTCAGAAAAATAAGTCTTTTGGACTTGGCACTCTACCTACTTTACCAACTAGTTGCCTCATTTAGAGGTCATGTATTCTAACTTCTTGGTTTTCCAGAGGAATATACTCAGCTTGAAAAAGGTTGTCATTCCCAATATCACATGAGAACCCAGGTCTTTTAAATCCAGCACTTTTTCTACTGCACCAAATATATTGGGGCAAGTAGTCTCTTCTGACTGGACAGTAGAGTAGGTAAAAGAACTAAGGTATAAGTAGATATAAGAACTAAGACTGGAAAGATGCTGTTGCTAGCTTGTGGATGACATTGAATGTAAAGCTGAGTTTGAATTTAGGAACTAGCAACCTTTGCAAGGTTTTGAACAGTGGTGTGATATGAGCGTATCTTTGGATACGGAGGGTGTCTGGCAGTAAGGGATGGATTGGATATGGAAGAGGGATTAGGGAAGATTTGATTTGAGGTTTCCACAGAAGTGGGCAGGAAGAAAAGGGGAAAGGAAGCTCATCTAGGTAGGCAAAGGGTGTACAAAGTATAAAGTACAAGCAAGGTTGAAGGATAATGAATTGGCTAGTTTTGTCTTTGTGCAGATTGGAGTTACAGTAAACATGATGACATCTAGACTGTGGAGAACTTTGAATATCAGACAATTGTCTGGTAACTATATGACTATGGTCAAGTTAATTCATTTTCTTCGGCTTCGGTTTTCCCCCTGAGAAATGAAAGAGTTGGATTATTTAATCAAGAATTCTTAACCTATGATCTGTGGATACCCAAGGGATCAATGGATAGATGGGGAGAGGGGTATGGATTGTGAAGTTAAATGGGGAAAAAATACATATTTCCATTAACCTTTGGCTTCCTTTATGTAATACTTTATATTTTATTTTAGCACTTAAAAGTATTAATCTGAGAAAGGGTACATAGATTTCACCAGATTGCCAAAGGGATCTATGACACAAAAAAGGGTAAGAACTCCTGGACTAAATGCTTTTTAGCGGCCCCTCTAGTTCTAAAATTCTGTGACTACAATTTATTCTGTGGCAGTAAAAAAAATCCTTAAAGATTTTTGAGGAGAATGGCATCACCAAAGGAATATATTAGGAAGATTCATCTTAATATATTATGTAAAATTGGGGGGGGGTTGGAAACTAGAGGGGCACTATGGAGGGTATACAGTCTTGAAAAAGACAAACCTACTAGTCAGGAGACTATTACAATATTAAGAGCATGGTATCATTTGAGAGACCTTGGAAGGGTTTCCTGCATTCAGATATCCTGGAATCCCAAAATGTCATATTTACATGGAACCTCAAAGTACATTAGAGCATACCAGAACAAGAATTCCCTTTAGAGTGGTCCCCACTCAAAGATGTCCAGGGATGGATGCCTTTCAAGGCAGACCATTGCACTTTTGGATAGCTCTGTTAGAAAGTTTTTCCTTGTGGAACATAAGATCTAGTTCACTCCGACTTTCACTTGCTCCTGGTTTTGTCCTTGAGGCAGCCTGTCTCTTCTACCTTACACCCTCAATCAATCAATATTTATTAAACTTCTACTATGTGCCAGGCACTCTGCTAAGCACTGAGGACACAAGAAATAAAAGACAGTCCCTGCCCACAAGGAGCTTACCTTCTAATCAAGACAGCATGCAAACAAATATAGACAAAGCAAGCTATATACAGGATAAACAGGAAATAATTAATAGAAGACAAGCACATTTAAAAGGGAAGGCTTCCAGTAAAAGATGGGACTTTTAGTTGGGACTTAAAGGAAGCTAGGGAGAGGTCATTAGTTGGAGCAGAAGAAGAGCATTCCAGGCATGGGGAAGAGGCAGAAAAAATGCCCGGAACTGAAAAATGAAGGGTCTTATTTGTGAAACAGCTAGAAGACCAGTGTCGCTGGATCAAAGAGTACCTGTCTGGAAGTAAGGTGCAAGAAAACTGGAAAGGTAGGAGAGGGCTAGGTTACAAAGGACTCTGCCAAAGAGAACATTTTGTGTTTGTTCCTAGAGGTAATAGGAAGCCACTGGATTTTATTGAGCAGGGAAGTAACATTTATGGGGTGCTTGTGTATGGACCCCAATTCCAAGATCACATTTCTCCCTAGTCTCAAAACACTTTCCCAGACAGTTTTCTCTCCAGTCCAAGGACACTATGCCTAGAAATAACTCATGAGTGTGCTCCTGTGAGGTAAACTATCCCTCCCTGTTCCAAGAACAAGCTGACCTCTGTAGAATTTCCCTTCTGTGAACAGGACTACCTTGTGCCAGTAGAATTCTCATGTATTGATTCCCAGTTATCATATACAATCCAGAGGTCAAGCTATAGACATCATCTCTCAAAGTTATCTTGCTACGGACATAACAGACCAAAAATACACCCCTTAGAAACTCCTTTCTCTGGTTTCCAGGAGTGAAAGATGCTGGTGACTAAGGTTGTACGATATCACCTAATTAGTGTATCTACCAGATAATCCACCACTTTTCCTATCTAAGCTTTAGCATCATTCTTGTTAAATTGCAAAGTTCCTTAAGCAGCTCTATTTGCCACATTAGCATTACAATAAACCTTTGAACTTCACTTAAAGAATATTTGAGTCTGTGAATTCATTCCAGATGACCCTTTCCTGTACTTTATTCCTTGAATCTCTCAAACCTTCATCTACATGACTGGACCTGAACTTTAAGAAAATCACTTTAGTGGTCGAATGTAGGAGTGGGGAAAGACTTGAGGCATGAAGAACACCAACAGGCTAGTACAGTAATCCAGGTATGAGGTGATGAAGGCCTGCACTAGAGTGGTGGCAGTATCAGAGGAGAGATGGGGTCATATAGGAGATTTTACAACGGTGAAATTGACTCCATTTGGGAGGTGAGAAATAGTGAGAAGTCTAGGATGATTCCTAGATTATGAGCTCAAGGGACTAAGAGGATGGTGTTACCCTCTATACTAATAGTGAAGGTAGGAGAGGAGAAGGTTTTAAGGTGAAAGGTAATGAGTTCCAGTTTGGATATATTGAGTTTAAAATGTCTACTGGCCATCTAGTTCAAGGTGTCTGAAAGGCAATTGAAGATATGAGATGGGAGGTCAGCAGAGAGTTTGGGGCAGGATAGGTGTATTTGAGGATCATCAGCATAGAGATGGTAATTAAACCCATGAGAGCCAACAAGATCACCAAGTAAAGTAGTATAGAGGAAAAAGGGAATAAAGTCCAGGTCCCTGAGGAAAACCTTCAGTTAGAAGGCATGATCTGAAGGAGGATCCAGCAAAGGAGACAGAAAAGGAAAGGTCTGATAGGTAGCAGGAAAAATAGGAGAGAGAAGGAGTGTTCTGAAAAACAAGAGAGAAAAGAGTATCAAGAAGGAGGGACCAACAGTGTTAAAGACTGAGGCTACTAGTTAATGTAGAGATTACACCAGTAGAGATGAATGCTCTTACTTAAATATCATAATTCAGTGAAAATCCACCTTAACCAAAGAAGAAAGGAAAACGTATTTACATAATATTTACTATGTGCCAAGCACTGTGCTAAGCACTTTTTACAAATATTACCTCATTCGATCTTCAGAACTCTACCAGGTAGGTGCTATGTTATCCTCATTTTACAGCTGTAGAAACTGAAGCAAACAGGGCTTAAGTGACTTGCCCAAGGTCATATAGCAGTGAGTATCTTGAGTCTATTTTTTTAACTCATGTCTCCCTGATGCTAGGCCCAGTGCTCTAGCCACTGTGCCACTTAGCTTCGTCTGACTAAAAAGAGTAATACATTAAAACTTAATTAATGATTAACATCTTAATGTGAATTAGTGGATCAAAGCTATTCCAAATCATAACTACTTTCCCTAGGCTTATCTTACTGCTGAGGGTGAATGAAGGTTTGGCAGGGAGGAGGGAGAGAAGTACCAAACATCTGTAGGGAATAGATTCAAATGTCAATGCTAGGGACTCAAGACACCTAAGAGGCACCTGAGGGAAGAGATTAAAGGAGGAAAGAGGAGGCAATCAAAAAGGCTTGTTGATTGTTTAGTCATGTCCAACTCTTCATGACACATTTGGGGTTTTCTTGGCAGAGATACTGGAATTTTACCATTTCCTTCTCCAGCTCATTTTACAGGTGAGAAACTGAGGCAAACAGGGTTAAGTGACTTGCCTAGGGTCATACAGCTGTGTATGAGTGCACAGTGAGTATACAGTGCCTGAGGCCAGATTTGAACTCAGAAAGATAACTGTTCCTGACTCCAGGTCTGGCAATCTATCTACTGTGCCACTTACCTGGCCTATGGCAAAGGCAGCAGGGTTCAAATAAACTTTCTTAATTGTCCCTACCCAGAGTCCTATTTCCCTTTTCATTAAAATATGTTTCCCAAGGGCAGAACCCTACTGTAACCTAAATGTATCTCACTTGGCACAATGAATATGTAGCAGAAAAGAGCTGAGTGTAAATTAAACTTTATCAATTAAGTCACACTTCAAAGTTCAATAAGAATGCTTGTTTTCAGGCAGGAATTCTTCAGGGGGGTGCTGTGAATTCTTAAAATAATATTTTGATAATTGCATTTCAATATAATTGGTTTCTTTTATAAATTCTATGTATTTTATTTTTATGGATTTAAAAACATTATTCCAGGTAGAGATCCAATGGCATCACCAGCTTGACAAACATAATATACAAAAGATTAAGAAACCCCACCCCCACCCCCACCCCCACTTTAAGGTAACATTTTAGTCTAACCTTCTAGACAACAAATAATTACTTCTAGTTTATATTATGAGAGGCATCATGATAATAGTAGAAGGCACACAGGACTTTAAATCAGGGTAGCTAGACTGGAATCCTAATTTTGGTGCTTATTAGCTTAATCCTACATAGCCAAACTCAAGAAAAAAAGCCTTCTGAGGCAGCTAGGTGGTACAGTAGCTAGAGCACAGGCTTTTCTATCTGGAGGATCAGAGTTCAAATCTGATCTCATACACTTATTAGCTGTGTGACCCTGGTTAAGTCACTTAACCCTAATTACCTCTGAAAAGAAAAAAGCTTTTATGCTTATTGCCTCCCTTTCCTGACCTCCCACTCACTCATAAATCCTTTGCAATCTGACTTCAGACATCCCTATATAACTAAAACTACCCCTTCTACAAAGATCTCTTAAGGGCTATATGCAAACACCTTTTCCTCACTCCAAATGTCTCCACATCTCTGCAGCTTTTGACATTGTTAACCACTCCGAGATATTCTCTCTCTCAGCACTTGCGACGAAGCTCTTTCCTGGCTCTTATCCTACGTAACTGTACCTTCTTAGTCTCTTTTACTAGGTCATCCTCCATCTCCATGTCCCACTCCTTAATCTTGGATGTCCAGCAAGACTCTGACCCGGGCTCTCTTTTCTCAGTGATTTGATTTCCTCCTATATGTTGGATTATTATCCATATGCAGATAATTCACAAATTTCTATTTCCAGTTCTAATCTTTTATCTGAGCTCCAGTCTCAAATAACCAATGTAATAGCCTACAGGCAACTCCAATTCACTATGTCCAAAGCAGAACTCAAAATCTTCCCCTCATGAAACCATCCCTCCTCCAAAATTTTCCTCCTCCTCTTATGGGTACCACCATCATTCTCATTACTGAGGTTTGTAACTTCAAGTCAGCATCTCCATCTCTCTCACTCCCCATATCGAATCAATTGACAAGTCTTACCAATTCTATCTGGACATTTTCCACATTCCTTTTTCTCAATTCACATAGTTGCCATATTTGTTCACACTCTCACAGTCCCATCTCCGGACTGTGGTGGTAGCCTCCTGGGAGCATTTTCCTTCCTTTCCAGTTCATTCTCCTCCAAGCTGCCAAAATAGTTTTTCTTAAAGCACAGATCTGACCACATTACTTCCTTCCTCATTTCTTTTGCTTCTAGAATAAAATACAAATTCCTCAGCTTGGCATCTAAAGTCCTTCAAAATCTGACTCCAACCTAGCTTCCTAGACAATTATGACTTCCTTTCATACACTCCCAGCCAAATGGATCTACTATCCCTAGAATTAGCTGTTTTCTTTCATACCTTTGCACTGGCTATCTCTCATGCCTGGAATGTTTTCCTTTCTTAACTCTCTCCAGCTTAGACTCCTTAACTTCCTTCAAGGTTCATCACAGGTACCACCTATTCCAGGAAGCCTTTCCTGTTTCCACCAGTTCTCTCACTCTTTATATTATCAGGCACTTACTCCTGTCCATTTGATATCCCCTAGAAGAATGTGAGCCTCCTTAGGACAATGTCTGGTTTTCCTTTTTATCTTCCATACCCAGCATGATATAAAGCCAAATGGTAGAGTGAAGGGTCAGTCTTAGGAGGACCTGGCTTTAAATCCTGCCTTTGCCACACATTGCTATGTGACTACAGACGAGTCACTAAATCTCTCACTGGCCCTGTTAACTCTCTAATATTTATGTTAGGGAAGAGATGGTGAACTGCATTGGTGAAATTTCCACCCTAGTAGTTCTGCCCATTCAATTCACAGGTACAAAAAAAAAGAACGCTCAGCACCTAGCTCACAGCCTTACATTGCTTTGTAAATGCTTGTGGAATTGAATTGAATGTGACCATGGGCAATTCTCATATCCGAGCTTCCATTTCCTCAGTGGGCATATCTGTACTTCCTATCTCACACAGAGTTGTTATGGAAGGGAGAGGGGCATTAAGATTGGTGAGACAGAACATTCCAGAGAGTGAGTCGAACTGGGAATGAGGTGAACATGGCTGGGGCCTCTCAAGAAATGGTGAGTCAATCCAGGGATGCAGGAGGATGAGACATCTCCTGGTGGTCAAGGTTGTAGGTGTGACTGCGTTATAAAACTGCATCAAGAGTGTATAACCTAAGCCCCATGTCAGTGGGCCCAGAAACTCCAAAATAAATAACCCCCAATGACCATTTTGTCCAGTTTATTTTCAGTCTATAGAAGTGACCCTCCCCACCCTGTGCTCCCCTCTCCCCAGACACACAAACATACAAACAGACACTTCACTCAGCTCAGGTGAACTCTTCGTTTTCAGTCACAAGAAAGGGTCCAAGCCCTTGGCGAAATCTGGTTGAGTTATAACTTGGTCAGACTTGCTCTTTCAAAAGTAAAAAGTCAGGATATGAAAATCCAGCACTTGTAAGTCCAAGGCAGAAAAGGCAAGCCGCAGAGACAAAAAGCAGCTCCTTAAATCCATCCAAGGTATCACCCTTACCAGAAATGGTTCTGTGCAAGGGGCAATTCCAACAAGTTGTAAGTCTCAATGAGCCATGGAGAAGGAGTTGATGTGTTTTATCAGAGGAAACCCCTTTCAAAGAGCAATATTTCCTTCTCTGCATCTTCTCTGAGCCCATGAGCAAATCACTTGCTCCCATTTCTTGGGGAAGTGGAAGGAAATGATCCCCAAGGCTTTCCTGGGGTCACAGAAAGCCACAGAACCCACTGAAAGAAGCCCAGCTCCTTCTTTCTTTTCTTCTAAGGGAGAATCATTGTATCTGTATCTGATTGGGATGCCAAAACAGACTTCATCTTGCTCAAAGCACATCCCAAAGAAAAAGAGACAGCAGTTTTAAAGGGGAAGGGGGAGATTTCAGCTGCTAGCTCTGTTGGTTGTCTTAAGGAAATAATAAGGGTAGAATTTATAAGGAGGAATGTTTCAAAGGTTAAACTTCAACTATGTTTGCACATATTGGTAGCTACTTGGGCCAAAATTCAACCACTCATAGCCAAAAAGGTTTCCTTGCTCCTGAACCTGTCAGGACCTGGTAGGCTCACATGCAACAATGACATGGCTCTCTATCTTAGCTTATTCACCCTGCCTCCAAGTTAATTCAGAAAACTCTTTGCTTAGCAGCATGTATTGCAATTAAGAATGGAGCAAGGTATAACACAGGCTAAGCCCTGCTCAGAATGGGGGCCATCCTAATATTCATAGATATGACTACTTACGTTTTTTCAGTCTTTCTCCCCCTGACAAGGTTGTAATTAACAACACCAAATAATACGGTAACATAGATCCACCCTCACTCCACCAAAGGGACCTAGGCAGTGACAAACTCCATCTTTGCCACGTTTTCTTCAGAGCTCTATTTATGCCTTTCTTGGTAAAGACATCCACGCTGGCATTACATGATCACCTGCTGCCCTGAGACTCAGCCATCCTGTCATACTATTATTGATGATAGGTCAATGCTATATAATAATCCCCTTCCACAGGCCCACTGCAATGCTGCTTCCAGAGAGACCTCCATATGGCTAGGCAGCTCAGACTTAAGGGTACTGTCTGTTAACTATGGATCAAGAGACTAACTTTGCAATTTCCTAAAAAAATTTCCAAGATTTAGCTTTCTGAAGCTAGGGAGGGCAGGAGGCAGAGAGGTCCTTTGATGAATGGACAGCCCACACAAATGGATTCCTCATGCTAATGCTAGACTATAAAGGCATGAACTGAGATACCCAGTCATCTTCATCTAGTTGTAGGATTTACACGAAGCATATACCTAGAATTTCTTTCTGGCTACCTTTCTCTGTCCTTTTATGCCACAAGAGACAGGTCTAGTCTCAGCTATTTACTAACAATGAGGTTGGACTAGAGGGTCTCCAGTTCTAATATTCCACGTTCCAAAATCCCTTCTAGTTCTAACATTCTGTTTCTGTAATACACTTAGGGATGCATCACAGATATCACACTCAGAAACCAGAGGTGTAACTTAATAACAAAGGTCAGATGAGGTTTGCAGGACACTAGGCCTTTGCTATCAAGAAGCATTAAAGCTTTCTGCAGAAAGTAAAAAACCAGCCAGGTCATGGTCAGAAGGGTTACCTCTTCTCCCCTAGTTCTATGAGATGTTCTTCATATGCCACTTTTTCATAGTGAGCCAGGTGTAACATTTTGATATTGGGGGTGTCAGTTCCCCACTAGCCTCTGATGCTGTTTTCAAGATTTTCCCTTGAAATGAGACTGAGACTGTGTTGACTCCCTGTGATGCTCCCATATCTACAGTTAGAAGAAAGTCCTCCGAATGTCCCCTCATCTTTTTCTCACATCTTTCTTGCCCCTGGAATAGACAGCATAAAGCCTAGTCTAACCTTCACTTCTCAGCCACCCAGGAGTTAGCTTGTTGTTCACCTCCGGGTCATCATTGGCCCCCTAGATGTGTTCACTTCCAGAGAGCAAGATCCCAAAGGTAATTCTGGTAATACTCTGCTGGGCCCAACTTTTTAGCTCTTCTTCCACACCCCCTCCCTTCTCAATCCTGGAGGCTTGATTTTAGCACCTTTACCTTCCTTCATTCATGATAACAGGAGTTGGCGCTTAGAGCTAGCAAAAGGCTACAGGAGACTTGGATCATACCAAATGAAAATGCTGTTGGCAGGATCTCTAGAAGACAGAGAGGTTCAGGAGCATCTGGGACCACAGAGCTGAGAGGGAAAAACTTAGTGGTAACCAGTTGTTTTGCTTACGTGCCTGGGTTTCTAGCATGCAATCTGTGAAAAAGGTATCTCTATCATGAGGAAGTCAGAGTTCTAAGGAAGGTAAAGTGAAATTCTGGCTCAGATCACCCCAAAAGCTACTGGCAGAAATGGGAAGCTAACTATAGGTCCTAAATCTAAGTCCTTTATCTCACTAATGGAGGGCACCTAATCTCACTCAGAGACCTCATGAAAGAAATAGTGGTCTCCAAGGATGGGTATTTGGTTTGACATCAGTGATACCCTGACATTCATCTCAAGTCTGATGAGACCTTCTGCAAAAGAAGGGAGGGACCAAAGGCACTGGATTCCTCCCATTTCTAACTCCTCTAAGGAAGATTAATTTGTGCCTTTAAAAAAAAAAATCACTAAAACTCTCTAATGTAAAAAAAGAAAAAAAACAAACCAACAAAGAACAAACAAAAAACACAAAACTTATAAGGGACAAACAAGAAAAGTCACAAGGAGACAGAAGAAGCCCCGTTGAGTGCTGGCCGGGGAAGCAGGCAGGCAGGCAGAGCAGGGACTTTCAGGGCAGGCTGGCAATGTCTCTCTCAGGAGGGGGACCAACAGGCTTGGGGGTACTCTCGTTGGCTTTTCCTTCAAACATCATGACTCTTTTGAGGGTGGGGAACAGAGAGAAAAGAAAATTGGATTAGGTTGGTATGTGTGTTCTCCTACAATTGGAATATGCCTTTTATTTACACAAACTTTTATACATGACCTCATCAGAATCTTACAACAACCTTATGAAGATAGCAGGTAGGATGGGAATTATTACTCTCATTTTACAGGGGAATAAATTGAGACTCAAAGTCTTTAAGCAACTCATCCTCGCATGGTTAGTAATTGGTGAAAGCAGAAGTGACCAGCCAGGTGTCAATGGATAGAGCACTGAAGTTGGAGTCAGGAAGACCTGGGATCAAATCCCACTTTAGGTACTTATTAGGCATGTGATCCCTTTAACTTTTCCCAGCATCAAGGTTCCTCATCTGTTAAAAGGGGGATAATGCAATTTCTGGGAGATTCTTAGCTGTGACATGCCAGTTAAGTTCCATGAAATTCCTGAGGTACTCAGGCATGGCATGCAATTGTTAGCTCCATGAAATTCACGGACCACCTAGCAAGCTTCAAAGTACACTGCATACCTTTAAGAACCACTGGTCTGTGGGGGAAGGAACCTTCTGACTTTGGCTCTTTTATTTCCAGTGATCATGTGACTAGGAGCAACTCCAGTCTGGTTCTACCTAGGACAGCCTGGGGCTACCTGAGTGAAGGTCAAGGGGGCAGTGAGATAGTAGGGATTTAAATTACTTACTACCCTCTGGTAATAAGAAACTAGCAGTTTCCAGTCGTAGCTGCTTTGCACAGAAATTTAAAGAAACTAAAATTGGCAATAATCACGTCAGGAATAGTAAATTTACTAAAAGGATCATAGATTTATTTTTTTTTTAAGGAAAGTCCTATTCTTCTCTACTAGGAATTAAGGCAAACTTTGAGAACAGAGTAGAATCATTGCTGTGCCCATGGAAAGATAGTGAGAGTCTGGGAGAGTGAAAAGAAGACAGCACGTGGGGGAAGAGCACATTATCTGAGCTGCAAGAGACTCTAGAGGTCCTCTAGTCCAATCCCATTTTACAAATAAGAAAACTGAGGCTCTAAGAGATTATATGGGTTGCCTAGGTCATACAGCTATTGAGCATCTGAGGCAGGATTTTAACCCAGATCTTTCTGATTCCTAGCCCAGTACTCTATCCACTATGACATTCTGCTGTTGGTCAGTCATTTTTCAGTTGTATCTCACTCTCTGTAACCCCATTTGGGATTTTCTTGGCAAAGATACTGGAGTAATTTGCCATTTCCTTCTCCAGCTCATTTTACAGATAAGCAAACTAAGGCAAACAGGGTTAAGTGATTTGCCTAGGGTCACACAGCTAGTAAGTGTCTGAGGCCACATTTGAACTCAGAAAGATGAGTCTTCCTAACTCCAGACCTGGCGCTCAATGCACTATGGCACCACCTAACTGCCCACTATGCCACATGGCTACTTAAATATCAATGTAAGCAGATGGAGAGGTACAGTTATTGGGAATCAAAAGGCCTGAATGATAATAATTCCCATTTGTATCATGTATGAAAGTTCCTAGGACCTTGAAGGAGTATTAGGGTTTTGAAAGCATTATCTCATGGAATTCTCTTGCCAACTCTGCCTCTAAGTTCTTATGTGACCTTGGGTAGGTTGCTTCTCCTTTCATGGCTTGTTTTCTCCTCTGTAGGATGGGAGTTGAATTAAATAATCTCTAAGATTCTCTAACAGCCTTCCATTCTGCGATGTCTCTAAATAACCCATATACACCTCTTCAAGGATGAGAAACAATGGACTGCGTGGGATGGATTCAGTAAAGAGGTAAGGACAAAGGCAGGAGTGCAGGGAGACCAGAATGCAAAGTCCCAGGTTGGGAAACACGCCTGCACAGAAAGGTTTTGGCTTCGAGGCTTGGGAAGGTGGGTTCTGGGAGTGCTACTCACAGCTTGAGGACAGCGGAACGTTTGCCAAGCATCATGTTCACGAAATCCCGGTAGGAGATGGTATCACTGACCCCACCTGTCACCTCGGAGATTATCTTCTTCATCTCCAGGTGGGTCTTCGGGACACCTAACTTCTCCATCATCCTTTTCAGGGACATCAGGTCTGCCAGGGAAAAAGCAAATTTTCTGAACTTGAACAAACTATATATACAAGGAAGACTGCCAGTCCAGGATATACATTTTTCTCTTCTCTTTTTCCTCACTTTCCTCTTCTTAATGACAGCAGGGTTGAGCTAGATCAGGTGTCAAACTCAATGCTGCTCCCCATGAAACACAGGTGGGAAGTGTTTAACAAAACAAATAAAAATACAACACAACATAGACAATGTTAAATCGTGACATATGTGGTCTGCAGAGATTCTTTCTATTTGAGTTTGACTTCACTGGACTGGATGACATCTAACAGGCCTTGCCTGCTCAGACATTCAATGGTCATTGTGTCTTCTAAGATCCTTTCTAGCTTTAGGATTTATGATTTTCTCTATAAAGGTACAGAGCATGGGATTCTCTCCTAAGGAGAGGTATGTCCCAGTAGGAGTAAGGGAGTCAAAGCTTGGTTTGACAAAGAAGAGATGAGAAAATGGATCTTCTTTCTTTGCAAAGGGTGAAGGCCTGGCTGTAGAACATGACATATACGGTTGGTCTTAGTTGATGTACTGGTTAAATACACAGAACTTCTTCCCCCCTCTTCTTGTTTTGTTCCAAAGGATACTCTCTGGGTAGGGAAGGGAAAAGGATACATATGGAAATGAACATCATATAAAAGATATCAATAAATATTAAGATTATTTGAAAATGTAAATGGGGTCAGAGTGTGTCTGACCATGCCACTCCCTGCTTAAGAACCTTCTAGGACTCACTCTTGCCCTGAGGATAAAATACAAACTCCCATACTGCGAATTATTTTGTTTTCCTCAATATTTGTTTGGATTACATCACTCTTTACTCTAATCACTATTTACCTTGAAATATACCAGTTGGAATGTAGGCTTGAGGGTACACTGCTTGCTTCATTTTTTTTTTTTTTTTGAGGTAATCAGTATTAAGTGACTTGCCCAGGGACAAGCAGCTAGTAAGTATCTGAGGCTGGATTTGAACTTAGGTCTTCCTGACTGCAGGGCCAGTGCTCTAGCCACTTCGACACCTAGCTGCCTCCTTGTTTCATTCTTTATATTTGTATTTCCAGTACAGAGTAGAGTGCTAGGCACACAAAAAGTTCTTGATAAATGCTTGCTAATAGATAGATCAATACTTATTTGCATATTCCTGAGCTCCTATTAAAAGATAAGTTTATCACAGGCTGAGATTGCATCTTTACATCCCCAGAACAGAGCACAGGGTCTTGTCATCCAGTAGGTGCTTAATAAATGTTCGATGGATTGTTGAAGGAGGTTACAGTAGGGGTCATTCCTGCCTCCTGTTGCCTACTTCCTGCAATAGAGTCAGGTCTCTGTTGACTGTGGCTTCTTTCTTAGTTTCATGGTAGGGTGGGGGCAGCAAGTTGGCAAGTCAACTTGTACTTTATGCAATTCAGCAGAACAGCTCCTCACAACGTCCCCCAACCCACGGGGAAGTGAAGGGGCACCTCCCCAGCTGGGAGGAACTGAGATGCCAAAAATACCACACAGAGCAGGAAAACAAACAAGAAAAAAATGCAAGAAAAACAAAGAAGGCACACACAGGCAAAAACCCCCCACCCCTGTGGAGCTGGTGCTTTGGACTGAACCCCACCCCAGTCCCAACCCCTTCCCCTCCACCACCCTTGCTCTCCTGTGAAACAATGCATTATCAGCTACCAGAGGAGGAGACTGCCAGGCTAGTTTCAAGACTTTGGGAAACAGTGGCTCAGGATGACAGGGTCTGGGCAAATGGGAGTGAGACCAGCCTACTCCCTTCTTTCTCTCCCTCTCCCTCCCTCCCTTTTTCTCTCTCTCTAAAAATTTTTGACATAAAATTTCATTGATATATTTTGTTTTTTACACCCCTACAATTTTTCCTAGTAATCTCAACCTTTCTACTTCTCAGAGAATCTGGGGCCATCTCTAGTCATCCTGATTTATATCTGGCCACTGGACCCAGATGGCTCTGGAGGTAAGAGCGAAGCTGGTGACTTTGCATAGCCCTCCCTCACTTAAATCCAATTCACTTGTAAGTCATGGCATCACCTCCCTGATGCCATGGTCCTCTTTGAGAATGAAGGGCAAACGTAACCTCTCAGAAAGCCATCCCATATGACAAATAATATATTTTTAAATTTTACTTTTCCCCCCCCAAAGACCAGCCATTTCTCTAGTTCCTAACTTTCTACCCTTGCACTTTACAAAAGGATGTTGGTGGCACCTTGCCTACCCAGCCTTGTACCAAAGATGAACAGAGAAATGCCACATTACCTTCCTTAAAATACATATTTCCTCTATCACAAATATATACATATATATGTATATGTATGCATGGTCAGGACCTGTGATTTCATCAGTATGATGAACCTTCAACAAAGGAATTCTCTTGACTCTTGTCATACTGACATCTGCTTTGCAACTTCACAAAATTAAAGGCTTTGGGAGTTGGTAGGGATCTCAGAAGCCACCTAGTTCAGTCCACAGATGAAAATGCTCTATTGACTGACATTTAGATCCTAACTCTGTCATCCACTGTGTTAATTATCTAACCAATCAATTAATAAATTTATTAAGCATGTATTAAGCAAGTGGTATCATGTACCACTGTGCTAAGCACTGGAGATACAAAAAGAGCCAAAAGTGAGTCTCTGCCTTCAAGGAGTTTACAATCTAATGGGAGAGACAACAGGCAAGCAAATATATACAAAGTGAGCTATATACAAGATAAATAGAAGATAATTAAAAGAGAGAAGGCACCGGAATTAAGAGGAGTTTGAGAAGGCTTCCTGTAGAAGGTGAGATTTTAGTTGGGATTTAAAGGAAGCCATGGAGATCAGTAGTTAGAGCAGAGGAGGGGGAGCCAGCCAGAAAAGCTGAGAGATGGAGGATCTGGCTTGTGGAACAGCCAGGAGGCTGGTGTCACTGGATTGAAGGATACCTGTCTGGAAGGAAGATGCAGGAACACTGGAAAGGTATGAAGGACTTTAAATGCCAAAATGAGTATTTTGGATTTGATCCTGGAGGCAATAGGGAGTCACCAGAGTTTATTGAATGGAGGGATGATATGATTGGTTCTTTGCTTTAGGAAATTCACTTTAAAGGCTGAATGGAGGATGGCTGGAGTGGGGAGAGATTTGAGGCAGGTAGACTTACCAGCAGGTTATTGTAACAATCCAGGCATGAGGTGATGAGAATCTACACTAGAGTGGTGGCAGTATTGGAGGAGAGAAAGGGGTATATTCTAGAGATGGTGCAAATCAACAGGCTTTGGCAACAGATTGGATGGGGGTTGGGGAAAAGCCAGTAAGTCAGTTAATAAATATTAAGTACCTACTATGTGCCTGGTACTGTGCTAAACATTGGGGAAACAAAAAGATGCAAAAGACAGTCTTTTCCCTCAAGGAGCTCATAATCTAATGGGAGACTGCAAGAAAACAAATATGTATAAGCAATCTGTATTCAGGAAAAATAGGAAATTAGGAAAATAGGAAAAAGAAGGAAGGTGATAGAATTAAGAAGGGTTGGGAAAGATTTCCTGTAAAAGATGGGATTTTAGCTGGGACTTGAAGGAAGTCAGGAAAGCCAGGAGACTCCCAGTTTTCTGTGATCTGCAAGTTTGATGAGCATACCACCTACTTTTATCCAAGCCATTGATAAAGGGCCAAACATAGATCCTTTAAGCATTTCTCTGGAGACCTCCTGCAGCTTTGATATGAAAATAGTAATGACTATTTTTGTTGGGCCACTCAACCAGTTCTGAACCCAGCTGACTGTACTATTGTCTGATTCATATCTCTCCATCTTATTTATAAAAATAGTATGAGAACTTTATCAAGGTAACCCATATCTATAGTATTCTCAGCTACTATTGTCCAAAAAGGAACTTAGTTTAGTCTGGTATGACCTATTCTTGGTAAAGTCATATTTGTAATCATAGTTTCAATTTTTAAATATTTGCCAACCATCTCTTTAATGATCCATTCTAGAATTTTCCCAGGAGCCGAGTTTACTGGCCTATAGTTTACTATTGGCACAGAGGGTTACCCAGAGGGACACAACCAGTATGTGTCAGACGCAGGACATTCTGAGTCTTAAGACTTACTCTCTATCCACTATGTTCAAGCTGCTTAAACCGCCTAAAAATGTTTTTTATTATGTCTGTGTTTGATTTTTTTTGGGGGGGGGGGGCAGTTGGAGTTAAATGACTTGCCCAGAGTCATACAGCTAACAAATGACTGAGGCCAGATTTGAATGCAGATCCTCCTGACTCCAGGGCAGTGCCCTATCCACTGTACCACTTAGCTGTCCTTGTTTGATTATTTAAAAAGAAAATTGAGACAAATAGCATGAGAACAAGAAGCTAAGGTCTTCTAAAGGCATTTGACTTCTTGTCTACTTCTAAAATAGTAGAAACATATCTGGGGCCAGGACACAGTTCAATATCCTTCATTCTCCATATATCCCTCTCAGATCTAAAGTTTCAGGCAAATTGCTGAGAATGGAGGTAGACTTTGGAAGAAATGGAAGGCCTAAAGAGGAGTGAGAAGCCAAAGGTTATCAGTTGATGCCAGAGGCTAGGCTTAGCTTCAGCAGTAACCAATTGGCCTCAGTAAAAGCCTTTCACTTTGGAGTCTGGGAGATGGGAAAAACCCTGAAACAGTAAGTACACTTCCTAGAAGCTCAAACTTCTCTGGAAATGTTACAAATGGGGGTGGGGATGAGGGGAGAGGAAAAGTACCAAAGAGGTAAACTTAGGCTTGATGTCAGTAAAAGTATTCAAAGAATCAAGAGCTATCTAAAATGGAATGGTCTTCTTTCTGAGATAGGGGGTTCCTACTCCTCGAATGTCTTCAAGCAGTGGCTAGATGCTCATTTGTCATGCATCAGTTGAATGAGTTTCCCTCTAAATTCTGTCATTCTCTCCCAATCACATCCATAGGTCAGTGTGAACTCTCACTCATCACCGTTGGGTATGTCTTCTGTATGCATGCATTTCCCTTCCCACCTTCCCTCTCCTTTACTCTCCTCCATGCTGGACCATCTCCAGTCATTCTGATCGATATCTGGCTACTGAACCCAGATGGCTCTGGAGGAGAAGGTGAGGTTGCACAGTCCTCCCTCCCTTAAATATAACTCACTTCCAAGTCATGGTATTATCTTCCTGATGACACGGTCCTCTTCAAGAAAAAGGACACACCACCACCACAACGACCCACCTCCATAGGATTTCCCAGCGCAGCCCTGTTTAGTCCTCAGTGAATTGACTTACCAATTTCTCCTTCATTGTTCAGGTCAAATTCCATATACTTCTCTGGAAGACAGAGTAAGAGTCTATGTTAGATAGAGTCCAGGGAAAGCAACAAACAAGAACTTCATCAAAGGGCCAGACTATCTCAGCATCAGTTGGCTCAGAGAAACAGGAATGGGGAAAGGAGAGCACAGAACTGAGTCAGAAGGCTTGGGTTTAAGTCCTAGCTTTAAGACTTCTGAGCTGTGTGACTGTGGGCAAGTTGCTTAATTCTGAGCCTCAGTTTTCTCATCTGTAAAATGAGGATGATAATGATGATACTCCCATCCTCATAGAACTGTTGTGAGGGAAACACTTTATAAACCTTCAAAAATAACATAAATGTGAATTATTATTTTCTTGGCAGTCTACTCAGAGAACTAGCATTTTCTTTCATCCTTATTCACATTCCTCCACTGACATCCAGTTTATCTTGAAAGGAAGGGTTTAACCTCTCTGAGACCCAGCCCTTTCTGGAAAGTGGAGGTAATGTTACCTGCTTCCTCCCTGTCTTTCTGTAATACTATGAAGATAATAAGAAATTGTGGAGAAACAAGTCCATCCATTCATTACTGGTGGAATTACAAGCTTGCAGAATCTTTTTAGGGAATAGTCTGGCAATGTGTAGTAAAAGTCACAAAAATAATCACACTCTTCTACCCAATTGTTGGGAATACACCCTTAAAGAGTCATTTTGAAAAAGAGCAATCTGTTAAAAAAAAATTTCAAAGCAGCATTTTATATGGATATATAGATATACACACATATATTTATGTATATATGTATATACGTGTATAATTGCAAAACAAAGATGGAAAAACAACCCAAATATCTAACAATAGAGGAATTAAGGGTTAAATTATAGTACATGAATATAATGGAAGACTATAATGCATTTGAGACCAATAAACTGGAGGAATTAAAAAAAAAAACTTTGTAAGGAATAAGCATCGTAAGGTGGCAAGAGTCCTGGATTTGTAGTCTGAGGTTCTGGGTTTGAATTTTACCTCTGCTACTTGCTACCTGTGACTTTGGGCAAGTTTTTTGACCTCTCTGTTTCTGGTTCCTTATCTGTAAAATGATGAAGTTGGACCAATGGCTGCTAAGGTCCCTCCCATCTCTAGATCTATGATTCTATGACCCTAAGACCTTTATAGAGTAATGCAAAGGGACCGCTCCTCCAAAAAAAGCAAAACTAGAAGGACAGAATACACTATGTCTATATGATAGCACAATAAATGAGAAAACAAGAAATTCTGATGTGGACTTAGAAACTAAAAGGCCTTTTGCTGAAAGTGGGATGAGTCTTTTAAAAAAATTTTATTTATTTAATTTTTAATTTCTGGAATAAAATAAGCGTTTCCATAATGTAGTATAATAAAAAAAATATGATTGCACATGAAACTGCAAATCTATTATGTACAACTTGCTATTCTTTTTAAATATATAATAAAGTTATCAGGGAACTTTCTTTTTCCCTTTTTTTCTGAGTCTTGAAGAAAGTCAGGGAGACCTAAGAGATAGAGATGAGGCAACTAAATTAAATTAAAAAGTACCAAAAAGTTTTTACGATACTTCACTGAAATTAAGATGTACTAACCAAGTTTAGTTGGTTGTGTTGATTTTTAGTAATGTTTTTAGTAAAATATTTAATTTTCCAAAAAAAGTGATCAGTGAGATGACACATAGGAGATTCTTTGAACCACTAGGAAGAAAGGTAGTCTAATTATCTATGAGATTGAGGGGAAAAAAGAAATGTAATGAAAGGGAATGTTGTCCAACCTCTCCTCTCCAGTATCCTTTGCTAGGTTTTGATCTGTGTGACATAAGCTCCTGTGTCACATGGGCATCCTCTAAGGTTCTGTCATGAGCTTCCTCTCTACTCTAAACTCTCTTAGTTGGTAAACTCCTCAGCTCTCAAAAGCTCAAGTATCATCTGTATGCAGATGATTCCCAGACGTACACATCCACACCTAGTCTCTCTCTTGAGCTACAGTCTCCAACTGCCTCTTGGACATCTTGAGCCAGTGTCCTACCGGCATCTTAAAGTCAACATTCCCCCACCTTCTGAACTTTCCTATTAGTGTTGAGGTGACTGCCTTGCCTCAAGTCTCTCCTCCACTCAGCTGCCAAAGTGATTATCCTAAAGGGTGAGCCTGATCATGCTACATCCTATTCATTGAACTCCGATGGCTTCCCATTACTTCCGGAATCAAATATAAACTACTATTTGGCATTATGCTCTTTTCAACCTGTTCCCTCTGCACCTTTTCTGCTTTCTTACCTCTCTGGACTTTGCCACCATGACCCAGCTGCCTTTTCATCCTGGAACATCCCTCCTCCAGGCAGGCCTCCGTTATCCACTGGTGTGTTCCTTCTGGGTCCTTCACTTTGGGAATGGGCACAAACCAACTATGGTTCATTCTCCTCCTAGCTGTGCTTCTGACTCTCTGGACCTCATCCCCTCACACAATACCTTCTCCATCTTCCCTTTTCCCTCTGCCTTTTCAGCTCCCTTTTTTTGTATCTCCCCTCACACACATTAGAATGTAAGCTCTTTGAGGGCAGGAATTGTCTTTATTTTTGCTTGTAATTATATCCCCAGACACTCAATTTTCTGTCTCTCGTGCCTGGCAGGCTCTACTTGCTCACCTCCACTTCTCGTTTCTTTAGCTTCCTTCAAGACTGCAAGAAGCCATGCAACGATTTAAGACAGTTCTATGAGGGAAAATGCTACTCACCTCCAGAGAAAGAACTATGGAGTCTGAGTGCAGATCAAAGCATACTATTTTCTCTTTTTTGTTCTTTCTCATAGTTTTTCCCTTTTGTTCTGATTCTTCTTTTACAACATAACTAATGTGGAAATATGGCTAATAGGATCGTTCATGTATAGCAGAATGCATGCTGTCTTGGGGAAGGGGGAGGGAAAAATTTAGAACTCAAAAAAAATTCACTTATAAAAGGGAATGTTGAAAATTAAAAATTAATTAAAGAAAAAAAAGACTGCAAGAGGCCTTTCCCAGTCTACTCCGCCACTAACACCCTCTCTCTGAGACTGCCTTCTACCCATCCTGGATCTACTTTGTATATATCCAGTTATTTGTATCTGGTCTCCCCCTTTAGATAGGGAGCTCTTTGAGGGCAGGGACCATGGTTTTTGGTCTTTCTTTGTAACCTCAGTCCTTAGCGCACTTTGTAAGTGTGTAGTAAATATTTGTAGACTGACTGGCTGATAGCATGCTATAAAGTTTGTTTGCTTAGGGTCACGAAGTTGTCTATTACTGCTTGTGTGTCCTGCCCAAGGACAAAGCTTCCTCTGCCCCATGTGTATGGACCCTCCAGAAAAGATTTACCCACTCACACTCCTTACATATATATTTCTTCTTTGGGGGGGATTGCTGGCTGGAAGCTGGAAGGCATGGCCTGAGACAGAAGAGTCTTTATGCTGCCTCTTTTCCAACATGGGCTCCATGTTCATGTTTTCTTTTCATCCCGTGCTGCTGGGATTCAATGGGCAGAAATCCTGTCCCCCTGCCCCGGTGCAGCTACACAAATGCCCATTCTCCACAGGGGCTCCTGAGACACTCTGCTTGGAGGGGGAGAGGGCAGCTCACAATGGACCAATTGTGCAAGGCTACAGAGAGCCAGTGGGGCTCGGATAGCAAAGCAGAAAAAAGCCAGCCAGGCAAACCTGAGGCAGGGGAGGAAGAGAGGAAAAGGAGGAAGGGTCTTGCCTAGGGTGGACTCTAGGGCAGGGAGCCCTAAAGGTGTGGAAAGTATCTTCTGGGCAGGAAAGGTCAAAGTGAGCGCCAGTCTGAGGGACCAAGAAAGGAATAGGAGGGCAAAAACTCTTCCCTCAGTAGGGTTCACTGAGAACCCCCACACTCGGTGTATCCGGCCTGGATTTCACAAAGGGACAGGGTGAGTTCCAAAATGGATATAAGGTCATGGCCCAGACCCATGGGACAGAGATCTATCTGGCTGCTTTGTTTGCTGCCCAAGGAATGAATCCAAAGAGAACAAGGGACAAGTCAACATCAACTGACCCTGGGCTTTCCCAGGACAGAGGGCTTCGTCTGGAAGCCCTCCCAGAGGGGTTCCGGGGGCTGCCAGCCCAGGCTTACCCTTGAAGGCTGTGAGTTTTTCCTCCAGATTTTCTTCATCACTGTATTTCTGGTCACAGAGAAATTCCTGAGAGAGAGAGGAACAGTCCTCAGGGGAGGGGAAGACAAGGAGGGCGGATTCAATGACAAAAGTTCATTTGCTTACAGACTCCCTCCACAAGCCAATGAGCCAAGGAGGGTTTCTGTACTCCAGGGTGGCACCAAAGGGAGAGGTCAGGCTCTACGATGAGAGATACTGGTTGGATGAGTTCCATCACTAATTCATTCATTCAACAAACATGAGATAAGCACCTACTGTGGGCAAGGGATGAGCTCAGTGTTATAGTTAGCTCACAGTAGCTCTCTGAAGTCTAGAGATGGAGACAGATGCAAAATGGGAGACAGGAGTGTCTTTCAACAAAATCTGAATATCTTCAACTGTACCTGGCCAGACACATCATGACTCCTGTGCTTCCACTTCCCAAGATAGCCTGATGGAGTACCAAGAGTATACCTGGGTTCCAATCTGAGCTTCATTTTGTAATCCTCAGCAAGTTGAGGTTTTCAGAGCCATAGTTTGCTCATCTGTAAAATGGGACTATAAATATCTGATCTACCTAACCCTATTCCCTGAGGACTACTATGAGGGTCAAATGACATCACAGGATCATAGACCTAAAGTTGAAAGGAATCTCAGGGCCATCTGGTCCAACCCCCCTCACTTTTACAGATGAGGAAAATGAGACCAAGAGAGGTCATACAAAAAGCTTAGAGGTGAGATATGAACTTCTCCATAGTTCGTTAAGGTCCTCTGATAATTTACAGGAAAAGTGCTGCCACTTTGAACCTTTCAAAAGTAAAGAGGAATGATAGATCTCAGAACTTAGAAAGACTCTTACAAGATCATCTGGTTCAACCCCCTGCCTTCAAGCAAGCAAAGTATGTATGAGTAATTCAACTTTACAGATCAGACATAAATCTACTTAAATAAATACGAGTGTGTTGGGAAAATATGAAGTTATATGTATATATAAGGGATTAATATTCTTTGGGGACTTTTGTTTGTTTTCTTTCTCACATTCCCTCAAACTTCCATTTTTCTCCAGAATTTGGGTGGGGGGGGTTGGAGATTGAGAGAAGTGACTTTGGGTCTACCTGGGGGGATGTAAAGGAAAATTCAATCAATTTTGCTCTAGTGAAACATAGGCAAATCCCTCCCCTACCCCCCCCCCCAAAAAAAGTACAGTCCTATGCAAAAATCACAGAATACAAATCACAAGGTTTTTAAGGAAAATGGGATTATGGGCACAAGGCTCAAAAACTTAGTGACAAAACATGACACTTTTCGTTCCAAAAGCCCTAAAGTTTGCTTGTGGAAGTGGGCATTGCAAAGGTTGTTGCTTGTGAGTTGGTATGAAGTGGTACCGTTTTCTGCTTTCTCAATGTTCCTCTTGGAAAAAATAGCGTATAAGTAAACTTGAAACTGGAGTTATGCTCAAAATGTTCCCTCATATTTCAATTGCATTGGAACAAATTTGTGTTTTTGAAACAAGTATTACAGCAGAACTATATGCTGACTATTTCAGAGTATGAGTAGCAAGGGCAGGAGGAGATGGTGTTGCCAAGTCCTGTCATTGGACACATCTCTTCTAACATACACCCCCTTCTCTCCTCTGACACTGTCAGCACCCTGGTGCAGACCCTCAACATCTTATGCCTGGCCTATTGCAATAGCTTCCTGGCTGATCCATCTGCCACAAGCCTCTCTCCATTCCACCCACTCTCCAATCAGCTGCCAAAGTAATCTTCTAAAATGCAAGTCTATAGAGCACTGGAGTCAGGAAAACCTGAGTTCAAATCCTGCCTCAGACACTTGACACTTATTAGTTGTGTGACCCTGGGCAAGTCACTTAATCCCAATCACTACCCTTCCATAAATAAATAAATAAAGTAGAATGTAGGTCTTACTCCCCCACTAAAATAAGCTCCAGTGACTTCCTATGACCTCTAGGATCAAATATAAAATCCTCAGTTTGACTTTGAGAGTCCTTCACAACCTGACTCCTTTCTACCTTTGCGGTCTTCTTACTGCCCTCCACACATTGTATGATCCAGTGACACTGGTTTTATCACTGTTCTTTCCCATTCACTCTGTGCCTTTTCATGGGCTGTCTCCCATGCTTGGAATGCTCTCTCTCCTTGTCTCTGCCTCCTGGCTTCCTTCAAGGTCCACTTCAGATCCCACCTTTGGCAAGAGGCCTTTCCTGGTCCCCTATCCCCCCAACTATTGGTGCTTTCTATGAGATTACTTCCCACCTTCCCTATATATATGCTGTATGTATAGAGTTGTTTACGTATTCTCTCCCCCATTAGAATATGAACTCCTTGAGGACACGGTCAGTTTTGGACTTTCTCTGTATCCTCAGCATTTATTATAGTGCCTCCCCCCAAATAAGCATTTAATAAATGCTTGTTGACTTGAGTTGGTCCGTGAAGAATATCACATACAGGGGCAGCTAGTTGCTGCAGTGGATAGAGCATTGACCCTGGAGTCAGGAGCACCTGAGTTTGAATCTGGCCTCAGACATTTACTTTGGTCACCTCCAAAAAAAGGAAAGAAAATTTCCTCCATGGCTCCTCTCTCTTCCCAGGACCCCACATTCCTGCATCAACTAAACCAGAAACCAATGAGATTAAATGAAAAGAGCAAGACAATGTAAACAAGGGTGAGGATCTCTGACTCTGTGACATTCAATCAGTTATCTGAGCAGGAATTGAGAGTCCTGCTTCTGCCACTGACTCTATGTGACCCTGAGCCTCAGTAAAATGGGGGCTGCCCTAGAATTCAGGAGTCCTTAGTCTAGGGCTTGTGACCTTTTTCTTAAAAAAAAAAAACAAAAAACAACACAACAAATCTTAAAATTGCATTTTAATATAATTGATTTTCTTTGTAATCTTACACATTTTATTTATGCATTTATATGTTATATGTATATTGTATTTACACACGTGTGTATGGATACATACATATGTGTGTGTTTACATATACACATACACATTAAGAAAGGTCTGTTAGGCTCCACTGAATTGCCCAAGGGGTCTAAGACATGATAATGGCTAAGAACTCGATTAGAGGCTCTCCTTGGGCCCTTCCAAAACCAACAGCCTATGATTATAGCTGCACACCCTTTGTCAAAGGAGGAAGCAAATGTGACCACCATGAATGAGGTACTGGAGTTTGGCAGCTGTAATTCCCTAGCTTAGCCACCCAGGCACTGCTAGCCCTATCCTGAGACAAGGCTCAGCTGACTTGGCTGGCTACCACGTCCCAGTGACTGCCACACCTGGGGCCTGATTTGTATGCGCCCCATCCCTCTCTTCTGTATTCATTTTACTGTAAACTGAATCTAGTCTTCCGTGGCTTCAAAGCCTCTCTTCTCAGAGGCCCCTCTCTTTCAAGGTTTTCTACTTGACTTCCTCTTTTCCAATCTTTTTTCCCCCCAGGGCCTTCCTCTGGGTCTTAGTTACTTCCTATCTAAAATGAAGGAGTTGGAGTAAGTCATCTCTACTCTGCCATCTTTTCACCTCTAACATACTGTACTACTCTAAGATCCCTTCCAGATCTGACATTTGACAGCCTATGGTCCCTTTCAGCTCAAAATTTCTATGAAATCTTGTAACAGCTCCTGATACTATATTGAGCGTGGATGAATTAACTTGTTAATTCATGCATTCATTCAACAAACATTTATTGAGCACTACCTGTATACATGGCATCTTCCTAAGTATTTGGGGAGTGGGGTCAAAATCAAGGTAAGTACAAGGCAGAGTCAATTCTCTCAGAAACAAAACCTACACCCATGAAACAACTAGGAAAAATTTGCAAAGTTGGACATGAATAAATGTAAGAAATAGAAACTGTATTCCCAAGTGCATATTGGAACATGGGCCAAAAGAATTATCAATACTGGGTGGAGATAAACAGGGAAAGCTTCTTGGATTGCATCTGATGTAGATATTTTCATTTTGATCTCTAAACAAATTCCTTTGAGAAGATTCAAGTGTGGTGTAGAAGAAATAATCAGAGACCAGGTGTTAGAACACCTGGCTTCCAGTCTCAACTCTGCTATTCTCATAAGATGGGAGGGACTTGAGAGATCATCCAGTCCAAACACCCCTGTCCCATTTTACAGATGGGGAAACTGAGGTTCAGAGAGGGAAAGTAATTGGCCTATGGTCATAAGATAATTAGCAGAAGGGCTATGATTTGAACCCAGTCCTCCAACTCCAAATCCTACTTCTGCCACTGACTTGCTGTTTGAATTGGGGCCTCAGTTTCCTCATCTGTAAAATGATAGGGTTGAGTCTTTTCTACCATGCACATTCTATGTTCTTCCCACTATACTATGCTATTAGCTCCATGAATTAGTGTATGATCTTAGCCAAGTCCTTTCCCATCTGTAAAATGTAGAGAGTTGAAATAGATGGTCTCTAATGTCCATTCTAGAAACATTCTATTTCTCTAAAATTCTATTTATAAAGAGCTGTGAGTTTTCTGCATTTCTTCTTTCCTGCTGCATCTAGAAGCTATCCTGGTCCCTCTACTCCTTATTTCTCCAGTACCCATAAGGCTTCCCTTGGGGTATGTATTGTAGTAGTATGAGGCCCCAGAAGGGAAGTTAAAAGTAACCTCCTTCTTTTGGTCCCAAAAGCCTAAATGCCTTAGCTAACAGAGGGGCCAGTAATGGAAGAAGCAGCTGAGATCAAACTGCAGGAGAGAGAGGCTGACCCTCTCTCCTCCATGCCTCCTCCAGATGGTCCTCAGAGCTGGCTCACTGCTCACAGCAGCTGCTGCTGACTGAATTCCCCTCCCTCCTTCCCCCCATCCCCACCACAAGAGGAGGGAAAGAACACATCAGAGGCAGAGGCTCTTGGGAAGCTAAATGGTCAGAGCAGGCTTCTCAGCTTCATGTGTCTGACTCTAACCATTTGAACCACCTGCCTCTTGTCCTGTACTGTCCACAGTTTCCTCCTTAAAAGGAGAGTGGAAAGGGAATAAGTACTTATTGAGTACCTCGGGTACTTTACAAATTATATCTCATTTGTTCTTCTCAACATCCCTGTGAGGTTGAGTTTTATCCTCCTTCTGCACTTGAGGAAACTGAGGCAGGCAGAGGTTAAGTGGCTTGCACAGGGTGACACAGTAAGCACTTAAGGTTGAATCTGAACTCAAATCTTCGTGACTCCAGTCCCAAAGCTCCATCCAGTGCACTACCCAGCTTTCTCTGATCTTCCTTGTCTTTGGATAATGACTCAAAGGTATGTACTACAGTAGGAGCAATGACCCTTGGCCCAGTTCTCTGATAAACCCTTTGCTAGTGCACTGGGTTGTAAATTAGGAAAGTGGCTGGTATGGGAAGTTTCAATGGAAACTGAAAATCTTAAAAAAAAAAAAAGCCCTCACAGCTATGGATAGGAGATATATTGTGAATCAAACAAGAGATAGAAGCAATTACAAAAGATAAAAGAAACTGAAAAGATTCTGCACAGACAACATTAATGCTTCTATGATAAGAAAGGAAATGATTGAAGAGGTAAAATATCTTCTCATCAAACTTCTCTGATAAATAAAGTGAAAGAAATGTCTTTATCTTTTGAACCAGAGAATCCATTGCTGGGCTGATATCCCAAGAAAGTTTTCAATACGAAGAAAGTCTCCATATACTCCAAAATATTTTAGAAGAGTTTTTTGTGATAGTTAAGACTTAGAAACAAAAGTTGATGCCCATGGATCGGGCAATAGCTAAACAAATCATGGTACCTGAATGTGACGTGTAGAATGAATAGAGAAGCATGGAATTTAAATGAATTGCTGCAAAGTGAAGTAAGCTGGGTCAAGAAAATAATATGCACTATAACTACAACAATCTAAATAGAAAGGACAACAAGAAACAAAAATCTGAAGTAAATATAACAAAAAGGTCCCTTCAAGACTTGAATGAAGAGATTAGAAGGCACTCCCAACCTACTCCTTCCTGGAGGTAGGAGGATGACAATGGACATGATTTCAGATGTTTTCAATGTATCGGTCAGTTGTGCTGATTGCTTTCCTCTCTAAAAAATTCCATTTGTTCTGGGAAGGGGTTGTAGAGGGATATTTGGATAATTGTGATGATGTAAGGAACAGGAGATAGCAATAAAAACTTTTTTTTAAAAAAAGCCTAAGGATTCCTGTCTCTCTGTCTGTCTCTCTCTCTCCATCCACCCCCATGTAGGCAGCTCAACACTGCTCTAACTATCATCAAGACCAAATTCCCTCCACTTTATCACCTTACCTATATATGCAAAATACACACATTCACACATACCCACGTGCCTTTTCCACTTCAAGTTACCTTATTGCAAAGGGTTCTTAACCTGTTTTGTGTCATTTGCCCCTTTGGCAGAATGATGAAACTTATGAACCCTTTCTTAGGATGATGTTTTAAAATGCATAAAACACAATGGATTACAAAAGAAACCAATTATATTTAAAAGTAGTTGTTTAAAAATTGGAATTGTCAGTTGACCCCATGTTAAGACCCCCTGACTTATTTTCTCCTTGAAGACCACCCCTGGAGTTCATTTTAAGCTAAGTTCACCAGAATAAAAATGGTTTCTTGTGTTCGGGTGAGGGCATCACACAGTGTGACTTGCCCTGGTCTTGAACTCTTTCTAAAGAGAATCAGCATAGCATGGCAGAAAGAACTTTGAACCTGAAATCAGATGCCCCAGCTGGGCTCACAGTACGGGTTCTGTCATAGATCTTGCTATGTGACCTTGGACAAGTGACAACCTTAAGTGGAATCAGTTTTCTTATCTGTAAACTGAAGATGTTGAAGAAAAAACTTGTACTCTGCAATTTAGGTTCAGGTCTGCTAGAAACAATTTAATTTATCATCTAACTTCTAAGCTATTTCTAACTTAAGAGAGATGTCCAAACTGGCGTAGTCTCTCGTGCCCCTGGATGAGACTTTCTGCTCCAAGAAGATTTCCAGTAACACTTAGAGGAACCTTAAACAAGGAAAAGATATCTTAAAATGGGAGTCTGGGTTAACATTTCAGAAGGGACCATCCAAATCACTACCCTCTATCTGCCTCCAGGACTAGTTGGCCTCACTCCAGAAGTTAAACAAAAGGGACCTCCTACCTCCAACAGATAACTTAATCCCTTCCCAGTGTAGAAGGCCAGCCTACCAATCATTTCAGGTGGGCAGGTAAGGCGATTTCCCTCAGATGGGTCAATAACCAGATCACTTCAAGGTTAGGGAAGGTGTAGTTAAATTTGATTATCATCTTTACTCCATTTTCCTAACGAAAACCATGTGTGCTTTTGTCCTCACCTATCATCCTCTTTTCCAAGGCGTTTTCCCCAAAAGTCTGGAAAGGCCTTTAAAGAGATATATTATTTCTAAAGAAACTAAAAAGGTTTTTTTTAAATATGCTTCTATAGGGCTAATAATCCTTACCCTTCTTTTCTCATGGAAGTGTTGTGAGGATTGAATGTTATAATTGTAGTGAAAGTGCTTTGAAAACTGCTAAGGTATTATTAGTAGTTTTTCCTCCCTTTCTTCTCTTCCTTTCTTTCTCAGTCTCAACCTTCCCTAAAGAGAATGACTTCCACATTTAAGAGAAAAACGTATCAGCAAATGATAGTGAAGCCTCTCAGAAAGGAGGTGACAGACTACAGGCACAGTGACACATATTTACAGACATGGTCAATAGGTTGATTTGTTTCACTTGAGTATTACAAAAGAGAGTGTGTTAGTAGGGGTGGGGGTGGGGAGTCGTTGGGAAAGGACTGTGATGCTAAAACATTTTTTTAAAAATATAGACATGAATATTGGGCATAGTGGAGGCAAAATGACTCAGCAGAAAATCCACTAGACTGAGTATTCTCATCCTTGGGGAACTGAGTTCAAATCTTGCCTCAGTAACTTAGTTGACTAACCTTGAGCAAGTCACTAAACCTGTCAGGCAGTAAAATGGGAAAGATAACCCCTATTTTGCCAGGCAGTGAGGTGCAGCATTGGATAAAGCACTGGACTTGGAACCAGAAAGACTAATCTTCATGAATTCAACTCTTGCCTCAGACACTTACTAGCTACGTGACCCTGAGCAAGTCACTTAATTCTCTTTGTCTCAGTTTGTAAAATCTGCAAAATGAGCTATGGAAGGAAATAGCAAGCCATTCCAGTATTTTCACAAAAAAAAATCCCAAAATAGGGTCAGAAAGAGTCAGACATGACTGAAAAAACTCAATAACAACTACCTTACAGGGTCCTTGTGAAGATTAAATGAGCTAGCTTATATAAAGTGCTCTGCAAGTCTTAATGGGCTATAGAAATGCTAATTGTGTGTATATGTGTATATGTATATAACATCATATATGTACATGTAAACACATGTATACATTATATACACATATTGTATATATATGTATATAAATCGTACACACGTATGTATAAAATCATTATTATTGTCTGGTGGAAAAAATATAGAAGGTACTTAGCTACATCCCTGAGACCCCTGGGAAATTATTCACCACTTGTACTCTGGGTGGTGCAGTGGGTAGAGCACCAGTGCAGGAGTCAGGACCTGAGTTCAAATCTCACCTCAGACACTTGACACTCACTAGCTGTGAGTGTCACAATTGCCTCATCCTGGGTCATCTCCAGTCATCCTGATGAATATCTGGTCACCAGATTCAAATGGCTCTGGAGGAGAAGTGAGGCTGGTGACCTGCACAGCCCTCCCTCACTCAAAACAAAATCAAGTGCAAGTCACGTCATCATTTCTCTGATGGCATGGTCTTCTTGAGCAACAAAGGACAAACACACAAATCTGTCCAAGGCTCCAGCCCAACTTTACCTTCTCCCAAAGTCCTGGTTTTCCAAATCAGGGCAGTTTCCCTGGCTAGCCACCATCTCCATGGTTTCTTCCCTGCTCTAGCAGCCATGATAGTTAGGAGTGAGTCAACTACGGGCTGCAAGGACCAGGTAAAGGAGAACCCCCACTCTGATGCATCCTATAGAGGCTGCATCTTTAAATGCCTCCATTGAGGATCCACCTCCAAAATGAAAAGGAAGAAACCCAGAGGATTTTTGCCTCCATTGACAAAACAAAAAGTTGGTATAGGAATACAGGACAGTTATAATTTTGTTCTCTAGAGTTTTCTATAAGGACTAGTGTGTGACCATCCTCAAAAGTTGTCAGGGGGAATTTTAGGAGCAATGGAGACTTCCAGCCAGTATGAGAAATGTGGGAAAGCACAGAACGTAGGAAGATAGCTCTGGAAGGGCCCACAGTGATCATGCAGCCCAAGCCTCTCATTTTACTGACGAGGAACCTGAGATTATAAATCGCTGTGGTATAGTAAAAAGAATATAGGGCCTAGAAACAGGAGAGATTTGGATTTGACCCCCAGCTCTGGCCTTTACTACTGATATGCCCAAGGAAAAGGAAATGGGCCTCAGTTTATAGGATTGTGGAATGGAATCAGACACAGCCTATACCAAGCAATGAATGTAATCTAAACGCTAGCTGATATAGTGGAGAAAGTACTGGACCTGGAGCCAGGAAGACTCATTTTCCTGAGTTTAAATCCAGTCTCAGACACTTACTATGTGTGTCCCTGGGCAAATCACTTAACCTAGTTTGCCTCAGTTTTCTTATCTGTAAAAAGAGCTAGAGAAAGAAATGGCAAACTACTCCAGTATTTTTGCCAAGAAAACCCCCAAATAGTGTCACAAAGAGTCAGATGCAACTGAAAACAACCAAGCAACAACATAAATGCTATCTATTTTAATAATTATTAGTAGTATTATTTTAAAGAAGTATACTTGAACTCTGCAGAATTTCCAGAAAAGTTAACCATTTGTAGAACTATCACAGAAGGCATTCAAAGTCCGGCAAGAATTGAACTTGATGGCTTTTGAGATCTCTTCCTAGAGTTCTAAAATTTAGTGATTCAATATGACATTATTTGATATGGAATGTACTATGAGAACTGGTACTAGGATATGGGGATCCTAGTACCTTTGCTCCTCATTAGGTTTTAGCTATAATCCTCTGATCTTATCCTAATGAAGTTGAACATTTGTGAATCTAGCAAGCAATATATTATTGGGCATCAGAGCTCACTTAGCTAGAAACATGTTTATTGACTGATTCTATGACCTATTTATTATCTGACTCTGCTAGCCTCGCTTGCCTGTTCCTTCCTGACTTAGCTGACTTTTCTGAACTTTACATCTTACCTGCCTGCACCTTCCATACCCTGCCTGGTCTTGTTCTCTCCCTTGGAGGGATCTATATGGCAGAATAGTGTGGAAGGCAGTTACATTCTGGACCTCATCCAGAGGGGTTCAATGTCTCAAAGGACCAAGAGGATTTGAGTATAAACCTTGAAACCAAGTTCAGCCTTATAGAAAGCTTCCAATGTCTTTACTAGTGTAGCACAGAAGCTTCTACAAGGTCAGGGCTCTATATTACTTGTGATCTGGGTAGTGCCTGCTGAATTGTAGGAGCTGTGTAAAGGTGATCACCAAGACCAATGATCTCACATTCGCCTTGGAAGCTCTCTTTCCTTGAGAGGACTTAACCCTCTTGCTAATGATCAGAAGGAGAGAAAAACAACCAATTATGCAAACGAGTCAAACCCCAAAGAAATTCCATCTTCACCTCCCCATGACTCTGGTCCCAAAGTGGCCAAGGCCAGCTGAACCTTTGGTGGTGACACTGTATCTGGGGCTCACGTGGCAGCTTATCAGCCATCTCCCTTATAATATATTAAGGAAGAGCAAGAGAGAAGGGTGTTTTTGTAATGCCAACTGGGCACATTCACTCAGGCACATATATGGGTGGCACACAACCTTCCCAGGTATAGATATAAACCCTTTTCTTTCCTCCCTTGTGAATTTATACCCACCCACCCTCTGCACACATTCAAATGGGTTGTGCTTAGCTTTTTATTGTTTGTGCGGGTACGCATATGTGCATGTGTGCGTGTGTGTGTGTGTACCTAGGTCTTCAATTGTTACTTTCATTCTAAAGTGACCCTTCAGAAATAAGGTGGATGTAAAATTTTAAATGTCCTTTAAGCCATTTGGGAAGGCTAGGAGTATGGGGCAGGCTTTGGGCCACAGATCCTTATCCTCATAAGCAAGAGAGCACTGTGTAAGAGCAAGGCTGCAACAGGCTGGTGAACTGGAGGACAGGGCAGACTATGTCTCTACAAAAGTCAGTCAAATGGCACCCTGAAGGTTTCAACTCTCCTTGAGTTCATAAGACTATCACAAAATCCTAGATTTAGAGCCATCAGAGACATGAGAGATCCAATCTCCCTCCTCTTCCCCACCCCTCCTTAGTTTGCAAATGAGGAAGTGACTCGTCAGGGGACACAGTCAGTAATGAACAGAACTGTGATTAGAACCCAGATCATCTGACACTGATCCAATTATCCTTTCCACTCTACGGCAATCTTCCCAGACTAGGCAGAGGCAGCTTGGGCATTCTAAAGCTCTGCCCACACAGTCCTGGGCCTCCTGGCCCCTGTGGGAAGTCTGAGCAATTTCTCTCTTTCCCATATAAGGCTGGACCTGGCTGGCCTGGGGTCGCCCCTTTCCTGTCGTCTGGGCCGTGGAGAATGTCAGCTATGTGGGGGGAGTGGGGAGCAGTGCTCAGGCCCTAATCTCCGTAGTCCTTTAGACAAAATACACAGTGAGAAAACAAAAACATAAGGCTAGGGCTGGACTGTCCCCAGCCCAGACATCACAAGGGAGGGTTCCTAGCTTGCTCAAGAGAGAAGAGAAAGGAGCTATAGAGTAGAACCATATCAAGTGGCCCTTCCTCTGATGCCATCCCCCAAATTAGGGGCCAGATTCTTCAATCCCAAAGTCCCCATGGGGAATGTTTCTATTTTTCTCTATCAGTTTTGTGATCTGGAGCCCTGAGTCACTGAAACCCCACAGAACCTGTTGCTGGGATCAAAGGAGTCTGGGGATGGAAGGGTACTTTGGATAATCTCCTCGACCCCAATACCAAGCTTACCCGTCATGGTACAGAACAAATCAGTGTCTCCAAGCCCAACATGTTTGGTACCAAACAGAGGCTGCACATGAGGATCTGAACTGAAGGTGCTTCCTCTCACAATGACCTCTATTCTTCTCCAGAGCAGGCAAGGGTGGCTGGGTGCCACTTTCAGCAAGCAGGCCAGTGGCTCAGTGTACACACACATATCTCCCTCCCACAGTGGCATCACCAATGTGATGGGGGACTCTGTTCTTAAGGAGGGAAGGAGATGAGTTTACACAGTCCCAGAATCTCAGAGTTGGGAGGCCCTTCAGAAGTGACTGAGGCAAACTTGACCTTGAATGAAAATCCTTTCCACAGCATCCTTGAGGTGTCATTCATTTGGGTGACTCCCCCAGAGCCATAACTAGTAATATTGGGGCCAGAAGTGCACAAACTTTTCAACTGGTGCAACACAAGGGTAGCTGGAGGACAGGTCTAGGAGGAACAGTCCTAGTATTTGGGAGTAGGGAAGCAGGCCAATCAGTAGCTTCATTTTTTAGTTAATTTGTTTTTGCTCCCTATTTATTAAATTCTGTGCCACTGAAAGATTTGCTTCCACTGTAGGGCTCTTGGTACCCCATAGATTTGGTACCCTAAATACTCATCAGTGGGAGAATAAGTGAAACACTATAGTGCATGAATATAACAGAATATTATTGTGCAGGAAGAAACAGCAAATTCAATGAATTCAAAGTAACATGGGAAGATGTGTATAGACTGATATAGAATATCTAGACATACAATATATCCTGATATAGAATAAGCAGACCCAAAAAGATGATATGGACAACGAACCCAACAATATAAATGAAAAGCCGATAACAACTCTAGAAAACTGATAATGAACCATAGCTCCCAATTCCTAAGCAGAGAGGTAGAAGACTGCTGAGACAGAATTGTATACATAATATTATATACATTGTTAGCTGCAATATTATATACACGGTCCCCACGTCAGATCTTTTGTTTATTATTTTTCTTTGTTACCAGGGAAGGTTCAATCTGAAGTTGGGGGAGGGGTAGGGTATTTCTAACCCCCAAGAAATGATTATAATGGGAAGGCCATCAGTAAACACTTAAAAAATAAACTTTGGTACCCTGAAACAAAGCCCTAATTGCTTCACATTTGATTTTTGTCTTTGGTACCCCACACTGTCCATTCCTTGATGGCCCACCATATCTCTATAACTATCCACTAATGTGCCAAAGGAGATTTTAAGCTATGGGCAAAGCTTTTATACAAGCATTTCTTAGATTCTGGTCTTCTAAATGTTGCCACTGCTCATTGTGTTTCTAAGTACTTTGCAAAATACAAAGTTTTTTGGGGGAACTCACCCCACCATTCCTGAGCCTGCCATGCAGCTCACAACTGACCCTTGACTATCAACTCACCTAGTAAATTCTACAAGGTACACAGAGACCTCCTAGCCTACATTCCTAACACAGAGGCTTCTATGGTGTAAGAAAGCTGCTGTTGCTTGTAGGTAAGTTGGGGCTCAGGTGATGAGGGCTTGGCCCCTAGAATTACAAAACCAGATAGCTCCAGGTTAGGTTGAGATCAAGCCCCACCCCAGGGTCAGGGAGAAAGAGACAAACTTGCAACGAGACTAGCTCCAGAGGCCCAACCAATGGTCTCACTAACAGATTTCCTCATCTTGACCCCACTCAAGGTAGAGTCTACGTGGATCACTAAAATCCAAAGCTCCTCCCTTTCCCCAAACCAGGCTCAGTCCCTCCCAAAGCTAGTCCTCTATTTCCTGTTTGACCTTGGGCTAATTACTTAATCTCAGTTTCCTCATCTCTAAGATTCCAGGGGGAAGGAACTAGATGATCTCGAACTCTCTTCTACCCCAAAATTCATTGCTTCTAAAACTCCCACCCCATTCCATCCCATTCTACCCCACCCCAGATCCCAGAAGGGTGTGGCTGGCTGAGGAAATAGCCAGTTAAGCCTGCCTCCCTCCATTGTTTCTCCAGCCTGACTGCGTTCCCCAGTTCTGACTTCAGCAGCCAAATGCTCAGGGTCCTGCTGGCTTTGGGTGGACTCGTCCAGCATGTAACTCAAGCCTGGACTGGAGTGGCCCCACTGGGACCTGGAAGAGGTTAAAACACCAGGATCTTGTCCAGTGGCCTCATAAAGAGCCAAGAATGAGTATGAGTCTGGCAGTATCTTCCTGATGACTTGCCAGGCAGCTCCACAGCAGGGCTGACCTGAGAATGAACAGAAGCATCTTCCAGAAAGGCCGTGGGCATCCTTTCTAACTCTCTTTTCCAAGGAAGAAGAGCTATGAGGGGCAGAGAGTGTAGGGTGAGTCAACTCATTTGGGGGACCTAGGAGACATAGGAAATGCCTGACCCTAGAAGTTCCTCTGCTTCCCCAAATCTCTAATGTTTGGAGGAAGAACCCCATCCAATAGAACAAACCAAAACAAATACTCTGGGAGGTTAGGAAGTGTGCCACTGCATTTGCCCCACATGTCTTGTCTCAGCACACCCTGCCCAGCTCCAATTCCATAGTATAGCACCAGAGGGACAGACTCTGGGGAGTATGCCCCAGGGGCACAGTAATTCAGCATGAGGAGTAAAGGTATATACTGGGAGAGGGTCAGGTTTTGGGGGAGAGGGATGGGAAGTCTGTGTAGTAGAGTTAAAAGATCAGGAACTAGAATACTTTCTTTGAAAACCACTAGCTGGGTGATCGTAGGCAAGTCAATTCGCATGTTTAAGATAAGTCTTCTTATCTCTAAAATGGAGGTATTGATAACCACCCTACTACTTGCCCTAAGAGGATTTTTGTTTAGAAAGCGCTTTGGAAACCTTAAAGCACTATATCAATTCTAGCTATTATTATTATTATCATCATCATCAAGGCAGAGTTTGAGATGGTTTACTTTTCCAAGTAAAAACCTCATTATTTTGCTCAAATTATACATGTCAGGTATCCCCCACCACCACAAGATTAAACTCCCCATTCTTCTTTAGTGTTAAAAGAATTTTCTTATACAAACTATGATTAAAAGAAAATGATAAAAAAAATTCCTTTTCTCTTGGTCCTAACATGTAAGACATCAGCCCTCTTTGCCTCCCCATGGGGAAGTTCTAGGAGCTATGAAGGAAACATAGAGGTGGGAAGCTTGGCAGTGGGGAAAGAGTAATGAGTGGTATTCCCTGAGCCCAGCTTATGGATGAGGTGAGGGAAAGGGGACAAGAGGGACTCCAAATATCTAGAAACCAGAGCATGCATTTAGTTCATGAAACCTAGTGAAAAAAGCCATGATCTCAAAGTAAGAAGACCTGAGTTCTTGACTCAGCTCTGAGTGACCTTAGTCAAGTCATTTGACTTGACTCTATCTATTAAATGGAATTGAACCAGATATCTAAGATCCAGTCCAGCTCTCACCTACTTTGTTCCAAAGTCCTATCCTGTGCTAACTTTCTATGCTTTTATGACTTCTGAACTGGTCTTTAAGTCATTTGCTTTCAGGTTGAGAGTCCCTAATCCAGGGAAAGACAGAACCACACACTCACCAGCAATGGTCTATCCCAGCCCCCACTTTTCATGGCTGGAGATTCACAATTTGCAACCTGAAACTTCAGTGACCTTGAGCAAATTGAGAGAAAGATCTAACTTTAGTGGACAGCGGAATGGGTCAATTGGGACGTATATTTAGAAAAGAAGGTAGAGAAACTTGTAGAAGAGGAAAGTTTAAGTAGGGTGTGGGGACAACACAGATCTATTCCAATCATGGTCCCTAGGACAAGAAGAAAAATAAAGGAGAGGAAGGAGGGGGAAAAAGGGCCCAATGAAGTTTTAAGTTGCAAAAGTGAATGGAGGCAGATTCCAAACTTCTTTCCAGAGGGGACACAAATATTTCCCAAAGAAAGATACAAAAGAGGTGGGGGAGAGGTTCCAGGGTGACAGAGACCCAGGGAGCCAAAATATACTCCCCAGTTCACGGTGCTTACGGAAAAAGAGAGAAGCAAGGCAACCACGTCCCAGCGTGAGCCTGCCCGGACCCATGGCCTGACCTACGAATCGATCAGAGGGAAGTTTTTCCAGCCACCTAGAGGCAGCCAATGGCTTTCTTACCCTGTTAATTTCCTCCAGCCTCCTCCCCTGCCGGGCTTTCAGCAAGCCGAATGCTTTCCCTCCTGTAGAAAACAAAGACAGGGGAGTTTTGAAGGGGATCATCTTTTCCAAGCGGCATGATTCCCTCTCCCCCAAACTTTCTAGGCTGTAAAAAGTTAACTTGGAAAACCCGACGCAAGGCTGAAAGTTGGAGGACCAGGGGAAGTGGTTTGGGGACAGGCAGGTGTCCGAAGAAGGATGGGGGGAGGCGCGGGGGGTAAGGAGGATGGAGGTAGATTGGGAGGGAGGCGTCAGGAGAACGGGGAGACCGAAAGAGATTGGGTTACCTTGGAATCTCTTGCTCAGGGCTACAGACATGCCGAAGTCCATCTTTGCGGCTCTCCGGTGTGAAACTCCAAAGCAGAGTCAGTGGAGTGGGCTGCGGAGTCCTCTGGCCAGAGGCGGCAGTGGCTGGGGGCAGCAGAAGGGCGGAGGGACCGGCAGCGCTCCGGTCACACCCCCCTCCTCCCCGCCCCCGTCCCCCCTCCCAAGACAGCCCAGCCTCCCTTGAATACAACTATTATGTAGGACAACTGAGACAGCCCAGACCCTCTGCTGGAGAAAAGGGAAGAATGCAGAAACCAGCCCAGCCCGCCTCAACCTGTTGCTGTCCTCCTAGCCAGAGGGAAGTTTTAACCCTTGTGTGCCCACAAGTCGCAACCCCCAACCCCTCACCACCCCCAGCAGCAGAATCTCCTGCAGAAGGCCCCTGTATATGCTCAAGGGGAAGGCATATATGCGTTTGGAGGTCACAGACTCCCTGAAGGATTAAGGTGCGCCTGCCACGAGAGTGGCAGCCACACAGTATCAAGTCTAGGATGGAATTCTGGTCTGGGAATCGGTAAAGGAGGGGCGGATGGGGGGACACGCCACGTCTAAGCTCTGACTTAAGCTCTGACATTTTCTCTGGCTGTCTCCCATGCCTGGAATGCTCTCCATCCTCTGCTCGGACTACTAACCTCCCTGGCTTCCTTTAAGTCCCAACTAAAATCCCATGTTTGACAGGAAACCTTCCTCAATTCCTCTTAATTCCAGTGTTTTTCCTCTGTTAATTAATTCCTATTTGTCCTGTATGTAGCTTTTTTTTTTTTTGGTCTTTGCATATTGCCTTCGCCATTAGATTATAAATTCCTTGAGGTCTAGGGCTGTCTTTTGCCTCTTTTTATCCCATGTGCCTGACACATAGTAAGCCCTTAACAAGTACTGATTGATTGATTGATGGTTTGACTTTGGGCAAATCTGCTCTGAGACTCAATTTCACTGACTGTATGAAGTAACATATGAAAAAGATACTTGAATTCTTCTTTGGGACAAAAAGATAAGAGGCAGCCTCCTGTAGTGGAGTGTTGGACTTCAGATTGTGAAAGAACTGTGTGCAAATTCTGCCTCTAATATTCACTGGCTGAGGGGTCAAGTCACTTCACTGCTCTCTGAGCTGGGTGAGCCTGTTTCATTATCTAAAATGAAGGGGATCCTTTCTCCATCTGCCTCATTTGGCCCCTTTGAGCAAGGTGCACCTCAATTTCCTCATCTTCAAAATGGTGTTGCTAACCCCTGTAATGCCTACCTCACAGGGTTGTTTGAGAAAAAGCTTTGTAAACCTTCAAGTTTTATAGAAATGAGCTATTATTAAAGAAGTATTGAGGCATTTGGAGAAGAGAATGACAAACTACTTTAGTATCTTTGCCAAGAAACCCCCAAATCGGGTCACAAAGAGTCAGACAGGGCTGAAAAAGGACTGAAAAACAAAATGAGGAATTACTATTTGATAGAAGGCTCCTATTTCTAGAGCTATGGAAGGGACCTTAGTGGTCAAATAATCCAACTGAGGAAACAGGTTCAGATAAGACTTGCTTTTCAAGTCACACTGTTGGTAAAGGTGGGAGCTAATTGCGACTCAAGTCCTCTCACTCCAGATTTGGACCTCTTTCCACTTCATGGTGATACTTTTATAAACATCATGGCCTTCTGGAGGTGGGCTCTTGGATTCTTTTTGTCATAGAAACAGTTAGAGGCCAATAGTGAACAGTTTACCATTCAGTGAGGGGTGCAACTGGAAAAAAAAAAAGAAGTGATTTCTAGTCCCTGGTATTGGTAGGAACTATTATATCTAAGGATTATGATGGTGAGAAGAAAGCAATGGAAGCAAACAGAACAATAATATCAGGGTAGAATTCAGATCCTCAAAATCTGGAAATTCTGCCTCATCCTGGCTGAGTTGGCTTTATATGTATGGTCAGCCTTCCTAAATCTTACTGTCATTCAGTGGCAGTAAGGAGTTCCTCTTTCATTTCCTGACCTCAACAATTGTATGGTGTTAAAAACCAGATGTTGAACAGCTGTTCTGCTCCTCTGTGGGGTAGCAGGGATAGTGATTTCTTGAAGGAAATCAGATTGTTAACAATAGAAAGTCATGGCACTTCCAGGTCTCCCATAACTCTAAGTTGGAGAATTGTCCCATCTTCTTGAATGCATAGAGGGAGTCAAGTGGGACTTGAGTTGATAAAAAGAATTAAAGCCTGGAGAACAGTCACCAGAACCAGCTTCATCCCTGAAACCGCAATAGCTATGTTAGAATGCAAGAGAGTAAGGATTGTCCCATTCTTTGCATGTGTATCATCAGGGCCTAGTGATCAGTAGGTGTATAATAAATGCTTTTGGACTGACTGAATGACTGGAAGATAATGACAAAGATCTACTTGATAGCCAAATCCAAAAGATTATTATACATCTTTATATGTCACTATTGATAGTAATGACTAATATTTTATGTAGCACTTTACAAATATCATGTCATTTGATCCTCATAATAACCCTGGGAGGGAGGTGCTATTCTTTATCCCCCTTTTATTGATGAGGAAACTGAGGCAGGCATGTTATTAAGTGACTTTCCCAGGTTCACACAGCTAGTAAGTATATGAGGCTAAATTTGAATTTAGGATTTCAAGATGACTCCAGATACAGCATTTTCTATAAAATACACCCCCTAGCTTGACTATTACTCCTGCCCCACAGCTGTACTTTAGCAGCATCAGACTACATTACAAGCAGCTTCCTAGGTGACCTTCCTGACACTTGTCTTTTTCTCATTCTAATCCTACATATGTTGCTGGACTTAAATGCCATTTTTGTCGTCACTCTCTGACTCAAAACTTCCTGCATTTTTACAGGGTTGTCTTTCATGCCTACATTTCTCTCCTTCCTCATTTCTGTCTCCTGGCTCATCTCACTTCATTCAAGTCCCAGCTAAAACCCCACCTTCCACAAGAAGTTCTTCTGAGCCACCTTATTGCTACTGCCTTCCTTCTGGTGATTATCTCCCATTTTTTCCCCATTAGATTATGGGCTTCTTGACAGCAGGGACTATTGGGGTTTTTTTGGGCCTTTTTCCATCTCCCCAGTACTTAGCATGGTGCCTGGCTGTATCAGTAAGCATCCTAACCTACACAGGGGCGCCTGCTATCACAGGTTCTTTGATTTACTTTTCTAAAAGGAAAGGCAACTTTTGAGGGGTCAACAATCACTTTAATCAAGCACATGTATCATTTACTTAGTTAGGGGGAGAAAGTCAGCACCCTGAGCTTCAGAGAATACAGAGAAATAAAAAAACAACATAAGCAATATATATATCATAAATCAACAGACAGGTCCAACTGTCTGACCATAGTTACCAGAGAGGGAAGCACCAACATCTGGGTTTTCAAAGCCAAGGGGCTGCTTAACGGCTTCCCAGAGTCTCATCTGGCACACAAACCTTCCAAAAACTAAGCCCTCACCCTCAGAATATTCATACCTTTTTTAGAGTTAGAGGGCATCCCAACCTTTGAGAAACCATGCCTCATCTACAAAAGGTGTAGACCTTCCTACAAATCCTCCTCAATCAAACTCCCCTTAATGGGCAGGCCCATTAATGGGTGGGGAAGATCTTTAATTACATTAACATTACAAATACATATACTGTTTCTACTTAAAGAAACTTTTGTTTCTGTACTTCTAGTAAAGACTCTTGGTTGATAAAGGCTAGATTCAATCAGAGGCACTTGATTATACTAAAACAAAAACAGCAAAAGATCCTACTTTACTTGCCATTACACTGGCACACAGTGTGCATTTATTAAATGCTTGTAGGCTGTTTCCTACAAGATCAATTTAAGTTGTCTCTCTCTGACTTCCCAGGGCTCCTATCAAATTATTTGGTATCCTTTTATTTACTTTTTATGTGTTTTTTATATACTTGTGTATATATGCTTCCCCCCTTCCTGCCCCCATTAAACGTAAGCTCTTTGGGGGATGGCAATGTTTCATTTTTGTCTTGTTATCCGCAGTGCCCAGAACAATGCCTGATACATAATAGGTGTTTAATATATGACTGTTCATTGTTTGAGTGATGAATACGCGTACATACATGTGTACCCCCCTGCATCTCCCCACAAAACATCAATGTTGTAATAAAACTCAAATATCCTTCTAAGGCCTTTTATTTGGAGATTAAACAGAAGGGCTTTATGCTATTGCTCTGTCTCCAGACCACATTCTAAGGTGTTGCCTTCTTATTGAAAAACCTTTGGGGATTTGGGGACCTTCACTCCATATCTCTGTTTACAGCTAGGAATCTATGCAGCAGGTTGGTGGGAGAGGGAGAGAGGTGGCAGCATTCAGAGAGGTGCTCAAACACCCCATCTCTCTGCTCTTCCTACCCAATGCACCAGAATCCCTCATAGAAATCCTCCTTTTTAGCCTCTGTGATCCTTCTTGCATGTATGCCCTTATCTGTTCTAAACCTGGAGGTCAGAATTGGAGGAGCAAGCACCTGATTAGATGAGCTGAAGTAGTGAGATCTCCTCCTGGCTGAGGAGATGCAGAAGTCAGCCTTTTGGCCTTCTGAGCTCCAGCTCGACTCCATTTCTTTGGATGCTCCCTTGTGTGGGCTGTGGAGGGTGGCTAATAAAGTCCAACAGGAAACTGAGCTGCTGAGTCAGAATCCCTCTAGCTGACAGAAATATCTGTGCTCCTGTCTACCCTCTGACCCAGGCCTGCAGTCTTCTTCCCTCCAAGGTACAGGCAATTTTGAAATGAATTCCATGTGGCACCACATAGTAAGAGGGCCTCAGTGCAACGGAAAGGGCTGTCAGGGGAGAGTTCCTTAGGAGACTGTAATTAATTCCAAGAAACAGAAATTAAGCATCAGAATAAGCCAATAGAAAGAGAGAGAGAGAGAGATAAGATATTAGGAGGGAGAGACAAGACCCTGCAAACCTGCCTAACTGGTCAAGCAGTGGACTCAGGAGTCATTTGGTTTCAAGCTCTACCACTGAAAGACCCCATGCCTATTTAGTTTCCCAATCTGTGAAATGGGTGGGGGTGGGGTGGGAATGGAGGAGACACTGATCCCAATCTGAGTGGAAGCTAAAGAGTCAGGGGGTGAAGAACTGGGATTCAGAAAGGGGTAAGGTTGGAGAAAACACAGATCCCTCTGAATTCTACAGCCTGAGCTATCCTGTTTCCCCAGTGATCATCAGTTAGCACCTGCCAGTTCTCCCAGCCCAAGGGAGGCAAGAACTCTGTCCACACAGCATCGGGTTCTTGAGAGTTGGTAACTGTACATGGGAACTTGTAGGCTGGCAAGCAAAAGGACTTCACAGCTCACCTGGCATGAATGGATATGAGCGGGATACGTGCATCCCAGCCATAACATGGTGAGAGGTCTGTCTGTGGGGATGTGCCATGTGGATGGATGCATGCACACTGGTATGAGTGTGAGCACACATGGAAGAGCATAAGCACACATACTTATATATTCATGAGTTGTTAGAGGGAAGAAGGAATTGTATTCATGGAATAGAAATGTGTACACAGGTGGTTATTTCTATAAGCGCATGCTGGTATTGGTCTATGTGTATGCAGAAGTGTACATATATATACACATACACACAGTGGTATGGATGTGAACATACTTAGTAAGATAGAGTATGTGCATATAGGTGGAAGGATACCCATAGACATGTTGCTATGGGTCTATAAATATGTTTCTCTGAGTTTTTGTGTGCCCACATGGTGGTACAGCTGAAGGGATACTTGTTGGCATGAATGGCTGTGCAGATGTGGAACTGTATATACAACGTATGATAAGCATACATACAGGTAGGGTATATGTGCACAAGTGTTGGAATGGATTGTGTGCCTATCTACATATTTGTGTGGTCACATGTTGTGTACCTGGTGTGTATGCACATGAGTCTCAGTGTACTCACAGGGGTATAGGTATGTGTGTGTGCGCATGTGCATACACACATGTGTGTGTGTGGGGGGGGCTTGGGTTGGATTCTCACTGCCAGGTAGCACAACCTTCAGGTAGGCTGCGCAGAATGTCCTCCAGGTTCTGTTTGTCTGCCTGGATCTCCTTGAGGTCACTCTCCAAGTTCTGGATCTGGAGCTCCTGCTCTTCTGCCTCCTGCTGCAGCAGGCTCAGTTTCCCCTGCAGGGGCCCCTGTCCATCCAGGCGCTGCCTCAGAGGCTCCAGCTTCTGCTCTGTCTCGTTCAGGGCTGAGGCTAGGGTTTGCTGGGTGTCCAGCTTCCCTGGGGTGGGGGGAGGGAAGAACAAACACTATCCCACAACTCTCCCAACCCAGACCCCCAGATGCCCCTGCTTATCATTCTATGGGGCCGGTAGCTCCAGGGTAGCCAAGACCATCTCCCTGCAGAGCCAGGTGCTCTTTAGCTAGAGGCTGTTTTCAACCAACTGTGTTTAATGAAAGAACTTGTTCACCCCAGATACCATCTCCTTCTAGGAAACTTTCTCTGGTCCCTCTCTCTCTCCCAGCTGAAAGTATTCCCTTCCTCAATTTTTCCTTTGCCTGGATCTCTCCAGAGAATCATTTTCAACCTTGTATGTATAGGACACATATATGTCCTATCTCTTTGGGAAGACTGTTAAGGGGAAGGACTTTTATCATCTGTGCCTCTCCAGTTCCCAGCTCAGGACCTTGAATTTGGAGGGGTGAGATAGAATAGAATGGAATTCAATCCTGAAATAAGATTGCTAGGCAAGAGACAAGCTGGGATAGTAGGAAAAGAGCCAACCTCAAAATCAGGTGGATCTGGGTGTTAGCCCTGTCTTGGGCCATGTGACCGTTTACATGTCAAGGTTCTACTCAACCCTCTGAGGCTAGCAGATACAGTTCTGTATTAGGAGACAGTTTCTTCACCAGGAATTTCTTGGTCTTTACATTCCCTACCGAACCATATTATCTCTCTATGAAGTCTTCTCTGACCACCCCAGCACACAGGGATCTCTCACTCCTTTGTTATTGTTCAATGTTTTTTCAATGGCATCCCTCTCTTCAAGACTCCATTTGGGGTTTTCCTGGCAAAGGTGCTGGAGTGGTTTGATATTTCTTTCTTCAGCTCACTTTACAGAAGAGGAGATGCAGGCAAACAGCATTAAATGATTTGCCCAAGATCATACGGTTAGTAAGCATCTGAGGCCAGATTTGAACTCAGGGAGGTGAGTCTTCCTTACTCCAGGCTGGGTGTGCCAATTGATTGTGCCAACTAGCTGTTTTATCTCTCTCCTCTACCCTCCTTCAATCATGAGTATCTATTTAGTCACCCATTGGGCACTTACCTGGCAGACACACACTACTTTGTGAATGATTTTGTCATGAGTCTTATCCCATCTTCCCTTTAAACTCTAATCTCAATGAGGGCAGGGATTGAATCTTATCTATTTCCTTATCCTCAACAGCATTAAGCAGAGTGCCTTGATATAGCAGTTAATAAAGATTTGTTGGTGGTGATGAAGCCCTTCATGGGAGACAGAGGAGAAGGTGTCCTAAGAGACACAGTTCTTACCCAGTCTAGTAAGCAGGACAGACAAAATCTTGATGTCCATCTCCAGGGAGATCCGGGCTTCCCTTATGCTTCTTTCCACGTTGTTCAACCCAGTCCCTACCTTCCAAAAGAGAAAGATGAGGTCTGTGAGTCAGCCAGGGAAAAACAGGAAGTAATCAACCAAAGGAAGGCACTAGAGGAGTGGTGAAAAGCTTCCTGTAGAAGGTGGGATTTTAGTTGGGACTTGAAGTCGGTGGAGATAGAGTACTTTGTGCAAGGAACAGCAAGAAGATTAATGTGACTGGATTGAAGAATATGTGTGGGGAGAAGAGGGAATGTGATGTGTAAGAAGACTGAAAAAGTATATGGGTGAGGGCCAGGAGGGAGGCTGGTCTACGAAGGGCTCTGAATGCCAAATGGAGGATTTTATATTTGATCCTGGAAGTAGTGGGGAGCCAATGTAATTTACTGAGTAGGACAGAGTGACATAGTTGAATTTGCACTTTAGGAAAATCACTTTGGCAGCAAAATGGAGGAAGAATTAGAGTGGGGAAAGATGAGGTAAGCAGATGCACCCACAGGCTATTGCAATAGTCCAAGTATAAGGGGATGAGGGCATGAACCAGGGTAGTGGCAATGTGAGAGTAGAGGAGGGGGCTTATTCAAAAGATATTGCAATGGTGAAATCAACAGGTCTTGGCAACAGATTGGCTACGAGGAATAAGAGATGGTGAGAAGTTAAAGGTGACACCTAGAATAAGAGCTTGGGGAATTGGGGGGATGGTAATGTCCTCAAAAGTAATAGAGAAGGTAGGAGGGGAGGGTTTTGGGGAAAGATGATGAGTTCTGTTTAGGGCATGTTGAGTTTAAAATATACATGTGTAACTTATGACAGAGAGGCCACCACCCAGTAAGAAATTAAGTGGGCTTTGAGAGTGGTCAACTTACCCACTCAACTTTCTCCATCTCCCTCCTTCGTTCCTTGGACACCATCACTTGCCTGGAGATGTCTCGGAGGGTTCCTTGTGCTTGGTTGGCAAGTTTGACGGCTTGTCGGTATTCCTGTTTACTTTCCCTCAACAAGGCCTTGGAATGCTGGAGGAGGAGAACAGGACAAAATAAAGAGTAGCCTGAGTTAATTACCACCATTTAATGGAAGATGATTATTACCAGAAAAATGCCCAGGAACCCCAAGCACCACATGAACAAGATCTCATTCAGCTGTCCCAAAACAAGAATGGTAACTGAGGGGCAGCACTGTGTACTGGGGAGAGAGTTAGTCTTGGAGTCAGGGAGAACTAGGTTCAAGTCCCATCTCTGACACATTTTGGTTCTGTGATGCTGGACTAATTATTAATCTTCCAGCTCTGGATCTATAAGTAGCACTCCTGATCCATGACTCTTTCTACTAGCCAATAGCTCTTTGTCTGACCAAAGACTTTTCATGGGTGCTAAGTAATGTTAGTTACAGAATGGTTGAAACAATTGGAGGGGAGGGCGGGGTAGGAAGAAATGCTTATCAGAATTGGGTCCCAACTTCAAGTAGGAAGGCCAAGTGTGATTCAGGCCAATCCCCTTCTACTGGCCCATAGGGACAAGAGAAGCAGCTGTTCTGACCTTTATCTTCTCTTTAGCCAATAGCTCAGCTTCCTTGGCCTTCTTTGTAGCTGTGGCAGAGACAGAAGCAGCATTTCCCAACATCCTCTCTGCCTGTTTACTCTTCTTCTGAGTGTCACCAATGAGTCTGTCTTGGATGATCCTTGCTTTTTTCCTTAGAGCTGCCTGGTCCTTTGGCTGAGGAAATGTTTTGCTCATGTCTGCAAAACAACCATGAGATAGATAATGCCCTTAGAACTTTTGATTTTAGATATTGCTGGTTCATTCATTCATTCATTCAACAAAGGCATCATTGCATAGTAGAAGGAGCCTTGGCCCTGGAGTTGGGAGATCTGGTTTCAAATCTACCTTTGACAATTATTAGTTATGTTACCCTAGGCAAGTGACTCAAAAGGTATCTGCTTCAGTTGCTTTATCTGTAAAATGAGGGTAATAATACTTGTCTTCCCTAACTTTTAGGGCTTTTGTGAGGAAAGTGTTTTGTAAACCTTAGAGAACTACATAAATGTGAACTATTATTATTTTTTCCATTAAAAAACTCTTTATATCCATTTCATGTTGTTTTGAAAACACAGAAATAAGGTGTGTGTGTGTGTGTGTGTGTGTGTGTGTGTGCGTGCGTGCGTGCATGTGTGCGTGGGAAACCTAAGAGGACAAATACAGCCGTAGAATACAGTGTCTCCCAAAAGTTCTCAGCTTTCACAGGAGTCTAGGGAGAGGAGGGGAACAAAACCCCTGTATCTTCTACTGTGTAACTTAGTGAAAGGAGTAAAACTCAAGTCTTCTTGAAGGTGTGTGGCATAAGAGATGGGAAAGGCAATGCGAGCTATTATTAATGTGCTAATTGCATACATTGTGTTAGATGCTGAGACAGATGTAAAGTTTAAATTAGATATAGGCTCTGCCCTCAAGAAACTTTTAGTCTGTTAATACCTAATAACCCATGAAGTTGTAAAAAAAATTTCTATGCAAGATTCATGAAAGAAAGCTCAGGGAAGACTTCATGAAGTAGGTAGTATTTGGGTGCTGATTAACTTAACAAGTAAAGAGAGGAGTGAACGGCATTATAGGAACCTGAGCAAAGGTGAGGTGAAATGAGATTACAGACTGAGTTTGGAGGGACAGAGAGCAGTCCATTTTGGCTGAGCTATAGCATTCATGAAGGGGATTGATATCAGAAAAGGCTGGAAAAGTTGAAGGGTCCCAGACTGTGGATGGCTTTCAATGGCAGATAGAGGAGTTTGGAGTTTACTTAGTAGATAATAGGTAGCCACTGAAGATTTTTGAGCAGAGTAGTAGCATGACCAAATAACAGCATTGATATAACACTTTTAAGTTTTTAACATGCTTTTAAATCTGAATCTCATTTTGCCTTTCTTTGAATCCCCAGAATTTAGTACAATGCCCACCACATAGTAGGTGCTTAATAAATGCTTGTTAATTTGACTTGATCCTAACAATAACCCTATGAAATAGTTGTTATTTCCATTTTGCAGATGAAGAACCTAAAGCTGAGATAAGCTAAGTGACCTATGGAGGAGCATATACTTACTACTGTATTACACAATTCCAATTCAAGCTTTCTAATTTCTAAGACTAATACTCTATCCACTGAACTGCCCAGCTGCCTCAAATCTATAGATAAGAGAGATTATTCCCTTAAAGTAAAATCAAACACCATAAAGTATCTGCTTGTACAGATCTGTGTTTGATTTCTCTCAATAAGAGTTAATAAAATTTAAAAAAGCAATTTCCCTCAAAACAAAGTGAGGTTAGCTCATCTCAGAACAAGTAATGAACATTTATATAAAGGTTTACAAAGTACTTTACAAATATTTCATTTTATCCTCAAAATAGGTAGGTGAATTTATTAGCCCCATTTCACAGACGATAATTTTACAGATGATGAGGCAATCAGAGGTTACATGATTTACCCTGGGTCACACAGTAGGAAGTAACTGAGGCTGGATTTCATCCCTATAAACAAGCATCAACTAGTGAGTGGTAGAGGAAGGTCCCAGAAACAAGTTAAGGATTCAGAAATGCAAGTTTCGAATGATGTTCATCAAGAACAAAGTTCACTTCTTCCTAGAAAATGCACTTGGAAGCAGTAATAACTAATGTTTATATAGCACCTCAAAGCTGACAAAGAACTTTATATGGTTTATCTCAGTTGATCCTCAGACTGTCTGAGATAAGTACTAAAAATGTTAGTACTTTCCCAGCCTACCTTAATCTTAGTTCCTTCTTTCAGACTACCCCTGTTTCTCCCTTTTATATCTTTGTTTGTACAGTTGTTTGCATGTTGTCTCCCCCATAGAAAACAAAATGAATTTAATTAAGCAAAAAGTGTTTAATAAATGCTAATTGACTGACTGACTAGATTATCATCTTTACAGATGGAGAAACTGAGGCTCAGAAATAACCTTTCTGCATTACTCTTCTTTGACTTACTCATCTGGTCACATGGCTAGTAAGAGTCAGGGGTAGGATTTGAATTCAAGTCCTTTGGACTTCAAGTTTAGAACTCAACCCACCACACCAGTCTCCTGTGTATTTTATAGCTCCATATTAGAAAAAAAAAATTGTGATATGAAGAAATCTACCTGTCTTCCATGCCTGGAATGCTTGCTCTCTCTCCTCACTCTGCCTCTTAATTTCTCTGAATTCCTTCAAAAATTTGCAGAAATCTCACCTTCTCCTGGAGGTCCTTCTTGATCCCTCCAGCTGCTGGGGTATATCACATTCCTTCAGTCTGTATATATCTTGCCCATTTCTAGTTATTCTCCCCTTGATCTACCTTAGAATAATGGTTCCTTTGGAGAAAAGCACAGTATTTTTGCCTTTCTTTGCATCCCTAGGTCTTAGCTAAGTGCTCGGAGTTGAGTTTAATAAATGCTCCTTTTGGTTTCAGACCAAAACAAGAACACTGAGAAAAGTCTTGTTCTTTTATCTTCAGATCTTGAGGTTCTTCCACAGCAATTTTATCCTAGATGGGACGTCTGGATCCCCTTCATCTCCCTTCACTCACCCAGTGCAGGCTCAGAGCATCAAAAGGACTCTATATACATATGAAAAGGCTGGAATGTGGTTAGGTAGGGGGGAAACAATTACTATGCCCCCTAGACTTAATTTTGTTCTCCAGGGTCCCTTCTCTTCCTCCCCCTTCATTTGCATGGAAAGCAAAAGAGTTTTAGAAAAGAGAAAGTGGCTTGCCCAGGGTTTGGAGAATCCTGGGTAATCCAATTGTAATTGGGGTCTCTAGACTAGGAGATTTCAATCTTCTTTGTGTCCCAGGCCCCTTCCCAGAATGTTTTTAAAGATATATAGGAATGATTTTTAAAGATATATAGGATTTAAAGAAACCAATTATGTTGAAATACAGTTATCAAAATATTTTAAAAAAGCAACTTAGAGACCCTATGGTAAGAACCTCTCCTAAATAGATGCAAATGACAGTATAGCAAGAGGAAATTAAGAATTAAGGTATATAGAATTTTGTGCCCTTCTTTCTATAGTAATGTGTATTTAATTGTTCTGTATATATTTGTACTGATTCACTTTGTATTTATGCTGCCTGTGGATGGTCATTAGAATATAAATTCTTGGAGAACAGGGATTGTTACATTCTTGGTACTTGTATCCCCAGAGACTAGCACAAAGTAGGGGCTTAATAAATACTTTTTGGTTGATTGACTCTTAAGTGAGATAGTGTGTGGCTCTTAGAATCCAGGAAATACAGTTCAAAAAAGCAGATTTAAGATTGAAGGTATTAGGGAGACGTTGGCACCTGGGGCAAGGAATAACCTTCTGGAGAGGGAACAATCTTCCTGGTAAGCCAAAACTCTGAGAAAATACAGCATTTTATGGAGAGGGCCAGAGGATCATAAAACCATTAAGAACTAGAAGGGACAAAGCTACTGGAGTTTTTTCCTGGTCCAGTGATTGGGTTGTAAGGGCTTTGGTCTTCATAAAATGGCTTGTAGCAGGCAGAGTCAAGATGTAGCAGGAAGAAATGTAACTGAACTTCATCCCACAACATCTCCACAATGCTTGAGAAAATGCCGCAGATTGAGTTCTGATTGGACTCAGTAAAACACACACACACACCCACAGACACACAGACACACACACACACACACACACACACACACACACACACACACACACACACGAGTCATTTTCCCAGTCCAGGTCAGCAAAGGGAGAGTGGTCTGTGTACAATGAAGATGAAGGAATGGCCTTGTGGAGTATTCCAGTGGGAGAGTCGGACTCTAGGACAAGAGGAGGTCCCAGCAAAGAGACCTGACCTTGTGTAGAGGGCAGGGATAGATGCCAACGGGCAATTCTGTTGCTCACAATCCAGTTCTGAATTATCCCTGAAATCACACAACATCCAGTGTCCCAAGAAAGCAGCAGCAGGACCCTTGAAGATACAAACTCAGCCTAGAAATTCCCTTCAGAAGTTTGCAGAGGCTAACTCTAACATAAATCCCAAAGTCAGGAAGTAAATCTGGCAGAAAATGAAACAAAAAAAGAATCTTACCGTAAAAAGCTATTCTGGTGATGGAAGTGCTCAAGGCTCAAACTTAAAAGAAGAGAATGACTCAAAAACATCTACAAGCAAAGCCTTGAAGAAAAACACAGCTTTGGCACAAATTCAACTTCAATTCTTGGAGATAAATCAAGAGTTAAGAAAAAGAGTTTAAAATGTTTTTATAAAAGAAATGAGAATGCTACAGGCAAAATTTGGAAAAAAAATTAGTGTTATGGAAGAAAGAATTGGAAAGGGAATTAACAGCTTGGCGCAAGAGGTACAAAACCAAACCCAGGCAACAAACTCTCTGAAAATTAGAATGGACCAAACAGAAGCTAATGGCTCCATGAGACAAGAAAAATTATTAAAGTTAAAAGACTTAAAAAATAGGAAAAAATGCAAGGTATCACATAATAAAAACAACAGACTTGGAAAACAAATTGAGGAGAGATAATTCAGGAATCATTGGATTACTGGAAAGTCATGACAAAAAAAAAAAGCCTAGTCATCACATTTCAAGAAATTATAAAAGAAAACTGCCTAGATTTCTTAGAATCAGAAAGCGTAGTGGAAGTGGAAAGACTCCCTTACCATTTCCCAAAATGAAAACTTCCACAAATATTATAGTCAAAATCCACAGCTTCAAAGTCAAAGAAAAAAGTACTTCAAGCAGTCAGGAGGAAAGAATTCAAGCGTCCAGGAGCCACAATCAGGATCATATATGATTTAGCAATCACCCCTATAAGGGAGCAGAGAGCTTGGAATATGATATTATTGATGGCAAAAGATATAAACTTATATCCAAGAATAACTTACCCAGAAAAGCTGAGTATAATCCTACAGAGGAAAAGAAAACACCTTTAATGAAACAGAGGCTTCCCAAGCACTCTTGATGGAACCATCAGAGCTGAGTAGAAAATCTAAAGTCAAATACAGGAATCAAGAGAAATATGAAAAAAACAAACATGAACTAGCCATCATAAGGGATTAAACATAGATAAATTGTTCTCATTTTAATATGGGGAAATGATAGATGATATGATCCCTCCAAATCCTATCATCATTAGGGGTCACAGGAGGAGTCTAATTAAACAAATGACTTCAGAGTAGTTCTGTTATGTTTTGATTATCTTAAAAGAAGAATGGAAAGGGAGGGAAAGAGGCAGAGGTGTGGAACCAGTTCTAACTAGATCATGAGAGCTGATTGTTAATTTTTCAATGTGAACAGCTACAGCTTGGAAATAGGTAAATGCTATAAATCAGGGGTTGATTTATTGTTTTGTTGATTTCTCGAATTAAGAAAGTGATGCTGAAATGTTAAAAATTCGTATTAAACTTAAAAGTGTGTTGTGTGTACATTTTAAGTGATCCAATTGTTAAACATTTACCAACAATACCACAGAAAAGAGAAATACACTAGGGGGAAAAATGAGGAGGAAGGATGGGGAAAATTATCTTACATAATCAGGATGCCCAAGGAGGAAGGGGTAGGGAAAGTGACAACACTTAAAGCTCACTCTCTCGTTTACGAGAAGAATATATACATGTACATTCAGTTTGGTACAGAAACACTTTTTACTCAATAGGGAAATAGGAGGGAGAGGGGAGAATGGAGAGGAGGCAATAAGAAGGAGGGTAGACTAAGGGAGGTGCAAGTTTTATGCAAATTAATCCTTACGTATAGATGTACAATCAATCAATAAATATTTATTAAGTGCCTACTATGTGCTGGGCATGGGTAACTAGGTGGCAAAGTGGATAGGGTGCCAGGCCTGGAGTTGGAAGACTCATCTTCCTGAATTCAAATCTGGCCTCAGAAACTTACTAACTGTGTTACCTTGGGCAAATCACTTCACTCTGTTTGCCTCAGTTTCCTCAACTATAAAAAGAGCCGGAAAAGGGAATGGCAAATCATTCTAGTACCCTTGCCAAGAAAACCCCAAAAGAGATCACGAAGCCCCAGACGTGACTGAAAAATGACTCAACAACAATAAATGTGCCAGGTATTGTGCTAAGCACTGGGGATACAAAGAGAGGCAAAAGAGAGGTCCTGCCCTCAAGAAGCTTACACAAAAATATTTATAGCACCTCTTTTTGTGGTGACAGAATTAGAAACTGAGGGTATATCCAGCAATTGAGTAAAGGCTGAACAAAGCATGATATATGAATGTGATGGAATACTGTTGTGCTGCAAGAAATGGTGATGGTGATAGTATCAGAGAAACCTGGGAAGATTTGTTTGAACTGATACAGGGTGAAGCAAGCAGCAACAAGAGAACAATACATGCAGTGACAACAATATTGTAAAGACAAACAATTTTGAAAGACTTAGGAACTCTGATCAACACAATGACCAATCATGATTCTAGAGGACTTATGATGAAATATGCTGCCTACCTCCTGATAGAGAGGTGAAGGACTTCCATTTGAGAGTACAGTTGTACAATTTTAGAGGGTATTTTTGGGACATGGACAATGTGGAAATTTGTTTTGCTTGACTATACATGTTTGTAACTAGAGTTTTGTTTTTCTTTTTTTTTCAGTGTTGGAGGGGAAACTGAAGGAGAAAGTGGGAGGGAGAGGAAGATTTTTTTTTATTAAAAAATGAAAAAAAACAAAAAAATAATTGTAACAAAAGTCTTAGTCTTTAAGCAGAGACATGGTGGAGCAATTCTCCTTACAAGGAAGAGATATCAAGAACTTTATGCCCAAGGAATCTTGCTTGGCAGCAAGCAGCAGGAACCACGGAAATTTTGGAATATCTCTGAATTGTATCCATCGATGACCAGAAGGGAGCAATGCCTGGCAGAGACTATAAGTTGGTCAGAGATTACAGGTCTAGTAGAGACGACAAGTTGGGCAGTGACTACATTTTCTTTAAAGATGATACCCAGGGAACAAAATCAGAGAAGACTGTACAGTGATGTCTACCAGAAGATGTGAGGGACAGTGGGAGAATTCAGTAGTGTCACAGATCCCTTTATAAGGTTGCCCCTGGCCACATGTTTTCCTCATATGCATGCTCCTCATTGTGTGTATCCTATATACACACCTTCCCTGTGTGTGTCCCTCTCCACATATACTCCTAATGCACATCCTAATGCATAAACCATTCCCTCCAGTGGTTATGTGTGTTTATTGTAGAGAGTGTCCCAGGTTTATAGGGAAAATGTTTTATTGCTATTTTCCTTGCTTTGCTGTTTCACTAAATGTCTTTACTTAGAGTTAATTGTGTCCTCTGGTTGACTAGATATGGTTTTGAGCCGCTATGGGTCTGAGGATGTTGTGGACCCAAGGCAGCCCTGTTCAGGTAGAGTAGAGAGTGGTGCCTCAGCATACTACATTCTTAACACATAACCACAAAGGAGGGGAGATTCTCCCTGGAGGAGAGGTTTTCTCAGGAAATCTGTTCCCCAAGGAAGGAGATGTGGAACCATTTGCCTAGTTCTAATAGGTACAGGCTGTCTGGCTTTTAATTTCAGCTCTATTGTGTCCCTGTGCTCATGTATCAAGTCCTTTCCTGTTTACAGCTCATTTTTCTCATCTGTAGATCTGGGATTCTACTCTTAATGTGCTGAAAGCCAGAGGGAGCAGCTTGGATTAGGACCAGAATGGATAAGAACTTAGATGAAAGAACTAGGTGTCCCCTAGTGAAGGAGCTCCTATCTCAGAGGGTAGCTGTACCTTCCAGATCGGTCAGCAAAGCCTTGGAATAACTGACCGTGCCTCTGGCGTTGGCAATGGAGGAGGTGGCCAGGGTAAGGGCAGCATCCACGCCATTGTGCAGCTGTGGAGAGAAGAGGGAAACGGGAAGAACATTTCATGTAACCATATCTCATGGAATTGTGATCTGATATCAGACCACAGGGAGAGAGAGAACCAACAGGAATCCCATATCTTCTCCTGGAAAGAGGCAGCATGGTGCCATGGAAAAGCTCAAAGGGTCTGCAAAAGATAGGAAAAGGTAACGACCAATCTCAGTTCCAGAGGATCCCTACTTCCCTCATTAGAGATAGAGAGGTGGTAGCCTGTACGTGTGTGTGTCACTGTGTTTGTTACACTTACCTTAATTTTTTAAATTACAGGGTAGTTAAACATTAATTGATTTATTAGTAATTATTTATAAATATAATTATTTGTAGTTATATATAATTGTAAGATATATAATATGTAATTGCATTATATATAATATAATAAAATATAGCAGCATATATTGTTAATTTTTATATTTTTGTATTTATATTTTCTGTTATATATTTTATATAAAATACATGTTATATGATATATTATTACATATTATATTGTAATATATTATATATTACTATGTTTACATATTTTATATTATTATATTAGTAATGTAATAATATAATATGTAATTATAACAATTATTTATAAATATAATTATTAATTAATTTACCTGTAATTAAATTACAGGTAAAATCCTCTATGAGGGTTGTAGGGATATTATGAAGTGTAAAAAAATTGATAAAAACATTAAAAAAAAAAATAAATAGTCATGGAGTTAGGCAACCTTGGTTCTAGTAATAATTCTAGCACTAATTCTCTGCATGACTCTGAGCAAGTCACTTCCCCTTGGTGAGCCTCACTTTTCCTCAACTGTAAAATAAGGGTGTTAAATTAGAGATCCCTTAAAGTCCTCTCAACTTTGATATTTGTATTATTCCAACTTTAACTTAAAATTTTTTTTTACTTTAACTTTTTAGTGATTCTGTAAAAATAATGATTGCCTGGAAGAGCTGAGAATGAACATGAGGCCATTCTATCCCCTTCCCTTTCAGCCCTCTGGAGTGATGTGAGGTCCCTTGGATTTCAGAGCCAGGGTGAATGCAGTGGAAAGGACCTCACCTGCTCAAAGGGCTGGATCTTCTGGAGTTCTTCCTGGGAAGTGGCCAAGAGATCCTGGGCTGCTTTGGTGAATGCTTGCTCCCTAGCAGCCACTGTCTTTTCTAGATCCTGTAGCTTTCTGTCCAGGTCCCTGGCAAGGTGTGTGAGAGGCTGGAGGAGGATGCAAAGTCAAGAACTCAATTCCTTGGCAAGGATCTCCAAGGAAGGGTAAAAATAAGGGAGTTGTGGGGAGAATCCCATTTATTAACCTTTCTTACTCCTGACCTGGCATCCAATCCAGAGCCTCCCCAGAAAACCCAAGGAAAAATAATCCAGTGGGGATTCTGCCAAGCAAACAGATACACTTCCAGTATAGGGATAAAGAGAGGTGGGACAAAACCTTCTGCTTTTAGCTGAGCCCTTGCATGTTCCCTCTTTAAAGGGAGTCCAATATCTGACTCCCCCACCCCCACTCCCAGAGCCAGGAAGGAAACCTGCTCTGACCAGTATTTCAGGAGGGGAGAGCTTCACCAAGCGCTGAGCCCCCTCTGAGCTGACGCGCTGAACAGATGCTAAGACGCTCTTGGCTTCTTTGGCTGTCTGCATTGTAGATGTTTCGAGCTCCTCCTGGGCCTTCTGCATCTCCTGGTACCTATTGAGAATGGAGCCAACACACATCAGGGACCTGGAGTGCCCCTCCCCAGATCTTCATCTTCTAAGGTCCTTTCTAGTTCTGACATTTTGGGATTCTTTGGTCCTGTGTCGAGAAGGTCTAGTCTGGAGTAATGCCTCCCTCCTCATCTCTCTGTCCTGGCTTTCCCCCTCAATGCTAGGATCTCTCATATAAGATTACCTCCAATTTACCCTGTATAAATCTTGTACATACATGATTGTTTGCATGTTGTCTAATCCTTTAGACTGGGAGCTCCTTGAGGGCAGGGACAGTATTTTTGCCTTTCTCTGTATCCCTGTCTTCTAGCACAATGTCTGCTGCTTGGTAAGCTCTTAACTTGTTGACTTATTTATTGACTGACTGATTTCAGACCAAGTGAACTTGTCTGAGACACTGATTAGCCAAATCATCTTAGGCAAAAACTTAAGATCACATGACCACAAGTTTTAGAACTGGAAGAGATTTTGGAGATCAACCTTTTCTTTTTACAGTCAAGGAAACACTTCACCTTCATGAACCTCAGCTTATCCATCTTCAAAAAGAGGGGAGCTAGGTAAATGAAGGAAGATCAGAGCTTTCATAAAAGATCTTTATTAAACACTTATTATTTGTGCTTGTCAAAATAAAAGGTGTAGATGAGATACAGACTCTGCTCTCAGGGAACTTGCGGTCTAGCAGGGAACCTTGTCACTAACTAAAAAATGTAACATAAACATAAAAAATGCATGACGTAAGGGCATTAGCATACTTTAGGGGGAAAAAATGAGTTTCATCCAGGCAAACAATTTATTTAGTAATGTATGTGGTTGCCAAACTAATTGGGTCCAAGGCTCTTGGTAGACAAGGACTCCAAAGCTTGGTTTCTACACAGATAAAATACAATTTGGAGAGAGTGAGAAACAGAATTATAGGAATTGAGACACCTGGTTTCTCATTGGTGGAAGGTATTGGGAGACATTGAGGTGCAAGTGAGAGTAATTGTTTTGTGACATTCCTTAAGTTGGATGGCCTTTGGAAGGGGAAGTAATCTTGTGACTTCTCCAAAATCAGGCGACTTATAAGTAGCTGAAACTTAGCTTTACAAAATTGTGGATAAAGGCAAAATGAAGTCACTAATGTTATTTTTTTTAATGTAACTTCAGAGTTGTACAAAACAGAGTACCATGGGAGAGCCAAGGATGGAGTATGTTTGCCAACCTAGGGGATCAATGAGGGCTTCATGGAGTAGATGATGTTTTGGTTGGCCTGCTTGACAGTTGCACAACTAGATGAGTTCTAAAGTTCATTTCAGGTCTGAAGTTCTATGATTCTACATGCCACCCCTTACTGGTTGTTGTGTTCCCTTGCCTGTCCAGTCATTCGCTGGCTTAACTCTTTGTCTTTTCATGCACGTAACTCCTAACCACATTCTATATATGCGCCTTCCTCTCTTTATGGCCATCCCTACCTCACTCTGGGTCTTCTTGTTTCCAGGTTAGTATAGACCCTGGAGATAAAGAGATTTCAGAATACCCTGAAATATCAATGCTGTCTTTGCAATAGGGTACAAAATAGTCTGGGGATAGACAAAGTCTTTAGCCAGTGATTCCCACTTTTTTTCCTCTCTTCCCATTAAATCCACAGCCTCCTTGGAGACTTACTTGTCTTCTAGCTCACGTTGTATCTTCTGTGCATCTGTGCTCTCCACAAGACTCCACAGAAGAGTATAACTGGTATTGGAAGCAAGCAGGGCCCTCTGTGCTGCTTCCTCTATCTTCATGGCCTTATCTCTATAACTGTGGGAAGAAAACACTCCAACCAGTCCACATCAGCAAGACACATCCCCAATTCACATGTTCCTCTGGTCTCCCCTACTAAACTGTAAGCTCTTGAAGGTCGAGACCAGGCTCGATATTTCTTTGAAACCATCACCAGAGTGCAACATAGGTAACTTTAAACAAATCAGTTCCTCTCCCTGAGCCTCAGTCTTTTTATCTGTAAAATGAGGGGTCTAGAGGGTCTCCAAGGTTTCTCCAAGTTCTAAAATCCTTATAAGCTCCTAGATTTACAGCCAGAAAGGAAATTAGACATCACCTAGTCCAACCCCCTCATTGTACAAACTGTGGCTCAGAAAGTTTACACACATACACTCACTTCCACCTGCCACAGGGGCCCTAGGCTTCTTAAATACTCTAGTGACACCTCTAGGTATGGGCTGGGGGGAGTTGAAGTATGTATTTGACATGGGTAGATCCTTCCAAGGGCTGATTATTTGTGTTTGTTTTTTGAAAGTAATAAAGCATTTTTCAATCTGTATTCAGATACCATCAGTTCTTTGGAGATGGATAGCATTTTTCATCATAAGTCCTTCAGAGTTGTCTTGGATCACTGTGTTGCTGAGAATAGCTAAGTCATTCACAGCTGATCATCTTACAATACCGCTGTTACCATGTACACAGTATATTTCATTTTGCATCAGCTCATGTAAGTATAGTTTTTTCTGAGAGCATCCTGCTCATCATTTCTTATAATATAATAATATTTCAGCATAATCACATAGAACAGTTTGTTTAGCCATTCTCAAATTGATCCCCTCAATTTCTGATTGCCACCAGAAAAGAGTTGCTATAAAGATGTTTGTACATATAGGTCCTTTTCCTTTCTGTTTGTTATCTCTTGGGATACAGATCTAGTAGTGGTATTATTGCTAGATCAAAGGGTATGCATGGTTTTATAGCCCTTTGAACATAGTCCCAAATTGCTCTATAGAGTAGTTAAATCAGTTCACAACTTCACCAACAGTGCATTAATGTCTCATTTTTTCTCACATTCCCTTCAACATGGGTCATTTTCCTTTTCTGTCTTATTAGCCAATCTAAAAGGTATGAGATAGTACCTCAGAATTGTTTCAATTTGCATTTCTCCAATCAATAGTGAGTTAGAGCATTTTTTCATATGGCTGTAGATAGCTTTGATTACTTCATCTCAAAGCTGTTCATATCTTTTGATCATTTATCAATTGGGGAATGACTTTTGGAGTCATCATTCCTTCTTGCGTTTTGTCGCCCTGCTCCTCTCCTACCAAATAGTACTTAAAAGCCCTGAGCTTCTTATATGCATCCAGTCAGCCTAGAGTCTCCCACCCTTATGCCTCCAAAGACCTGGGACCCACCACAACTTAACAATATCTCTCCTCATTTACTCACACCCAGTCAGTGTAGCACTTAATTAGTGTTCATTGTAATCAGATTTCACCAGGATACAAATGTGGTTTCCACCTCGCTCCACCTGTTTCTTTTCCCCCAACACATATACTATATGCTTCACCCCTGCAGCCTACACTCCTCCTAGCAGGACAATCTAGCTGGGAGTTGGGAGTGTGTGCACAGTGTGCAAGGACAGGCAGGGTCTGCATTATTGGTGCTGTGATTCACCTCTTAGCCAGGGTCTGAGACTCAGTGGCTAGACGACTCCAATTAGTGAGCTGGTTGGGCACTTCCTGAGGTATCACCTGTTATTTTAAAAAGAAAAAAAGAAGCAAGAAAATAAGAAAGAAATAGCACATCCTTAAAGGCTTCACTTTTGGACAAGTCACTCAATTCTAGAAGTGCTACGTTTTGAATGAATCATATAATGTCAGAGCTAGAAGGGACCTTAGAATACAAATGTCAGAGCTAAAAGGAGTCTTAGGACACAGAATGTCAGAGCTGTAAGGGATCTTAGGATACAGAATATCAGAGCTATAAGGGATCTTAGGACACAATGTTAGAGCTGTAAGGGGCTTTAGAACACAGAATGTCAGAGCTAGGGGGATCTTAGAGTACAGAATGTCAGAAATGGAAGGAATCTTAGAGACCATCTATTCTAGGAACCTTTCTGTTACAAAGGGGAAACCTGAACTCCAAAGAGAAGTGACTTGCCCCCAGTCACATGGCTGGGACTAGAACCCTTATCTTCCTAGTTCCCAGTGGAGCATCTTTTCTTCTATGCCATGTTACTGCTCTTTAACTTAAAAGTCCAAGGGTCCCAAAGGTACCATTGTGGTGAGGACTCCAGATGCCTGCTGAATCTCCAGTTCTGTGGATAGCAGCAGATCCTCGATGTCCACCATCTGGATACAGGTCTTCTCCAAACTACTCCTGGTGCACCTAGTACTCTTGCTAGCTGTCCTCAGCTGATGCCGGGCAGCCCTCATGGAATGCTGTAATTCTTCCATTTGCTCCAGGAAGGCTTCTCTGGTGCCTGTGTGGCCAATAATCAAAGGATTAAAGAAGGTTGATGAGTTAGAAAAGAAATGTCCTGTAACTTGGCTTCCTCCAGCACTCTTTCCAGGCAATAAGACAACTCTCATTTTGCCATACCCATCAGGCCTTCCCACTTATCTACTGGTATACAGCCTAAATGAAGGCAGCTAGGTGGCTCAGTGGATAGAGCACTGAACCACAAGTCAGGAAGACCTGGGTTCAAATCTGGCCTTTTTAATTTCCTTATCTGGAAAATGGGGCTAACGATACTAGCTACCTTCCAGAGGTGCTGTGAGGAATGAAGAATATAACATTTGTAAAATTCTTTATAAATCTGAAAGTGCTATACAAATGCTAGCTAATATTATGTTATTTAAAATTTTTTTTTTCCAAATGTGATTTCATTGGTATAGGAACCTTCTGGGTTCTGTCTCTATCAATGCTGATCTTCAACTTAGGATCTTAGAGAGTTGCCTGAGGAACAGCCAGTATTTGAACTCAGGGCTCCTGCCTCTAAGGTTGGCTCTCTAGCTATCATACTATTCAGCCTCAGAGTCCTTATCATTACTGTCATGATGATCAGCCACTAATGACCTCTAAGCACGATGGATGGATGAAAAGGCCAGAGGTGGCTTTCTCTTCTAGGGGGTAATCTGACTCTGACTTGGTAGCTTCCCTAAGGATTCCCTTGCCTCCTTTACTTTGTGACCCAGTTCTCTTACCGTACCTTGAAGCAGATAATGACCCTGGTAGGCGTCTCCTCTTGGTGACTCTCCAAGCAAGATATAGTCCCTCCAGGGGCTGTCACAATCAGATTTCTGCAGCCATTGCTCCATCACTGCTAGCTTGGCCTTAAGTTTGGTGGCCTGGGGGCAACATGAAAACAACATTTCAGTAAGGGATGAAACTTAGAAGTTGGTGCCTAGATGAATTTCGTTATTATTTTTTCTAGCTCTATAAAATATATTTTTTGGTGATTTGATTGGTATGGTACTGAATAAGTAAATTAATTCAGGTAGGATTGTCATTTTTATCATATTAGCTCAGCCTACACATGAGCAACTGATATTTTTCCAATTATTTAGATCCAATTTTGTGTGAAAAGCTAACATAATAAAAATGACAATTTTAACTACATTAAATTACTTATTCAGTGCCATGCCAATCAAACTACCAAAAATTATTTTATAGAATTAGAAATGAATAATAAAATTCATCTGGAAGAACAAAAGGTCCAGAATATCAAGGAAATTAATGAAAAGAAATGCAAGGGAAGGTGGCCTAGCTATACCAGATCTTAAATTGTATTATAAAGCAGCAATCATCAAAACTCCTGGGTACTACCTAAAAAATAAAATAATGAATCAGTGGAATAGGTTAGGTACATAAGACATAGTACTCAATGACTATAGTAATCTACTGTTTGACAAACCCATGGGCTCCAGCTTCTAGGATAAGAACTCACTATTTAACAAAAACTGCTGGGAAAATTGGAAAATAGTATGACAGAAACTAGGTATAGACCAACCTCTTACACCTTATACCAAGACAAAGTCAAAATGGGTACAGGATTTAGATATAAAGACTGATACTATCAGCAAATTTGGAAAGCAAGGAATAGTTTAACTGTCAGATTTATGAAGATTGGAAGGATGTATGACTAAAGAAGAGCTAGGTTGTGAAATGCAAAATGGATAATTTTGATTACATCAAATTGAAAAGGTTTTGCACAAACAAAGTCAATGCAACCAAGATCAGAAGGGAAGCAGAAAGCTGGGAAACAATTTTTACTGCCAGTATCTGATAAATGACTCATTTCTAAAATATATAGAGAACTGAGTCAAGTTTATAAGAATACAAATCATTCCCCAATTGATAAATGGTCAAAGGATGGCAGTTTTCAGATGAAGAAATTAAAGCTATCTATAGTTATATGAAAAAAATTCTCTAAATCACTATTGATTAGAGAAATGCAAATCAGAATAACCAAGTACCACATAATACCTATCAGACTGACTAACATGGCAAAACAGGAAAATGATAAATGTTGGAGAAGATGTAGGAAAAATTCAGACACTAAATCATTGTTGGTAGAGTTGTGAGCTGATCCAACCATTCTGGAGAGCAATTTGGAACTATGCCCAAAGGGCTATAAAAGTGTGCATACCCTTTGACCCAGCAATACCACTTCTAGGTCTGTATCTCAAAGAGATCATAAAAATGGGGAAAGGACACACATGTACAAAAATATGTATAGTAGTTCTTTTTGTGGTGGCTAAGAATTGGAAGTTGAGGGGATGTCCATCAATTAGGGAATGGCTGAACAAATTGTGGTATATGAATGTGATGGAATACTATTGTTCCATAAGAAATGATGAGAAGAAGGACTTCAGAAAAACCTTGAAAGACTTACATGAACCAAAGTGAAGCGAGCAGAAACAGATCATTGTATACAGTAACAGCAACATTGTATGAGGACTAACTTTGATGGACTTAGCTCTTCTCAGCAATGTAAGGATCTAAGACAACTCTAAAAGACTCATGATGGAAAATGCTGTCCACATCCAGAGAAAGAACTTGGAGTCTGAATGCAGATAGAAGCATATTGTTTGCTCTCTCTTTTTTTATTTATTTCTTCTTTCTTGTGGTTTCTCCCATTGGTTCTAATTCTTCTTTACGACATGACTAATGTGAAAATATGTTTAATATGAAGGTGTAGCCTATTTCAGATTGAATGCCATCTTGGGGAGAGAAGGGGAGAAAATTCAGAACTCAAAATCTTATGGAAGTGAATGTTGACAAATAAACAACAAATACAAACAAACAAATAATAAAAGAAATTGGTGCCCAGAAGTATTTGCCTTTGGTCACATTAATCCCTTCACTGAAATGCCTCCAGCTGGTATCTTTATATTCCACTTATTCTGGATATATCTCCTTTGTATCTATTTATAGATTGGCTCCCTCATTAGAATGTAAACTGTTAAAGGATAAGGAGTGTGTTTTCACCTTTCTTTGTATATTCAACAATTAGTATAGTACCTTATACAAAGTGAAGGCTTGATAAATGTTTGTTGATTGATAGATTTGCCTACTGGAGGCTACTTTTTCTTTTTCAGTTTTCAAAATTTGCTATTATAAGATTTCAAGTTCAAAATTTTTGTCCCTTCCCTTCCCTCTCCCCTCCCCCCAAAAGCAAGCAATCTGATATAGGTTACACATATACAATCATATTAATCATATTTCCATGTAGTCATATTGTGAAAGAAGAATCAGAACAAAAGGGAAAAACCATGAGAAAGAAAAAACAAAAAAAGTGAAAATAGAATGCTTTGATCTGCATTCAGACTCCATGTTTCTCTGGATTTGGATGGCACTTTCCATCATGAGTCTTTTAGAATTGTCTTAGATCATTGTATTGCTGAGAAGAGCTAAGTCAGTCAACGCTGATCGTCACACAATGAATGTTTCTGCTACTGTGTACAGTGCTTTCCTCGTTTTGCTCATTTCACTCAGCATCAGTTCATGTAAGTCTTTCAGGGTTTTTCTGAAGTCCTTCTTCTCATCATTTCTTATGGAACAATAGTATTCCATCACATTCATATACCACAATTTGTTCAGCCATTCTCCAATTAATGGGCATTCCCTCTATTTCCAATTCTTGTATACCACAAAAAGAGCTGCTATAAATATTTTTGTACATGTGTGTCCTTTCCCCATTTTTATGATCTCTTTGGGATACAGACCTAATGGTGCTATTGCTGGGTCAAAGGGTATGCATAGTTTTGTAGCCCTTTGGGCAGAGTTCCAAATTGCTCTCCAGAACGTAAATCAGTTCACAACTCCACCACCTTTTATCATTTTCCTGTTTTGTCATGTTAGTACTTCTGATAGGTGTGAGGTGGTACCTCAGAGTTGTTTTAATTTGCATTTCTTTAATCAGTAGTGGTTTGTAGTGGCTACTCATTCTTATAGGCCCTGCTCAAGTCCCTCAGCCCACTCTAATCTGCAAAGGTCATTCTTTCCTCTGCATATAAGTATTGCACTCTACTAATCAATGCCAAGTGGGTTAATGGATACCTTCCTCTGCATCTTTGCACAGGCCTAGAATGCTCTCCCTCCTCACCTCTGCCACCTGCCAATCTGTAGATCTCTTCAAGACTCAGCTCAAATTTCACCTCCTACTCAAGGCTTTTTCTCATCACCCCAGATATTAGTACCCCACTCTGAAACTACTTTGCTTATGTTTTATGTTTTATGATTTATATATAGATTTTTTTCTTCTCCCAGTAGAATGTAAGCTTTATGAGAGCAGGAATGATTCATTTTTACCTTTGTATCCTCCGTGCCTAGCAGAGTGCCTACAACTGGCACTCTGTATGTGCTAATAACTGCTTGTTTAATTGAATTGAATTCAGCTAAAAAATGTGTGACCTAACGTCCATGTCATTGAGGCTAGAAGAAGGAGGGTCATGTATTTTGTGTGACTTCCATCCAAATAATTGGGTGAAACCCCAAAAGAAGAGGGGTAGAATGAGGCAGAGTGAGATGGGATGGGGTTGGGGTGGAGAGAAATGTGAAGGAGGGTAGTAGGAAATTGTTAGGGAGAAGAAGAGGGAGATGAATTAGTATTGGGTTGAAGGAAGGAGAGGTAGGAGTGGCAAAATGGGGAGTCCAAGGAGTGAATTACCTCTTTCTTCACTAGGGAGAAGCAAATTGGGCACTCCTGGCATTGAGAACCCTCAGCAGTGAGGAAGAAGTTCTCCTGGCAGCGATCACACTTGTAGCCCACAAAGCCTGGCTTACACACACACGTGCTGTTCTCATGGCATTGGGTGGTGACAGAGCCCAGCGGGGAACAGTTACAGGCTAGACACAAAGGAAAGTTTATTAGGAAGTGCCCCATCAGCTACTGATTTTTGTGTAAAGGCTGAAGTAGAAGGAGCACTCAGTCTGGGTTGGTATGTGAGTTGTGTTATGAACTCATTGTGTGAGCTTTGGTGACTTAACTTCCAAAACCTTAGTTTCCTTATTATTTAAAGTAAAGTTGATGGATTAAATGATCTCTAAGGTCCCTTCTTGTGCTATATCCTATTATGGCAGTTCCCAAGGCTGTGCTGGGGGCAGCTTCTCAGCCACAGCCAGTATTTTAAAATCTCCTTGGAATGAAAAGGACCTGATGCTCTTGGAATTTTAGGTCTGGGTGGTCTTTTAGAGGTCACCAAATGTAACCCTCTGTCTCTGTGCTGGACCATACTAAAGCCACTTTCTTTTCTACCTTCTTCTTTTCACCCTCCCTTCTTCCTTCTTCCCTTTCTTCCTTCCTCCCTTCCTTCCTTCCTCTGTTACCTTTTCTCTCTTTATCTCTCTATCTTTCCTTCCTCCCTTTCTCTCTTCTTTCTCCTTCCTTCCTTTCTTTCCCTCCTTTCTTTTCTTCTTTCTTCCTTCTTTCCTGCCTTCCTTTCTTTCTCTCTTCTTTCCTTTCCCAGAATTATGACTTCATTGGTGTGAGGAATTCCCAGCATGGAAAACTCTCTCCACTGATGCATCCCAGCAATTCATCTATAACTTATAGTCTTTTTCTAATTTTATTTTTTTAAATTAATTTGCTTTCAGTTTTCGACAATCACTTCCATAAGTTTAAATTTTTCTCCCCCTTCCTCCCCCCTTCCTCCCCGAGACAGCATGCAATCTTATATGGGTTCTACACATACATTCTTATTAAACATTTTTTCACATTGGTCATGTTGTATAGAAGAATTAAAATGAATGGGAGAAACCATGAATAAACAAAACAAACCAAAACGTAGCACAAGAGAAAATAGTCTGCTTCATTCTGTGTTCTGATTCTACAGTTCTTTCTCTGGATATGGATGGCATCATGCATCAAGAGTCCTTTGGGAATGTTTTAAGTCCTTGCATTGTTGAGAAGGGCTAAGTTTATCATAAACAGTCCTCATACACTGTGACTGTATAACTTATAGCCTTAAGAGAGTTGCCTGGGAATTGTTTGGGAAATGGTTACTTACACATGGTCACATAGCTAGTCCGTACCAGTCTTCTTGACTCTACCACTAGTCTTCTAAATACTGTATGACACCACTTCTCAAACTATCCTATGAGATCATAAAATGTCAGGTCTGGAACGGCTTAAGCATCATATAGTCCAGACCCATCATGTTGCAGATGAGGAAACTGAGGCCCAGTGAGGTAGTTTCTTGCCCAAGGTCACCCAGCTAGTTCCTGAAAGAGATAGATTCCTGCCACTTCATTTCATGTTCAGAAAGATGACCGAATGTCACTGATCTTCACCATCTCTTGTGTTCACCTGCAGTTTCTGGTACCTGTTCTTGGAAGGAAGATCTGCCTGAATTCCCTACTGATCTAGGTACACTCTGCCCAAGGATCTCAGTGCCCCATCATCCAACCAGATCTGTTCCTCCTCTGCCCTGGTGAAACAGCTTTGAAAGCTGCCTGCCTCAATCCTCCAATTCTGGGATGATTCCTTACCTCGACAGCCCTTGGCAGAGAAGCCGAAGAAATCAGGTTGGCAGCGGGTGCATGCCACTCCACCGACCCCAGGAAGACAAGGGCACTGCCCAGTCACAGGGTGACACTGGTTCTCCCGAGAACCTATAGGATGGCACTTGCAGCTGAGATAAAGGAGAGCACCAAACATCAGAGCTGAGCCCTATACCCCTCTTACTTAGTTCAGCATGTGGGGGGCACAGAAATGGAACCTGGGTTTTTCCTATGCCCAGGCTGAGAAAGAATATAATCAAGGCATATAAAACCAGGAGCAGGGTTAGGCAACTAGAAAAATCCCAAACAAACAGGTTTAGACATATTTTTTTGTGCATTAATACAATATGGAGACAGATTGATGAACAAATACTAGGATGAGGGGCCACTGTTGAAACTAGAGCCTGACCCCCTTCCCTTCTTTTGCAGAGGTGAGGGACGATGGATGAGGAATACTGCATATACTGTCAGAAGTGGTTGATGTGGTGGTTGGTTTTGTGGTCATTACTTCTTTTCCTCTTTTTTTGTCACAAGAGAAGGGAGGAAAGGCTACATTTAGAAAAGAAGATGATGGAAAACCAAAAGAGGGCAATAAAAACATGATCAGAAAAATAAACTAGAATATGGTAAATCTGGGACAGATAAATGGAACTCCTCTTTTTTGCAGTGCATAATAAAATAACAAAATGAATTATTCAACCTTTGTCCCTACGTTACTACTTCTAGAACTATGCACCAAGAAATTCAAAGAAAAAGGAAAAGGATTCATATGTATAAAAACATTTATAGCAGCTCTTTTTGTGATGGCAAAGAACTGGGAGATAGAAGGATGCCAATTAGGTGGGGAATGGTTGAACAAACTATGGTATATGAATATAATGGAATATTATTGCATTGTAAGAAATGAGGAAAGGGATGGTTTCAGAGAAATTTGGGATGGACTGATTAGAGGGAGCAAGGCTAGGATAACTATTCCTAAGATAACAATATTATGTTGGGAAACAACTATGAAACACTTGAGAGCTGTGATCTATGCAATGAGCAACCACAGTTCTAGAGGCCTGATGAAGATTCTGCTCATCTCTTGAGACACAGGGATGAACTCAAGGTGCAGAATAAGACATAAATGTTTGAATTAGACCAATATGAGAATTGAGTATGCTTGATTGTGCATGTTTATTGCTTAGGCTTTCTTTATTTTCTTCCTAGTGGGGATAGGTGAGAGGAAGAGTGAAAATATGGATAGGGTAAAGAGGGAGAATCAGAGAGTGATAGAGATAGAGATAGAGATAGAGAGAGAAGAAAGGAGGGAGGGAGGGAGAGAGAGAGAGAGAGAGAGAGAGAGAAAGAGAGAGAGAGAGAGAATCATAGAGTATCTTTTAAAAAAACAGAAGAGAACAGAAAGAAGACTAGAAGGAATCATAAACTGGACAGTTTTGAAAATTACATGTTGAATTTACACACTGAATCATTTAAAAGAAGAGTAAGCTCTATAAGAGATTCACAACTTCAAGTATAATTGTTTTTTCTACTCCATTAAGTCAGGGGTTCTTCTCCTTTTGTGTGTGCGTGTCATGGACCCATATGGCAGTCGGATGAAACCTATAAACTTCTTCTCAGATTATATGTCTTTAAAACAATTCATAATTGAAGAAAAAGCTAAAGTTCTACTAAAAATTAGTGAAAATAAAGATGTAATTGTTTTCCCATCCTGGTTGATAGACCACTTTGAAATTTGCCCAAGGTTTCCAGATTAAGTACCCCTCTACTGTTTGTATGGAAATGATCATTTTACATAAGTTAAGAATAAAAAGAAATACACAAATATGTAAATATTTTTAAAAAGTTCAGCCAAGCAGAGTGTTGCAGAAGAAGCTGAAATAAATGAAACTGAGGAGGGCTTGGACATATTTCTGAATGACAGAGTCACACATTGGCTCCTGACAAAAACTGGGATAGACCCAACCAGAAAGCCTGCTGTCAGGGAGAGCAGCCCTGCCAACCCATGCACTGAACCCTGGGCACTTCTGTTAGCCAGCTAGACCAGGGGTCTGACTCAGTGTGGCAATCCCCAAGTGCCTATTTAGTAAGTGACACCTGCCTGCCAGGCAGTTGGCCCAGTGCAGCTGGGACATAATGATTCACAACCACAGCTCCCTTCTCTGGATGACCAGCCTCTACAGGGCATCCAGTTGCCTCCCTCCACCCTCAGCCGACAAAGACTACCAAGGAATGAATGATACAGACTCTAGAAGTAGCTTGGCCTGGTCCTACCCACCTCTGGCAGCCCTTCTCTGGCTGGAGATCATAGAAACCAGGGCTGCAGCGACTGCAGTCTCGTCCAATCACATGGGGGAGGCAGGAGCACTGGCCTGTACCAGGGTCACAGGCCCCCTGCTCTTGGGCTGAGCCTGATGGGTTACAGTTGCAGGCTGGGGGATAGGAGAAAGGAGGAAAACATGAAATGTTTGGGTTCATAAGTCAAAGGCAGAGAAGAGCAGCTACTGGGGCTTTCTCCTTGGATTTTCTTGCTAGGATCTTTCCCTCTGGCAGTAGAGGGCATCATACAATGGAATGTACCATGAGAGTATCCCAGTGGAGAAGAGGACAGAGCCCTGGTCCCTTCCTTTGCCTTCTCCTCCCTCTTTCCCCACAGGATCTCGCAGGGCCCTCTATACTCACGAGTGCATTTGTCTACAGGGCGAGGGGCCAGGGCACTCCCGTAGAAACCCTCCTGGCACTGCTCACAGTGAGCACCTGTCGTATTGTAGAGACAACGCAGGCAGTGGCCTGTTGTGGGGTCACAGTTGCCCACAGCATTGGGGTCCAAATTCCCATTGCATTGGCATTGCTGGCAGGGCTGAGGAGGGCCGGATCTTCCCAAGGGGTCCCCAAAAAAGCCATCATCACATATCTCACACAGACGTCCTGAATGGGGGTAGGAAAGAGGAGAACATCAGAAAGAGGTTTACAGAAGAGGGGATCTTATCCTGTCTACATAGAAAATCCCCTAGCAGCATAGGGAGGTGAAAAGAGCACAGACCTGACAGTCAGAAAACTTGAGATTTCATTCTGGCTCTGGAACTTAGAGAGCTATCTAATCATTTCTGTTGACTGCTTGCTTATCACTAATATCTGCAGCATTTGTCTTGTACTCAGTTTTGAGACAGCATGAGTTTCTCTGCTTCCCTTATTAACAAAGGAAGTAGCTGAGGTTGGGAAATGACTTGCCCAAGGTCATACAGCCAGTAAATGTTAGATCTAGAATCCAGGTCCCTTGCTTTTCAGTCTTGTGACCTCTTCTACTAGAACACTTCCTATTTCTCTCTTTATATTTTACTTATAGACTACCCACACGGAGCCAAAGAGGTCCATTGCTTTCCCAAAGCTGGTGACTCCTCAGAGTAATACCATCAACTTTACTTAGCTCAGTTGGGAAAAAACAAAAAAATGAACAAAAACAAAAAAACTGCTGAAACTCAAAAGGGAAAGGGTATGCTTTGTTATAAAATTTTTTAAAAAGTTTACTTCACTTCTCACTGTAAAATCATCCTTCCTCCAATTCCCAATTCTGTTGACAGCATCATCATTTCCCCAATCTTCCAGGTTGAGAACATGAATCATTCTTGACCCTTTTCTCTTCATCACCCTCGTGTTCAGTTTAGTCACTGAAGCTTATCAGTTCTGCCTCTGTATTTTTCCCCCCTTTCCCACTCATACTCATGGTATCCAAGTTCAGGCTCTCATGGTCTGTTGCCTAGACTATCGAATAACCTCCAAATTGGCATTTCTCCTTCCAGGCTCCTTCACTGTAATCCTTCCTCCAAACAGATGCTTAGCTAACATTCCTAAAACACAGACCTGACAATGTCGACCCCCTCCCTATCTTTAAATATCTTTAAGGGCTCCCTGTAATTTCTGGAATAAAATGTACAGTCCGCAGACTGACCCTAGGGATTATTACAATGATTTCCAAACTGGTTTTCCTGTTTCCAGTCTCTCCCCTCTAAGATCCATCCTCCACATAGCTGCCAAGTGGATATCCTAAAACTAGGATAAAATACAAAATCCTCAGCTTGATCCTCCTAGCCTTTCCAAGATAATTTTATATTATTCCAATCCGCTCACTCTGTTCCATCCAAACTGACTTACTAGTTCCAAATAAAATTCACTTTTTATAGGATGCTCTCCCCAACCTCTCTTAATTCGAGTGCCTTCCCTCTCTTAATTACCTCCTATTTATTCTGTATTTACTTTACACATCTTTGTTGTCTTCCCCATTAGAGTGGAAGCTCCTTGAAGGGAGAAACTCTTTTGCCTCCTTTTATATCCACCACGTGCTTGGAAAATACTTTGTTAACTGACTGGTTACTAGCTCTTTCCTGATCCATCTGCCACCTCTGTGCCTTTGTTTGGGTGGCTTATGAAATCTTTACTGTATCCTTCCTTCCCTTGGTCTCTTGAAATCCTGAGATTCCTTTAAAACACACAGTCCAGATGCCACTTCCTATGAAGGGCCTTTACTAATTTCCCAGTTGTTAACACTTTCTCTCTCTTGATTACTTTGTATTATTTTGCATTTACTTGTCTGTAGATACGTTGTGTTCCCCCAGTAGAATGTAAGGTTCCTGAGGTCAGTAACTTTTTTTTTTTTTTATTGTCTGTACAATTCTAGTACCTGGATCAGGGTCTCACACATAATAAGCACTTAATGAATATTTATTGAGTTGAATTGAATTCACTTGGATGGGTTTCATAGAAACGCTTTTCTTGCTGGAGTGGTTTGCCATGTTCTTCTCCAGCTCATTTTACAGATGAAGAAACTGAGGCAAATAGGGTTAAATGATTTACCCAGGATCATACAACTAGTAAGTGTCTGAAGCCAGATTTGAACTCAGAAAGATGAGCATTTCTGATTCCAGGCCAGTCACTCGATTGCCTAGCAGCCCCAGAAAAGACCTTAGACATTATCTAATCTAACCAGTTTACAGAAAAAGAAATCGAGGCTTCAGAAATGACATTTTGAAAAACTATAGTAAGAGTCAAAAGAAAGTTTGAACCAAGAAAAGGTCTAATTCGCATTAGAAAATAAAATAGGTGATGGTCTGTGGTAATGGGGTTTTAGAAACAATTTTTAAAAAGGCAAGGCCCTTGTCTGTGCAGGGCTCTGTGTTGGGCTGTGCACCTTGGGAAAACAGAGCTGATTTTGAAGATAATGAAGAAGGGCAGTAGGTATGAACTCTAGGCTTCCACTTGAGCTAATTCTTCCAGGATCCACTTTATTACTCCCAGAAGGTGTACAGTATTGTCTAGATTCTTGTCAAGAGGGCCTCCCTTCCCAGTCCCACATTCTCTTAACCCTCTCCTCTGGTCTGTTTTCTCTATTTACACCATAATACACAGTTCAGGACTATTTGCTATCTCCTATACATGACAAAGTCATCTCCTACCTCCACACCTTTGTACAGGTCATCCTCCATACCTAGAAGTGTTCTTCCTCACATCTACCTCATTGCCTTCAAAGTTCAGTTCAACTGATATGAGGTTTTTCTGATTCCCCTAGACATTAGTGTCCATCCCCAAATTAAGGGGTATTTATTTTGTACCTGTATTTACCTGTGTTTAAACATGTTGTATCCCTTTAATAGAATGTAAACTCCTTGAGGTTAGAGCCTGCTCTTTTGTATGTATGGTCAGTGCTTATTTATTATTATATATTACGATTATTATTCTTATTGATTGATTGAAATACCTCTGTGCCTATGAGGCTGAGGTCTTTAAAAAGGAACTTGGAAAGTCAGAAAAGATAGGGAATGATGGAACGGACTTTCTTGGGAAACCCAGAACTGTAGGAAAAAGACAATCTCTCCATTTTCCCCTGAGTCTCTCCTGAGAGCCCTCCCCATTTTCAAGAGGATAGACTTATCGGAACAATGTATCTTTTCTTTATTCTAGGAGGTTCTCAAGGGAAGTAGTTTTGTTTCTTTTTCTTTTAAAGGGAAATTGTTTTGAAACTATGTTCATTAGCCTGCTGTGTCCCAAGGAAAATGGTTTTGGAACTAACAGTATTAGAAAACCAGAGACTTGGAAAGGGCTTCAGAAATCAGCTGGTCTAATGTCTATGAATTCTGCACAGGTATCATGGAGCTATCTTTCTATCTCGCTCCTTCCCTTCTCAGCTAAAATCCTTTACAAAGCTGTCTACACTAGTGTCTCCACTTCTTCTCCTGTCACTGTTTTCTAAACCCTTTGTAATCTGGTTTCCAGTCTCATGATTCAAATGAAGCTGCTTTCTCTAAATCTAATGGTCTTTTCTTAATGCTCATCCCTCTTGACCTTTAGGCAACATTTGAGACTCAGTCTAGGTCTTTGTGACACTAATCTCTCTTCTCCTATTGATCTGACCTTTCCTCAGTGTTCTTTGCTGGAACTTAATGTATCCTTGCCATTCACCATGAGTGTCCCCCAAGGCTCTGACCTTGGTCCTCTCTTCTGTCTACTCTGTTTCATTTGACGATCTCACTAGTTTCCATAGGTCAATTTGCAAATGAGTCCCAAATCTATATATCCAGCCCTAATCTCTCTCTTACGATATAATTCTATCTGACAAACTGAACTATTGACATCTTGAACTAGATATTCCATAGGTACCTCAAACTCGACATATCCAGAATAGAATATATTATTTTTTCATTCCCTCAATTCACTCTTCTTTTTTTAATGTTTATTTATTTTTAGTTTTCAACATTCATTTCCACAAAATTTTGAGTTCCAAATTTTCTCCCCATCTCTCCCCTCCTCCCACCCCAAAATGCTGTGCATTCTGTTTACCCCTTCCCCCAATCTGCCCTCCCTTCTATCACACCCCTCCCTTCCCTTATCCCCATCTTCCTCTTACAGATTTTCCTACAGACCTTACAGATCCTTCTCTCTTACAGATTTTCAACTCTGCAGTTAAGTGACATGATAGATAGAACTCTGAACCTGGATTCAGGAAGACTTGAGTTTAAATTCAATCTCAGATACTTACTAGTTGTGCGACCTTGGGTAAAGCATTTCAATTTCCTCATCTGTAAAATGTGAATAATAGTAGTACCTACATCCTAGAGCTGTTGCGAGGATCAAGAGAGATAATATTTGTAAAACACTTTGTAAACCTTAAAGCATGATATAAATGTTAGCTATTATTATTTTTAGTCACTCTGGGTTCAAATTCTCACTCAGTAATATCCTATCTTTGTTTAAGTTTTACCAAGTACTTTCCACACATGATCTCATTTGAATCTTATAACAATCAACCTTTAAGCGACCTGTAAATAACAGTTGTTATTATTATCTATGAGCCCTCACTCACTCACATATCAAATCCATTGTCAAATGTCGTCATTTCTTTTTCCACAATATCCCTTGTACTCCCCACCCACACCCCCAGATTTTGGCTCTCATCACCTCCCACTTGGAATTCCACAAGAAATTTCTCTTTGGTGTCTTTTGCCTGTCTCAAGTCTCTCCCCACTCCAAACCATCTTCCATAATCTGCCAGAGATATTTCCCTAAAGCATAAGTTTGACCATGTCATTTCTCTGCTCAGTAAACTCCAACGTCTCCCTATTACCTCCGGGATCAAATATAAGGTTGTCTGCTGGGCTTGACAACTTGACTCCTTTCTACCCTCCTATTTTGCTTATGTATTATTCTCTACGCACTTCTCAAAGGGAGGAAGAAGAGAAGAGAATAAACATTTATTAGGCTAAGTGCCTATTAGGTGCCAGCCACTGGGGTGGCACTTTACAGATTCTTTGATCCTCACAACAACCCCAGGAGACAGATGCTATTATAATACCCATTTTTTTGTTGGTAGTTGTTTAGTCATGTTTAACTCTCTATGACCCCATCTGGTATTTTCTTGGCAAAGATACTGGAGTGATTTGCCATTTCCTTCTCCAGCTCATTTTACAGATGAGGAAACTGAGGCACACAGGGTTAAGTAACTTGCCCAGGGTCACATATCTACTGTCTGAGGCCAGATTTGAACCCAGGAAGACGAGTCTTCTTGACTCCAGTCTGGATGCTCTATCCACCATGCCACCTAACTGCCCCTTTCTGTAGCATAACTTGCATTTTAAAGCAGCCTTTCCACCCTGGTGTTATCTCCACACTCAGGCCCATTCTCAGGATTGGGAAATCCCTAGCCTAGAATGCTGGTTGATGAGGGGACCCAGCTATATTTGCTTAATTCCTCTCTCTACTTATTCTCTCGACCACCTCCTTGTGAGCTGCCTTTCCTATGTGGGTTCCCCTGAAACTTTTAAAGTACATTTTATGTGTTATCTTCCTTAGTTAGGATATAAGCACCTTGAGGGTAAGGACTGCCTTGTTTGCTTTTATTTGTAAGTCAGACCCTCAGCACAGTGCCTGGCATACAGTATACATTTGATAAATGCTCTCTCTCTCTTTCTCTCTCTCTCTCTCTCTCTCTGTCTCTCTCTCTGTCTCTCTGTCTCTGTCTCTGTCTCTGTCTCTGTCTCTCTCTCTCTCTCTCGGAGATAGGAGGGGAAAATAGCCAGCTGCTACTAGTATACTCCCTTGTCCCTCCTTTACCACACTCCTCCTGGGGCATTCCTCTCCTCCCCCAGTGGCATGGCATTCTAGGAATCTGTACATCCCTCTGAGTCACAGAGGCCCCACCCTCTCCTCCTTACACCTCAGTCGACCTTCATGTTCCTGTCATTAAGTCAGAACCAACAAGCAGGCCTAGTCTCTTACCTCTCTGGCCCTTGGGGCAGTGGGTACACACCACCTCCCCACTCTCTGGAATGGTCGTACATGCTGATTGACCAGGACAGGGACACGGCTTGCAATCATTCTCATGACCCAAAAAAGGGTTGCCATGGAAACCGGGCATGCATCGCTCACAGTAGGGGCCCTCTGTGTGGTGCAGGCACTGACAGATCCCTGAGAGGGGATAATAATAGGCATGTCATGCCCTGGGTTCCTGGGCTCTGAGGAGTCCAGAGCACTTTAGTGATGAGGTCTCCTATCTCCCTTGCAAGAAAAGATGGAAACAGGATATATTCTCAGTTTAGAGGATAGAAAAAGAGGTCCAGAGAAGGGCATGAAGTGATTAAAAAACACACAGCCTTCTGTGATCAGATGATAGAATTGTGGTCTAAATCTTAACCAAAGGATTATTTTGCAAGTATATGACTTAATTATTTCTTATGAGACTACTTTTCTTTCTTTTTCTCAGATAGTTATAACCAGGTTACATATTCTCATATTTTGGGAAATATGCCCCGTAACCCCAGGTACTTGCTTTGACCCCAGGTAGAACAGAACTCTAGAGTCTGCTAAGTGGGAGGTGATGCTAAGATAGTGAACATGTAGAGATTGCCCAGAACCAGCTTTTTCCCAAATTCTCAGTTTTCTATGGAAGTAGGAGGGAGAGGAGAGTGGGAATTCTTTAGCTTTCTTCTCCAGGAATCAGTATGAAAATTTAAGTCTGTAAAAGACAGAAATCTAGGAGAGCAAGGCAAGACATTGCACATGACAAAATGGAGCTTGTCCTGAGGCCCAAAGGAGATAGTCAAGATGGGCCTGGCCAAGAAGGGGTAACATGGATTTTCACGTCTGAGATCATTCCCAAGGATGGCTAGAGCTCCCAGACATCACACAGCTGGGGTTTGGGATTGACAGGAATATGGAGAAAAAGTCTAGGGGGTGAACAAGGGGAGATGCAGCCTTAGAAGGAGACCTTCAGTGTTGAGCTCTGAGTAAGTCATGCTATGGGGCTTCCTTTGGGCTGCAGAAACTAGGGAGTGGAGAAGGACATTAGGACTGAGAGTAGTAGGCATGTGAACCCTACATGCCTACTGTTTGTATTTCCTACAAACCCAGGATTTCCTGTGGGTATATCTCACAATCACAACATAAAGGTGACGTCAACCCACATTCTCTCTCCTGTAAATGTGATTGGTGCTGGAAGGTGTGTTTTCAGGATTTTTCCATTCATATCTATGTAACGCTTATAGGCTACCTATCCACTCAGGTTATGATCCTTGCTGGTAGGAAGTCCAGAGTCTTTGAGGTGACAGGTCACTGAGGAAGGAAGGATGGTGGAGAGAGGGATCTACTCTGACCACGTATCCAGTAGTTAACCAGTTCAAGCTCACATGAAGGTAGAATGGTACCAGTGAAGGGCTATGGAAAAAATCTGACCTGTTTCAGGGTCACAGGTACCATGTTGATTACAGGTGCAGGGGACACAGTTGGCATAGGGCCCACCCAATGGTGTCTCCCTCTTGTACCCCAGAGAGCAGGATTCACAGAACTGTCCCATGTACCCCTTGGGACATGTACACTCCTCTACCCAAGGGGCTAGAGGGGACAGACCAGGGCCTGCTGAAGTCAGATGGACTTGAGTCAGGGTCATTTGACCTGTAGAGGGGAAGAAAGCAGAGACAGAAGATGAGTTAATGCATGCCCTTACCCCATAACATCATTTTCTTGGACTCTGACACTTCCAAATGAGAGATAGTCAATACTCAAAGTATCACAGGTTCAGAGATTTAGAGCCAGAAGGGACTTCACAGGTCACCCAGTCCAGCGGGGTCAAACTCAAATAGAAATGGGGGCCTCTAAACTGGATGTAAGGAAAAAATCATAAAGTGGATTGACTTAGAAAACCACATAGCAGTATTCTCTGGGTTTTACTGTATTTTTACTTATTTTGTTAAATATTTTCCAATTACATTTTAATGTGGCTTGCCCAGCACTTGGGAGTGTAGTAGGTTGCATATGGCCCTGCTGTGTGTTTGATGCTTCTGAACTGGTCCATCTCCCCTATTTCTGCAGATGAGGAAACTGAGGTTCATAGAGATGAAAAGACTTGTCCAAAGTCACACAGGTAGTAAGTAGCAGAATCAGGATTTGAACTCAGGTTCTCCGACTCCACTGGGTTGTCTCCTTGAGAACACTCATCTCTCAGGCAGTGAATTGTTCTGGGGAGTGGTGGGGTGGGGAGGTTGTTTGTGGAAAGGGAGAGACCCACTCACTCCCTGCAGCCTTCTCTCTTGGCCGCAAAGCAAGCTACCTCCTCTTGTCCCTTTAGGTCCTTCCTTCAAGCAGACTTCTTTGGTGAAGCCAGGAGGGGCGTCCTCCCCCCTCCCCCAATACCCCTCCATCTCCCTTCCCAACTAATCTAGACCTCCTCTCCCTTTGTAAAAGTGGTTGGTTTTAGAGGGGACATTTGCATGATTGTCCCGTTTCTATCTTTGGGCAACAGAAAAGTACTTCGTTTCCTCTGGGAACTTATCTCTTGTGTCCTGGTGGTCTAGCTGGTTTCAATCTTAAGTTTAATAGAGAGGGCATTGCCCTTATTTCCATTTTCGTGCTGCTGGCAGAATGCTCTTGCTCAATGAATATTTTTCAACTTGAAAACCATCTTTAATAGGGAAGAATTTAGCACCCTGGGCTGGATGGCGGAGGGAGCTGCTAAAAACAGATAGAAGTGTCATGAGGAAGTTAGAGAGGACCTAACCCAAGAGAGATTGGAGGGGGCCAGCTATAGTGAGGAAGAGACATGGTAACTGTGACCTCCAAAGGTACCATTTATTCAGTGGATAGAGACCAGGCCTGGGGGTTCCCTGGAATCAGGGAACTCCTGGGGAAAGAAACTCTTCTTGTCAAGGCAGGTCAGTCCCTTCTCTGCAATGTATAGTCTTAGAGAGCTTCCCAGAACACTAAGAGGCTAAGTGACTAGCGCTCAGAGGCAAGGCTAGAACCCTAAAGACTAGAAGCTATTGTGGTCTCAAAGTTGCCTCTCTAGCCACTACTTGGAGCTGCCACTTCTTTTCTTCTTCTTTTCCCTCCCTTTCTCCCTTCCCTCCTCATCTTCCTCTCTTTCTTCTTTCCTCCCATGTCTATACGACACCTGCTAGACCTTAGCAGACCTTAAGTGGGGCAGTGGATAGAACACTAGGCTTGGGGTCAAGAAGGTTCTTCTTCCTGAGTTCAAGTCTGGCTTTGGAAACTTACTTATTGTATGACCTTGGGCAAGTTACTTAATCCCAGCTGCCTCAGTTTGTCACCTGTAGAATGAGCTGGAGAAGGAAATGGCCAACTACTCCAGTATTTTTGCCAAGAAAACCCTAAATGGGATTCAACAAAGAGCTGAACACAACAAAAGACCCTAGGCAGGAGATCCCAATTTTATGTTACATATGGACACTATCCTCATGGAACAGGGGAATAAGAAACCAAAACGTATTATAAGATTTTGTTTTACTTGGCAAGTGTATGAAACAGATCAGGGAAGGCTTCATGGAGAAGGTGGTCATTGGGTCATTTAAAATGTTTGCAGAAATTCAAAAGGCAAGGGGTGGCAGGGGAGACATTTTACCCCATAGGAAGCCTCTCCCTTCTCAATCTTGGCTTCCTTCAGGTCTCAGCTCGAACATCACCTTCTGCAGAGAGACCTTTCCCAGTCCTCCTCTATCTGCTAAAACCCTTCCCTCTAAGATTACCCTCCATCAGGTCTCTATGTAACTAGTTATTTACATGTGGTCTAACTTCTTGGGGGCAGGACTATTTTTGCCTTTCTTTGCTTCCATAGATATTAGCAAAGAGCCTCACACTTAGTAGACACTTAAAAAGTACTTCTTGATGGATGGATGGATGGATGGATGAATGGATGGATGGATGAACAAAGGCTCAGAGGCTGTTTGGCTGGAGCAGAAGACTTTGACAGACAGTTTGCAAAATTAGGAAAGAGAGAATGGAGTCATGTCTGACTAAGAAGGAGTAAGAGGAAAAAGAAAGAGTAAAGAGTTGTCATCTTGGCCATAAAGACTCTGGGGCAGCAGGAATACTGAAGTGGAGAGATACTGAAAATAATGAAAGGACTGGGCTAGGAGGTAAAGCCCATTGTAGGGAAAAAAGATCTAACTGTGTTGACAAGAAATTGATATATGATTAAGCTTGTGTGGGAAAATATGTAAATACCTCTGACAATTTTTTTTAAGTCCTGTGGAATTTCCTTGTTTGGAAAAGTAAAAAATCAGATTTATCTGTTTAGGGTGATTCTGGACACAAAGGGATGGGTCAGAGGAATTCCCAAAGACTTTTCTAGCCTAGATGCCAGAGTTAAGTCATAAATCTGTTTTATAGTGTTTCTTTGGTACAAAGTAGTTCATTAGATACTGTTCAGTTTCCCTTCCTTAGACCCCACATTTCCCCCCTATCCTTTACCTGCAGGCTGTCTGCCTCTGTGACTTGCGACCTGGATCTGGAGTGCTGTCAGGTTGGCCAAGAGCCTCTGGAAGTGAAAGGCGGGGAATGGGGGTTTTGTGTCCTCCGACGTCTCCTGCAAGCTGTCAGGGTGAATGGAATGAAGAAGGGGAGGGATGGCAACCTTCCTCATTTCATGGAGTCTGAAATGCTTGGGGCCTTTGCCCCTAGCTGGGTGGGCCAGAGCAGAGAACAGGCTGGGCTGCTTATTTGTTTCCCCTGAGACAAGAAGGAGCCTGGGAGATTTCTTTAGGAAAAGGTGGGAAGAACAGTTACTGTTTACAGCTTTCTGATAGGATGTAAGGATATGGCAGTGGGATCCCACCATCTATCAGACTAGACCAGACTAGATTGGATTAGACTACTTTGGGATAACAGAATTGGAAGGGAACTTTGAACCCTCTTATTTTACAGATGAGGAAATTGAGTCACAAATGGATAAGCGACTCACATAGCAGGTTATGGCAGAGATGGCATTCAAACCCAGGTCTCCTGCTGCCCCATTCAGGGCTCTAATCTAGAGCATGAGATTTGACATCAAGAAGACCTGAGTTCAAATCCTGCTCTGGATAGTTATCCTGTTGGCTAGCTGTGTACAAGGAACTTAATCTTTTTCAGTCTCAGTTTCCTCACCTGTAAAATGGGGATAGAACAGCATTTTTCTCATACAGTATAAAATAAAATATGTAAAATGTTTTGCAAAACTTAAAGCATTATATACTTTTTAGTTATGCATTATTATTATGTATTCTTATTAATATTGCCCCACATTGACTTTGATCAGATAAGGAATGAGAAAACACTGCAACCTTTTCAAAGAAGGCAGAAGGGTCACCCTGTTTGTTTATAAACAGCAGAGTCCCAGAAGGAAAATCCAAGTATATCATCTTTGGTAGTTCTTTGCTGGGTATCACCACTATAGTATACCTGGTGCTTAGCAAATGCTTATCAGTGACTTGACCAGTGCTTGGAGCATAGTAAGCCCTTAATAAATACTTGTTGATTAAAACTGGTCATTCACTCTCTGCTCAAAGACCCCTAAGGAGGAGAAGCTCACCACCTTCAAAAACATTCTAGTCATTCCATTTTGGGACAGTTTTAGGAAGATTTTCTTGGAATGGAACCTAAATATTCCTCTTGGCAAGGAGGGCCATTGCTCTTGGTTGTGGCCAAGCTTCCCAGACCAGGTATTTGGCACCCCATTTGTTACCCCAACTTGCCTGAACAGCAGCAGGTATTCCTCAGGCCCTCCAGGCTGTTGGGTGCTGGTTGGGCTGGAGGGTTTCAGAGTCAGGGCTAGTCCTGCCCCTTCCAATTTCAGCCAGACTGGGAGGAGAGAGCCCCCAGGTGGTACCCGGAAGGTCAGAGAGAGGGACTGCCCATAGCTGAAGCGCTGGTCTCCCAGGAATTTCTCTAAGGAAGAGGGGAAAAGAAAGGGAGGCCCAGGAAGAATGAATAAATGAATGAATGACCCAGCAACCTGTTGTTCTTGCTATGGGGTGTTTGAGAAGTTGGAAAGGATGATAATAGGACACTGTCTGAGATTCTCATTTGGTGGGAATCCCTAGAAAGGGATATCAGATAAGAAAGTCTTGGCAGCCAACCATGTGGCCATCTCTCCTGGCTGCCTACGGGATACCTGGTGCAATGTAGTCCCACAACTCCTCTCTCTCTGGCTTCAGGAGGATTCCACTCTGGCTCCATTGTGCAGGCTCCTCTCTGCCCCCTGGTCCTCTGGCTTGCCAGCCCTCAGCCCCTTTACACCAAGCACACAAACAAATACAGAGAAAGAAGGTCACTCTGGGGGACTGTCAGGGAAGCATGGATGATGTTTGAAGCCACTAGAGAACACAGCAGTTGGTTGCGGAGATCTACTTCACACTTAGTAGCAAGTCACATGATCTCCCTATGCCTCAGTTTCCTCATCTGTAAAATGAGACGGTTGGATTTGATGGATTCTAAAGTACCTTCCAGCTCTAAATCTAAATTATACAGTATAATGAAAATAGCACAAGATTTAGAATTGAGTTTAAACTCTATCTCTGTGTCTATATGTGTGACATTGGATGAGTCACATCCTCTCTAGCCTTCAGTTTCCCTATCTGTAAAATGATGAGATTGTACTACATGATCTTCCCTTCTAGCTTTAAATATTTTGGTAGATTAAATACATGTTAAATTCCTACTACATGCAGGGCACTCCTCCTAGTATCCATCAAAGGGCATGGATTCTGGCTTGTCTCCATGCATCCACTGCCTCTCTGTAGTCCCAGGAATAGCACAGACAGCCTCTGTGTGGGGAGATGGGCCTGGCTTCCCATGCCTAAATATGCATCACCCAAGGCAGACCTACAGCAGTTAATTGGAACACATTGAATCAATAGAAGATAGTGGTTTTATTTCTAACAACAGAGACAACTCCCTAGAACGCTGTCAGGGAGAGAAGAAGAATGAGCATGAATGTTCCATGAACCTCTTTGAACTTGTACATACTCTGGATCTGTTTTTTTCCATGCACAAATCATAGCTATTCGTTCATTCATTTGTTCATTCTCAGTAAATACCTGCTATGCACAGGTGCCAGCATCAGTATAATAATCCTTCATACATGTATCTTTTGACAATTTAATTAATTACTAATAATTTTATTTATAAATTATTTATAAAATTTTTATAAAAACCCACTTTATAATTATTAATAATTTATTAATAATTCAATAATTATTTAATAATAATAGCATCCATATAAGTGCTTTAAGGTTTGCAAAGTGCTTTACAAACATATCATTTTATCCTCACAACCACCCCTGGAATTATTATTATACCCAATTTATAGATGAAGAAACTGAGGCAGGCAGAAGTTAAGTAATTTGTTTAGAGTCACACAGCTGGTAAATGTCAGAAGCAGGATTTAAACTCAGGTCCTCTCAGCTCCACATCCAGCACTGTGCCATCTAGCTGCCCATAGCAGTTTACAAAGAGCTTTCATCACAAATGTCATATGAAGTAGTTAGAATAAGTATTATTATCTTTAACTTACAGAAAAGGAAACTGAGTCTCACAGCAATAAAGAAGTTTGCCCATGGTCAAATGTCTACAGGAAGCTCTGGAGCTAGAAATGGAACTCTGGTCTCCTGACTTCAGGTACAGTAAGTACCCTTTCCACTATCCTGCTCTGCCTCAAGGAGACTTACATTACTGAGCTGAAAATGATCTGAAATGTGTGTGTCCTTGAGAAGTCTAGGATTCAGGCCGGCCGTAGAATTCCAACCTGTGGGCAACCACTGGGTACCCAAGGACTTGGTACAAATCCTTATCAAAGCCCTTTTTGTGAGAGATTAAAAAAAACTTATCTTTACCTCTTACAAAAACAGGGCAAGGACTAGAATCCAGTCGAACTTTTAACCAATCAATCAACCCATACGTAAGGGTCTGCTATGTGCCAGGCACTGTGATAAACACGGGGGACATGAAGACAAAAATAAAGCTATCCCTGACTTCAAGGAGCTTACGTTCTATTTGAGGAAAGAACATGTAAACATATACATATATATGTAGAAATATATATGTAAACTTACAAGTCCATATAAAACATATTTTCTGATCCCAACCTGTGATTTCATTAGGTTTAGTGTGAAGAACATGGAATGTCCACTGAGGAAACTTTCTCTACCAATGTAGATGAACACCTGCTTCTGCAACTTCTAGTCCTAGAAACTTGACTCGGAACAAGGTAACTGGAGGTAGGGGCAATGATGGCCATTTGGGCATCAGGAAAGGCCTCCTGTAGTAGAAGGCAGCATTTGAGCTGAGTTTATAGGGAGGGAGCTAGGGATTCTAAGATGCCAGATGTGGAACCTTCTATATGACACCTGCTCCTCAGAATGTCCAGCAGAGGGTAGCATTTCCCTACAGTTGGAAGCTCTCAGCTCCAAGTTCAGAGCAGCTTTCCAGGACTGAAAGTTCTCTCTCCTTGGTGGGTGGTAGGGTCAGCCCAAGGTTTCAGTCTCAAGGGAAATTTCTTGACAGAATTCAAAGGACAAGAGGGAGGAAGCAGCTGGGGTCTTTGGATTCCGATGAAGGTCCTAGTTTCATCCCCTAGAACTGACATTGAGAGTGGACTATTGCCTTGAGGGAAACAGTTTCTGACTGGTGAAGCCAGAAAATGGTCATGAAGGTGTAGGCTTGAGTGGGAGTGAGGTGGTAAGAAAGTGGATAGCAGGCAAACAAACAGCTCAGGGCTCTTTAGAGTCAACTGTGGAGCTTGTATGCAGAGAGAGAGAGAGAGAGAGAGAGGCCTTCAAAGAACAACTCACAACATTGAGTGTCTCATGGAATTGAGTCCCACATCGCTTCCCTTCTGATTAACTTGAGGAGGCTCAGTGGCCTACAGGGAATCTTGCAGCTGCAGCTTGAAATCTACGGCAATCTTAAGATGACAATCTAACTATGATCTCCTCTCGGATATCTGCCCCCTCGCTCTCAACCCTCAGAGAACATATTGTTCAATTCTACCATTTTACAAACGAAAAACAAGGTCAAGGACAGTTAAATGACTTGCCCAAAGTTACACAGGCAATAAGCATAGGAGACAGGATTTGAACCCAGGTCCTCTGACTCTAAACATAGCATCCTTTCCCTTGTACCAGGCTAGTTATTCCACATTTTCCTAAGTGAGAAGACCTGGATTCAAATACGACCTCTGATGTTTTCTGCCTGTGTGGCTTTGGGCAAGTCATTTAACCTCACTTGGCCCTAGTTTTCTCATTTGCAAATTAAAGGAGTTGGACAAGATGGCCTTTTATATCCTTTCTAGCTATATTTTAGTGATCCAATGATCTTTTGCCTTGGAAATTTTTAAGAGTAACATCAACAGTTATCTGCCCAGCACCCAGAGGCAAGGAGATGGGTGTGTTAATCTTCTACAGAATAGATTGGGAGTTACTGCACCCAGTCAGCTAGGGAAAACACCCTGAACTTGGATCAAGTTTGAGTACAAGTTACTTAGACTCAGTTTTCTCATCTTTAAACTAGGAATGATCATGCTTATGCTACAAAGCTTACAGAGCTGTGGTAAGGAGAGTGCTTTGTAAACTTTAATGATTCTTCTAGATTGGAGCTATCGTTACTATCGTTATCTTTAGCAGACATTAGCACATAAACCTGACCTAATCAAGCCTGTGTCTTCCCCCATTCCAGGACTAGCGGAGCATGGAGGGATACAGAAGGCTGGGGGAAAGGTCACAAATGGAAGGGAAATCCTTACCCTGGTGGAAGTCAGAGATGATATGGCGCACACCATAATGGGCAGAAGCAGCACACACCATAGAGTGGCCGTAACAGAAGCAGCTGGTGCAACCCGAAGGATCATGGGGCTGCAGGTTAAATGTCCCAGGTTGGCACCTAGAATACAGACAGGACAAGAAAAACAAGTAATGATTAACCAGATGATAGAGGGAAGGGAAGACCTGGCCAGCAGCTACAAGTCTCACCCCTTCTCATTTCATCTCATCTATTTCCCTTGCACCATTAATCAATCAATAAGCATTTACAAAGCACTTACTATGTGCTAGGCACCGAGCTAAGGGTTGGGGATATAAACACAAAAATGAAACAGTCCTTGCCTTCAAGAAGCTACAGAGTTCCAAAGGAAGAGCCAACATATATGCATACAAGTACATATATGAAATACACCAAGTGTTTATGGAAGGAAGGGTACCAGGAGTAGGTTACCAAGTGGGGATCAGGAAAGATTTTGTGTAGAAGGTGGTACCTGAGCTGCAACTTGAAGAAACTAGGGATTCTGAGAGATTGGGGTGAAAAGTATATCCCCAGCATGGAGGACAGCCAGGGCAAAGGTAAGGAGGCTGGAGATTGAGGGTCGTGTATATAGAGTGAGTGTGGCTAGACTGAAGAAGAAGAGGAGGAAAGTAATGTGCAAGCAGTGCAGAAAGGTAGGAAGTGGGTGGGAACAGGTTCTGAAGAGCTTTAAATGCCCCAGACAGGAATTTCTATTTGATTCTAGAAGTGAGTGGATCTTGGGCTAGAAGGACAGATAGGAAGGACTGACCCTGGATATTACTGGTGTGCATATGTTGGTTGCAGCTCTCTCACCTATCACATAAATAGCCTTCCACCTTGTTCTTGCAGGGGCACCGTCCGTTTCGGGAATCACATGGTCCTAAGCTGCCAGCAGCATTGCAGGTACAGGGTCTGCCAAGAAAGGCAAAAGAGAGCAAATCTTCTGTGAGCTCCTCTACAGATTCCAATAAGCCTCTCCCTCTTGCCTCCGTGAGCACCAGGAGGCAGACCGGTTCAGGGATCTGGGTCTCAGCTCACAAATGTCCCCTCCCTTGTATTTCCTTTTTCCATCTCTTTCATACAGAAGCATCCCTGACTAGTGGGTCACACCGTTGTAGGTAGAAGTAGGCAAAGTCAGACACAGCAAAGGGGAGAAAGAACTGCTCAGGCTACTTAGGGGCTGACTTTTTCTTTTCTTCCTTTTTTGGTTCATGAATGAGCAATTTTGAAGATTTAGATAAACTGTTAAAGAATGAAATGAGGAGAACCAGAAGAACAATTTATATGGTAATGGTAATACTGTAAAAAGAAGCAACTTTGAAAGTCTAGAGAATTCTGATCAATGCAATGAGCATTCGTGTTTCCCGAGGACAGATGCTGAAACATGCTATCGATGACAGAGAGGGGATGGATATAAGGTGCAGAATGAGACATCATCTTTTTGGACATGAGGAAATTAGTGTTGTTTTGCTTGACTATCCATACTTATCATGAGGATTTTGCTTTTCTTTCTATTTTTGTCTAGTGGAATGGGAAAGAAAATAGATTTTTGTTAATTGAAAAAAATTCATTAAGAAAACAATCCTAGAATGAGAGGATGTGGATTCAAGTATGACATCTAATGTTTACTACCTGTGTGACCTTGGACTAGTCACTTACCCTCTCTCAGACTCAGTTTCCTCATCTGTAAAATGACCTGGAGAAGGAAATGGCAAACCACTGCAGTATCTTTGCCAAGAAAACACCAAATGAGGTCACCAAAAACTAGACATGACTGAAAAACAACTGAATGATACAAGTAGCCAAACCCCTATCCCTACTTACCTGCATCCACCTTCACTGAGAGAATGGAACCCTGTCAGACAGCGATCACACTTCCAGCCAGTCACACTGGGTTTACACTCACAGGTGCCTGAGTTGTCACACTGTAGACTAAGAGATCCTGGGGGTAAAACGGGAGAGAGCAACATGAAGTTGGAAGTGGCGGGGTGGGAGACAGGGTGAGTAGGGATAGTAAGGAATGAGGGAGAATAGGGAAGAGTCTTTGGAGGAGAGGAGAGGGGATGGGTCGGAAGAGTGTGGAATTTGAATCCAGAAATCTGGGTTCAAATCCCGACCCTACCACTTACTGCTTACTTGGCCTTAGGCAAATCATTTCATTTTCTGAGCCTCAGTTTCCTGACATAGAAAATGCTGGGGTTTGGCTTGATGCCCTCAAAGGCCTCTCCTGGCTCTAACTAAGCATCCAACTAGGATCCTATAACTATGGCCTGAGCTGGGCTGGAGGAACCTTACTCCCAGGTAATTTAATACCTCCTGGACTGAGTTGGAGTTTCCTAAACCCTCTTCTCCCAGCTACCCTAGGAGTAGATAACACAAATCCAATTATCTCCTGGCTTGTCCTCTCACCCTCACCCTCCAGCAGTTTCTGCCTACCTGCTGGGTGGCAATCACAGGGCTGGCATGGCCTCTGCTGGTCCCATCGGTAGAAGTTCTCTTGGCATTGCTCACAGTGGGGTCCTGCAGTGTGGTCCCGGCAGTTCTGGCAGTGACCACCATGACCAGTGCTCCGGTACAACTCCCAGTCATAGAAACATTCTTCAGAGAGGCCACTACAATTGCAGGCTGGGTAAAAATATCAATATTACATATAGAAAACATATGGGGATATTATATATAAAATATACAACATTCTATATTATAATAAATACAGAGTATTTAATATAGTGATATAGAATTATCGGCTATATAGCAATACTATAATAATATTGTTATCTAAAATACAATAATATTATATTCTGTTGTTGTTGGCCAGTCATGTCCAGCTCCTCACAATCCCCTGGAACATAGAATGACAGGCCCTTCTATCCTCTACTATCTCTCAAAATCTGTCCACGCTATGTTTTTCCCACAGCACCATCTATCCATCTCTTGCTCTGCCATCTCCTTCTCCTTTTGCCTTCAATCCTTCCCAGTATTAGTCTCTTTTCCAATGAGTCCTGTCTTCTCATTATGTGATCAAAGTATTCAAGCTTCAGCTGCACTGTTTGACCTTTCAGTGAATAGCCTGAATTAATTTCTTTAAGTATTGACTGAGCTGATCTTTTTTGCTGTCCAAGGGACTCTCAAAAGTCTTTTCCAGCACCACAATCTGAAAGTGTCAATTCAGTGGTGCTCAGCCTGCCTCCCACTGTCATACATGGTTACTGGAAAAACTGTAGCTTTGATTATATAGACTTTTGTCAGTAAGGTGATGTCTCTACTTACAGTAGTATAATAATACAACAGACTTCTACATAGCATTTTCACGTGTAGAGTGCTTTATTCTTTTTCTCAAGCCTCTCAATAAGCTCATCTGGCAAGTGTTATGAGTATTATTATCCCCATTTCACAGATGAGGAAACTGGAGCTTGGAGAGTTTGTTTTTTAAAATCTCTTCTTAAAAATTTTCATTGACATATTTTGTTTTTACATAACTTTCATTCCCAAAAATATTCCTGAAGAGTTTAAGTGACTTGCCCATTGTCACAGAACTAAAACCTCTTTCTAAAAATTTTCATTGACATTATTTTGGTTTTGCATCACCTTTATTCCCAAATATTCCCAGAGAGATTGAATAATTTGGCCTTTGTTACAGAGCTAGTAAAGGCGACATTTGAACCCAGGTCTTCCTGGGGCAACACTCTCTCTACTATGGCATGCTATCTCTTGAGAAGATTGTTCAGGAATTTGAAAGGGGATAGATGTTAGAAGGTTGGGGGTGGGGGGGAAAGGAAGTATAGATCTCTTACACGAAGGGCCTGAAACCATCTACCTTTCATGGGGAGGAGCAGTATGACACGGTAGCAAGATAAACTGGACATCAAGACACCTGGGCTCTCATATCTGACCTGCCCTAGGTAACCTTGGGTAGGTGACTTGACCTCTCCAGGACTATTTCCTCATCTATTAAATGTAGCAACAGGGCCAGATGACCTCTGAGGTCCCCAGCAGTGTTAAATATCTGTTTCTGTAACTACATTCTCTCCCTAGAGCTTTGTAGGCCTTATCTCACTCAGACTGCTTCTCCAAGTTGCACATTTGTGCCCATGTCATATGTGGGAATATCAAGGCACAGAGAAGTGGCTAGCTCAGATTATTATAATTCTCTTTAAGGCAGAGATCTGGTTTTATTCATCTTTCTGTTCCCCATGACATATGGTAAGTGCCCAACAACTATTTACTGAATGAATGAATGAATCATTGTGTGGCACCAGCATCAGAATCAGAAGGCCTCACTGTGGGTACAGCCTCAAGGAAGTCATATAACTTTTCTGGACCTCAGTTTTCTCAATTGTAAAATGGTAGGGAAGAGGGCAGTAGTTCCATCTCTGCACAAGTCCATTCTAGCTATAACATCTCATGGCCCTATGAATGAAGTCCTTTCAGAGATGTCACAAAACAAACTCTGATTGGTTCCATCCAATTTTCTTTACCTACAAAATTTCTTTACTTTGTAGTAAGCAATTCTGCTTGGACCCAGGTAACTGATTGATTGACTGTGCCTTGGCTCACTAGCTATTTTATCTTCATGGCTTCTCACTAGAGGCCAGGGAACAGAGGACTCCCAGCACTTTAGAGGGATATGAAAGGGAGATAGGATATGGACATAAGACAAGGTAGGGTGGAACAGACGAATAAGAGATCCAGCCCAAGAAAAATTGGAGGCGAGAATGCTACCAAACAGGGGGTGGGGGGAATAGAGTCGTGGAAGGCTTCACGGAGGTGATGGCATTTGAGCTCACTCAAAGGTAGAGGAGGATTTTTAAGTCAAGACAAGGAGCACATTCCAGGCATGGCCAACAGCCTAAACAAACATGCAGGCCCAGGAGATGGTGTGCAGAGCTTGGGGAGCAGCCTAGTTAGCAGGCCAGTTTGGCTAGATATTAAAATGTGTGGAGGTGTCTCATTTCATATACTTAAAATGGATGAAATAAGTTTGGAAAGGCAGGTTGATGCCAGATTGTGGCTGAACTTGAGAGTTCAGGTCGTTTCGTCTTTCTAGCAGGGAAGCAGGGGACTAGAGGGGGATGGGTGGGCTTCAGAATTCTGCCCATGTTCCTCATTTGCCTCCTCCCTTTCTTTCTTCTTTGATAATAATAATAATAATAACTCACATTTATATGGAGGCTTAAGGCTTGCAGAACAATTTACATACATTATCCCTTTTGATCCTCATAACAGCCACGTGAAGTAGGTGCTCTCATTATGACGATTTTTACAGATCACTTAACCTAGAAGTTAAGTGACTTGCCCCGTGGAACCCAGAGAGTAAGTGCCCCAGGCTAGATTTGACCTTTGCACTAGTCACACGACAATATTTCATTCTTTCATTCTTCTCTGGAACCTGCTCTCTAGACTCCTTTCTGCACAATTCACTGGTGCTTTCTCTTCTTGGAGATATGCCTTTGACACCAGACTCCAGGAGCCTTCCTTAGCTGGAAGATCCCTCCACCTGGCAGCACCTTCCTCCATCCATCAGGTCTGCTCTTTTTCATAGATTCCCAAAGTGGGTGCTACCAGCCCCAGGTAGGGCGTTGCAACAATGGGGGGGGGGGGGGGGGGCGGTAGCAGCCTCAGGTGCAATGCAGGGTATTGAATAAAAATACGGGGGCCGTAGAAGCATAAGCAAAGAGAAGAAAATTTTGAAAAACTGTACATTTCATCTGTTATGTAATAAAGTTAAAGTCACTGCGATTACATTATTTTCCAAATAAACATACGGAATCCAAGTTACAATTGATTAGTAGTCAAATCCATGGATAGGTCTTAACAAACAGTGTTGGCAGGCAAAGGTGTCAGGTGTTGTAGGGATGTCCAGCAGACATCGGCAGGAGTGTGTGCATGTAATGACTTGTTTACAGTATGATACTACACATGACACAATATTGCATCATCAAAATTTTAATGCAGGAAAAACCTGCAAATTTATAATAAAATATTAAATTTTAGATGTCATTTTAAAAAAATTGTGAAATGATGCAAATTTTAAAAAACCCACATCATTAAAGTGTTGAAGAAAGTAGATTTCCAAGGGAGTATTGAGTTATTTTTTTTTAAAAAGGGGACAGTAGGCCAAATAAGTTTGGGAACTTCTGATTTCAAGGAAAAGCCTAGGTCAGTCATGTTCACACCTTCATTCCTCTACAGGATATACTTCTGAGTTTTCATATTTCTTTCTCCATCATGCCCCATCTTCCTTCCCTCTTTCAGCATCTTTTTATATGTTATCTTCTCCCATTAGAATATAAGCCCCTTGGGGGAAGGGGCTATTTTGTATTTCGAGTGCAAAGCATAGTACTTAATCCATACTTGTCAATGACATGATTTCAATGCTTCTATGAGTTCATTGATAGGATTACTACCTCTTGTGCTATAGATTCTATCCCATCCATATCTCATCCTGTTTAACTTTTGTCCATGTCCTCCCATAAATCCTTCCATGGGAATGTGGAGGTGCATCCAAAAGACCAAAGGAAAGCCTTCCTTCCAAGGTTTAAACACTGCACAAATGTTAGTGCTATACTCACTGTCATTCTGAAATGCTGATGCATGACCAGCCCATCTCCTTTTCCCACAATACATCTCCTATCTTGTGATCAAGTCACAATTGGATAACAATCTGTAGCCTGTTTGATGGAAATTGTATTTCCTGGGTCATCTGAAATTTTGGTTCTTTGGAGATTGTGGTGTTCCAGGATGGATGCCATGATGCATGAGTCCTGTCTGGATTCAGTTCAGCAAACATTCATTAAATATCTACTATACATCAGGCCTCATGCTTGGTAATGGAGTTATAAACATTATATTCACCTCCAACACTTCTTATATAACTTTGGACAAATCATTTCACCTCATTTTTCTCACCTGTAAAATGAAGTGTTTGGACTATGAAATTCCTTCCGGATCTAGATCAATGTTCCTATGATTTTTGGAGCACAGTGCCTACTTTCAGGGAGTTTACATTCTATTGGATTGAGGAAGGACAGGGTTAAAAGCCATGCTGAGATGTTCATGTTATCCTTGTTGTTTGTTCTTTGCTCTTGAAGAGGACCATGACATCAGGAAGATGATGCCATGACATGCAAGTGAATTGGATTTAAGTGAGGCAGGGCTATGCAAAGTCACCAGCCTTACTCTCTCCTCTGGAGTCATCTGGGTCTAGTGGTGAGATACAGATCAGGATGACTGGAGATGGCCCAAGATGCATGTTATCCTAGAGGCAATAGGGAGTCACCTATCGGGCTTTGAGCAAGGGAGGGGAATAGTCAGGCCTTTGCTTTAGGAAGATGATTTTGGCAACTGTGGGAAAGGTAGACTTTGGAGGCAAGGAGATCAGCTAGGAGGCTATTACAATAGTCTGAATGAGAGATCATAAGTCCTGGATAAGGGAGGCAACACTGTGAAGGGAGAGAAAAGGAGGGAAATGAGATGCACTGGGTACATAGAATAAACAGGACTTGCAAAAACTGTTGTGGGATGAAGCCTGTCCACCTGGCAATTGCTCAGTGGCCCAGTTGGAGCACGAGATTCAGAGCAGAACTATAAAGGAGAAAGGTGGGAGAACTCCCTTAAGGAGGCCCCACAATGGATACCAGCAGGGGCCCATTAGGGCAAGGCCAAAGTTCTGCAGGGCTGTCATCCTGGGCTGGGCTGGGGAACACAGTGTTCTGCCATCCTTCTCCCAGAGCTGGAGTCCATTGCAGGCCAAGCCCAAGGAGACAGCCTGGCTCGGGAGTCCTGTCTGCTGAGGAGTTTTTCTGCTCTGCATCCACAGCCCGACAGCAGCTGGCACCAAACAGGATAGGCTTAAACACAAACCGATGGTTGTCTGGCTAGAGGAAAAGGGCAGAGTTGGAAAGGGGGAGGTGGGGTGGTGGTGGCAGTGGGGATCCTCACGCTATGCTTGGGGCAAACAGGGGATGAAGTCACTGCTGATTGGCCAGTACTTTTCCCCTGCTGGCCCCATCTCTCTGGGAGAGGGAGCCATCCTTGCTTTCTTTGTGTTTCTGAGGTTACACTGGGAAAACCACAGCATGGACCCAGACTCAGAAATGAGGGGGTGAGGGGCAGACATCAAAGCACGGCCACAGGCCTATTGGGAAAGATTGACTGGGGAGGTTTAATCCTTCTACGTTTGACTACCAGCTGGGACTTGAATAGTTAAATCCATATAAGGAATTACAAAGCCTCTCCCTAATTTCTGACTTGCCTCCTTTCCCCCAATGAAGTTGATCACTGACACGCATCACAGACTCTCAGACTTGGATGGAACCTCAGAGGCCAGCTAGGACAAGCCAGGACATAGCAGCCTAATAAAGGGTCATCCAACCTTTGAGTGGAAGAGGGGGCCACCGAGTTGCAAAGCAGACTATTCTGTGTTGGGGTAGCTGTAGTTGTTAGGAAATTTTTCTTCATATCAAGCTGGCAGCTTCCTCCCATTGCTCTAAATTTTCCCCTCTGAGGCCAAACTGAATGAGCCTGATCCTTCCTCTGCCCATCAAATGCTTGAAAACAGCAATTGTCTCTTCCTAAGTTTTCTCTTCGGCAGTATAAATATCCCATGTCTTTCCTTTTGATCCTCTTGGGGCATGGTCTTCAAATCTTTCAATGTCTTTGTAACTCCATTTTGGATGCTCTCCAGCTCGTTAATGGTTTTTTCTTTTTAAAAATAATTTTAGTTGATTTGTCCTTTATTTTTATCCACCCCCCACCCACAGAAAGCTATCCCTCATAACAATGAATATAAAAGGGGAATGAAAAACAATTCAGCAAAACTAGTCAATATATAAAAAAATCCATCATCATATGCAGAGTTCCACACCCCTAGTCAGCAGAGAAGGGTGAAAGGGATCTGCTCATTCTTTGGGAATGAGCTTGTCATTATAATTCTTCTGCATTCATTTTTATTGCTTTGCTGTTCTTTTCATTTAAATTGTTGCAGTCATTGTACATATTGTTTTCTTGGTTCTGTTTATTGTGTTATTCAGTTGTGTCCAGCCCTTTGTGACCCCATTTGAGGTTGTCTTGGCAAAGATACTGGCGTAGCTTTGCCATTTCCTTCTCCAGTTCATTTCTACTGAGGCAAACAGGGTTATGATTTGCCCAGCGTCGCACAGTTAGTAAGTGTCTGAGGCCATATTTGAACTCAGGAAGATGAGTCTTCCTAACTCTGGGCCCAGCCCTGTGTTACCTAGCTGTCCATTTCTTTATTGTGCTTTGTATCCATTCATATGGATATTTATCTTGTCATGCTCTCTGTATTTATCCCTTCTTACAGCACAGTAATATTCCATTACATTCATGTACCACAATTTGTTAAGCCATTTCTCAACTGAAGCAGAATCAATGTCCTTTTTAAAATGTCTTTTCCATACCAGTTGGTAAATAAACATTTATTAAGTGCCTACTATGTGCCAGACATTGTTCCAGGCACTGGGGATACAAAAAGAGATAAAAGACAGTTCCTACCCTCAGGGAATTCACAATCTAATGAAGAAGACAATAAGCCAACAAATGTATATATATATATATAAACATGCTACAAATAAGGATAAATAATAAATAAGAGAGAGAAGGCACTGGAATTAAGAAAGATTGTGAAAGGTTTCCTGCAGAAGATGGGATTTTAGTTGTGACTTGAAGGAAGCTAAGAAAGCCAGGACATAGAGATAATGGAGAGCATTTTAGGCATGGGAGACAGACATAGAAAATGCCAGGAGTCAAGAGATGGAGAGCTTTGTGGAACATCAAGGAAGCCAATGGGTGTGGACTGAAGAGTATATGTGGGGAGGAGAGGGAATATAAAGTGTAAGAAGACTGGAAACGGGGCAGAGCCTAGGTTATAAAGAGTTTTGAATGCTAAATGTAGGATTTTTATTTGATCCTGAAAACAATAGGAAGCCACTGGAATTTATTAAGAGAGCTAGAGAGGTGACATGATTGGATTTGTGCTTCAGGCTGAATAGGGGAACGACCTGGAGTGGGAGAGAGACTTGAGGCATGTAGACCCATCAGAAGGCTACTGCAAATGTGAAATGGTGAAGGACTGCACCAGGGCGGTAGCAATGTCAGAAGATAAAAGGGGCATATTCTAGAGATGTTGCAAGGATGAAATCCACAGGCCTTGGCAACAGATTGGATTTGTATAGTAGGTGAAAGATAGTGAGGAGTCAAGGATGACTCCTAGTTTATGAGCCTGGGGGACTGGGAGGATGGTGTTGTCTTAATAGGAAAGTTAGGAAGGAGAGAGAGTTTAAGAAGGAAGATAATGAGTTCAGTTTTGAGCATGTCAAGTTTAAGATGTCTACTGGAATCTACTTCAAGATATCTGAAAGGTAGTTGGAGATGTGAGACTGGAGGCACGATGGGTAGAGTTGAGAATTATCACTATAGAGATGGCAATTGAATCCATGGGGACTGATGAGATCACCAAGTAAAGTAGAATAAAAGGAAAAGAGAAGAGGACTCAGGACAGAACCCTGAGGGACACCTACAGGTAGAGGGAGTGATCTGGATTGAGGATCCAGCAAAAGAGATTGAGAAGGAGTCTCAGACCTGGAGAGAGTTGTATCTAGAAAAAAACCAGAGAGAAGAGAGACTTAAGGAGAAGAGAGGGATCAACACCATCAAAGACCGCAAGAGAGATCAAGGAGAATGAGGATGGAAAAAAGACCGTTGGATTTGGCAACCAAGAGATAATTGGTGACTGTGGAGAGAACAATTTTGAGGGGATGATGAGATCAGAAGTCATTATAAAGGGTTAAGGAGAGAGTGAGAGGAGAGAAAAGTGGAGGTATCTATTGTAGATGGCTTTTTTGAGGAGTTTAGCTATAAAGGGCAGAGGAGATCTAGGACAATAGTCCTATATGGAAGGATCAAATGAAGATTTTTGGGAGGCTGCAGGAAACATAGACATGTTTATAGGCAGTAGAGAAGGAGCCAATAGACAGGGAGAGACTGAAGACAAGTGATAGAGCTAAAATGACAGAAGGGGCAATATGCTGGAAGACACAGGAAGGAATGGGATTACTTGTGCAGATACAAGGATTGACCTTGGAAAAGATTCAGGTCACTTCTTCATGTGAGATAGGGATGAAAGAGGAGATCATAGCAAAGACATCTGAGTGATATGAGATGAGGAAGAAGGGAGAAGAGGGAGCTCAGACTGGACTTGAGGTAGGGGATATGAAGCTTCTTAAAGGCCTCAGCTGAAAGGGATCTTAAGGGGAAGCCTCCAAAGATGGAAAATAGTCTTCCCTGATCATTTTACCAATGAGGAAACTGAGGTATGGACTGACATGTCTTGCCCAAGTCAGTCAGCTGACTTTGGAGCCCAGAAGCTGCCATTAACTACCACAGAGGAGGTCTTTTGAACCTTTCACTGGGCAACATGGTATGGGAGGAAGAATCACTGGATTCTGAGTCAAAGAAACTAAGTTTTAACTCTGCCTCTACTACTAACTACTTTTGTGACCTCAGGCAAGTTGTTTGGCTTCTTTGGACCTCAGTTTCCTTATGAATAAAATGAGAGTTGAACTCAATGACTTTTGGGATCCCTCCAACTCTAAATTTACAATCCTTTGATATTTAAGGTTTCTTCTAGCAAAATCCTATGATATTAAGGTCTAGCCAAGAGCCACCTGCCAGGGAAGACATTCTGTCTTTTTTTCAATTGGAGCTTCATTGAGAACTCAGGTAACAAGCTTGTTTTCCCAATCCTGTCTGTGCTTCCATGTCATCTCCCAACATACATAGTAGCAGAAACGGACACTTGTCAACTTACCGTCTTCCTTCCACACCTTTGTCCCCCTCCCCCAATCCCAGGACTGATTCCTCCCTAGGATACCTACGTAGACATTCATTGGCAGCCTCTGCTGTTCCCCGAGCCCAGGGCCGGTCTTGGTAGAAGGGGAGGCACTTCTCACAGTCAGTTCCTGTGGTGTTGTGTTGGCAGCTGCAGACCAGCTGGCCTCCTTCATCAAGGACACATTCACTGGCATGCCCATTACACTTACACCTGGAGGGAAAAACAAGGAGGTGAGAGGAGCTGGAAGCCCCCTAAGCCAGTAGTAGAGGCAGCATCATATGGTAGACAGGATGAACAGAGTTTGAATTCCACCTCAGATATTTACTTTGTGTTTGACTCTGGGCAAAACATTTATCCTTTCTGGGCCATACTTCTTTCATTTGTAAGATCAGAAATATGGACTTGATCTCTATGGTTTCTTTCATCTCTAAATGTATGCCCCTAGGAGTAACTGGAAACCTGGCAAATGAAGGGTTAAAACAACCTGAAACCATAGAGTCATAGATCTAGACCATCTTGGGCAATTCTCTCATTTTACATATAAGGAAACTGAGGTTCCTTGACATGAAGTGATTTGCCCAGGGTCACAAGGATGGTAAGTGTCAGAAGTAGGACTCAAACCTAGGTCTTCTCTCTCCAAAGCTGGAATGATGCCTATGGTTCTAAACCCTTTGTATCAAAGATAATGGCCTGGATTCTGTTCATAGAGTACATAACGGTACTGAATTCCTCCCAGACTCCCAAAGGTGGCAGCCATTCCTAGTAAAGTATACTTTTTTTTCTAGAGGGAAATAAAAATTCAGGGCATAACCAAGCACGGCCAAATACAGCAACTATACCAGATACTGCCCTCTCTACTCCTGCCCCAAGTAAGGACCATTATCATTTTGAATTAGCTCCACCCACTCTTATTACCATCATACTCTCTTTGACAACTCCTGGATAGCATCTTTTCTAGTTCCCTTAGGTCCCTCAATCCTTATCTGTCCTCTTCTTCCCTCCCACAGAACTGATTAAATTCTCGGTCCTCACTTTGTGCTCAATAAATACTGATGACCAATTAAACGTAAGGTCATTTTCATTTCAATGGAATTGGGTTGGGTTTGGAATTGGGGGGTGGGGAGTGGGGGATGGGTGGGTAGTCATTATTCTATAGCTTAGTTTTTTAAATTTGGAGAGGGGCATACATTAAGGCAGTTCCTTGAATGAACACAAGACATGACATCTCTCAATCGGGTGCTTTGATCTCCATATAACAGCATGGCTGAGTCAAAGGCTAACTTTGTCTATATCATGGTTGGGTGTCAGGCTGGTCATGGGGAGAGGGATGGATTCCCTGCAGGGAGCCACAGGGTGCCTCCTAGTGGAACCACCTGTTCAGGACCTATAAGCATCTCTAAAGCCAGCTGCTGGTCTGAGGGTGGTCTGGCCTGATGTAAATTGAATGCAGATGTTCTCTGCCTCAAAACCCCTAAAGCGAAGGGGGGAGGGAGATCAACTGGAGACCTCTGGTCCCCTCTACCCCACCAGGCTGCTCTCTGTCTCCCTGGAGGCTTCAAAGTGGAGACTGAGTGTGGATGATGCGGCAGACAGAAATGTAGCTGGTCTCACCCATCCCACGTTCAGAGTGTACTCCTCCTTTCTCACCTTCATCCATATATTCTTGGGGAGGGGGGTGAAGAAGGAGAATTCCCTGTCTTGTATTGCTCTCTAGTGGTTTGAAATAGATTCCTCTAGGGTCTCCAACTAAAGTGTAAACTACTTAAAGGAAAAAAGTCTCCTATTATGTTCTACTTTATTTTTGTGTTCCATACCATGTCTAGCATAGCGCCAGGTACGTGGAGTTTATGGATTGGCTTTCTTGACTAAGGTACTAGAATGGCCCTGGATTCTGGGACGAGATGACCCAGGTTAAGGAGATATGGAATAGACAGGAGTGGCTAGCACCATCCTGCATCACCACTAGGTTATAGCCTTTAGTCTTCCCTTCCCCCCGTTCACTTTATGGGTTTTGAGGTAGAGAACATTTGCTTCAGTTCAATTTACATCAGGTCTCCCTGTGTTCCTTCAGCTACATTATCTTCAGCTCATGGACCAGTTGTTCAGGAGATGAAAGACCTGCCCCTACCTCAAAATGATTGTTTACTCCATCTCTCTCTAAATGAGTCCCTACCATCGTGTCGTCGTCGTCATCATCATCATCATCATCATCATCATCATCATCATCGTCATCATCATCATCATCATCATCATCGAATCACAGGTGGTTAGAACTGGCAAGACCCTTATATTACAGAATATTAGAGCTGGAAGGGACTTCAGAGATTAATGCAAACTCCTCATTTTACAGATGAAGAAACTGGGGCTCACAGAGGAGAAAAATTACTTGCCCAAAGTCACACAGGGAGTTAGTGGTAAAACTAGGACCAGAATCTAGTTCTCCAGACTCCCCATCCTACGTTCTTTCCTGTACTCCATGTTATAGTATTCTCTAGAATAACTCTGTGTCACGCAGGGAAGTTTTTCCATTCATTTTCAGCTTTGTGGGGGCAGGGGTGAGAAGTGTTCTTTCAGCAGCTTACAAGCCCAGGCTAGGGAGTGTGCAAATTTAGGCAAAGTGGAAACAGATTGAGTTTCACAAGAACCCATTGGAAAGAAAGCTGGGCTACTAATTGGCAGGATCAGCTTTTTGCCAGTGGCTGGTCTGGCCAAGACCTAGGAGAACCCAGGCTGGAAATCAAAAGTGATTTAAGGCAAGTCACCCTACAGGGACTCTAGTGGCATCCAATTGCACCTCCAGGGTCTGTAGAGACATTGATCATTTTCCAAACCTCATACTATCTCTATTTAATTCTGGCAGATGGAATACAGTGTCAGAAAATCTGGAATCTAGTCTTGGTTCTGCCACTGATCTGCCAGGTGATATAGGGCATGTTGCTTTTCCTCTTTGAGTCTCATTTTCCTCATGTGCAATGTGTGTTTATGTGTGTTTGTAGGAATAGATGATGTCTAAGGTCCCTTCTCTCTCCAGTGTTCTATGCTCTGTGTTCTCATGTTCCTTCCAGCTCTGATAACTATAATTTAAGGCCCCTTTCAGCTCAGATATATCATATTCTCAATTGGCTTCCAGATCTGCCATTCTGTGCTTTAAGGACCTTTCTACGCTGGACATTCTATATTTTCAGATTCCTTCCAGGTCTAATAGTCTATATCTTACGGCTCTATCTAGCTTGGACAGTCTATGATCTCAAGTTCCCTCCAGCTCTGACATTCTCTGTCATAAGACCTTTCCTAGTTCAGACATTCTTTCCTGTTCTAACATCTGCTTCTATAATTCTTATTCTGCCCACTCATGTAAAAGTTGGCATTTGGAGTTAAATATGGGAGTAGGGAGGAGAGACAAGAGAAAAGTCTGACTAAGTTCCAGAAATGTTGTTTTCCCTTCTTCTCTGTTCTCAGGGGAAGACTATACAGGAAGGTGGAGTGATTTGATGGAAAGGGGATCGATTACCTGATCCTACTGGGCTGCCTGAGTTACTTGGGGCAGACTTGCTACTCTAAGGGAGTCTAAAAAGCTCTCATCACATCCTGCCTTTCTGCTCTATCCTGAGATCATTCCTAATAGCATAGTCAAAAATCATTGTTTAATTTTCTTTAATGAGACTCTTTGCTCCTCATTCTCTCCACCAGCTGCTTTCTCCCACCAGTCACCTTCCATTCTGTCCCTCAGCTGCCTTGAATTCCTTCCCAGTCAATCAATAGCAGTCAGTTGTGCTTAGTGGGGGAATGAGACTCCCTCTCTTGGTGAAATGCTGAGCAGGCAGAAACGGAAGAGGAAGGAAATGAAGGGAATGGGCCTAAGGGACTTGCTGAGGTCAAATCAATGAGATCAGAACAGTCTCTTTCCCCTCATTATTTTTACCAGCCCATTAAGTGGTACTCCAAGAATGGTACTGCTGTCAGGGGCCTTAAATGTCATCTTGTCCAACCTCTTCTTTTTATAGAAGGGAAAACTGAGTCTTAGAGGAAGTGACTTGACCAAGGTCATATATATAGACCTGACAGAACTGGAACTAGAGACCTGGATTTCTGCCTCTTAGTTCAAATGATGACTGATGATAATAGTGAGAAAGACGACTTTATTTCTATCTTTCTTTTGTCAGGTCATCAAAATTGGGGATGGGGAGCTGGATGAGTACACAAAAGTTACAGCATCATTGATAAGGTCCCTTCCAGTATTACGATTCTAAGTAATAATGATGATAACTCATTTTTATTTTAAGATTTAAAATTTACAAAATGCTTTTTTTGCAGCAGTCTGGTGACAGCTAGTGAAAAATCTGATTGTCCCTATTTTTCAGATGAACAAACTAAAGCTCTTACCCATAGTAAGTAGAAACCCCTTTCAAAAGGGTTTTGAATTAGAGGGCATTTACCAGCAGAGACACTTTGAGATAGTGAATATAAGGTCAGCTTTGATGTAAAGGGTTCATTCATGTGCTGCCTCTGATGCAGGCTACCTGTGAGACTATTGAAAACAGCCCAGGTAACTCTCTAAGACTAAGTTACAGATGAGGTGCTGAGCCGCATGGATGGAAGGATTTTTCCACACTGGGAGTTCCCTCCCCTAATGAAATCCCAGATCTGAACCCAAAAGACCTCTATTTAATTATCATTGAGAAAGGAATAGAATTTAGATCTTCGTTTTGGAGTCTGAAGTCAAGCCTCAAACCAGTTCAACCTGACTTTTTTTTTATTATTACCATATTAGTCATACTGTGAAAGAAGACAGATCCAGAGGGGAAAAAAACACAAAAAAATACAGAAAATGGAAAATAGAATGCTTTGATCTGCATTCAGACTCCAGAAGTTCTTTCTCTAGAGATGGATAGCATTTTTCAACATGAATCCTTTGGAATTGTCTTGGATCATTGCATTGCTGAGAATAGCTGTCACTCACAATTAACCATTTTCCACGATATTGTTGTTACTGTGTACAACGTTTTCCTGGTTTTGCTTAATTCACTTTTCATCAGTTCATATAAGTCTTTTCATTCAGCCTGACTTTCAAAAGCTACTGCAAGGCTCGGATGTCCCTTACATTCATTCAGCTGAGGCCTGAGACTGCCCCTACCTTTTACCTCCCTCACCAGGCCACTGGAACCTACCAGCCACTTACCTGCCCCCAACAGAGAAGTCACTGATGGCATAATAATAAGACTGTAACACCTTGGGGTCTTTAAAGATGTCATCTCCAAATGTATTGAGCCGGTTCAGGGAGATGAGCAATTCTGTGCTGGTTACCCATTCCTGTAGGAGAGGAGGAGGGTCACACACGTTAGTGGCTATTTAGGCATTCACTCCCATCCCTTGGTAGTCTCTTTCTCCCTGGACATTCTACATTACTTAGGTGCCAGCCAGTTTCAGCTAAGGACATAGAGTCACAGAATCCTGTGACCCAAGAAGTTATCTACCATCATTTCCCTGCTTTTAAACAATGAGACTGTCTTTTAAGTTTTCTCTTTTCCATCTACTTTCTTGAGGTTCCTCAATCTGAGATTCATTATAAAATCATTGATTTAGCATAGGGATGGATATTAGCAATCATAGCCCAACTCCTTCATTTTACAAATGAGTAAACTGAGGTCTCGTAGAAGTTGGCTTGGCCAATGTCACAAAGAAGTGACAGAAGCAAGATTTGAACCTAGGTTCTTTAAATCCAAATCCAATCAATCAACCTATTAGCAAGCCTTGATTATATGCCTACCATGAGTCAAACAATGCTCTAGGCACTGGAAATACAGAGACAAGAACAAAACAGTCTGTGACTTCATGACACTATTGCTTCCTGCCGTTACCCAGTCTGGTAGCAGGCTTGTGTTCTGCCCTTAGAAATTCCTCTTCCCTGCCAAAACCATTGTTCACCCTTGTTATGACCAGTGGTTCCGAAACTCAGCAATATTCTCCCTGTCCATCACTCATGCTCTGGCTCAGGGGTGGGGAACCTGAACCCTCAAGGCCACATATCCCCCTAGGTCCTCAAGTACGGTCCTTTGACTAAATTTGTCCTGTGACGTTTGTATTCAGTCACAGGACTTCAGTTGAGGAACTAGAGGGCCACATGTGTCTTTGAGGCCATAGGTTACCCACTCCTGCTAGTCTAGCTTCTACTTTCCTCACTACTTTGTCTTGAACCAATGTTCAACTGAGCAAATGCCTTTTCCTTCACCTTGATCCCTTGGTCTCTGGGCCTTCTGCCATGCTGATTCCCTGAGTAGGTCTCACAAGCCTCTTCCTTTGTACGTACTTCCACATAGCAAAACATTGATGGAGGTAGTTAAGAAATCATTCTGATTGCTTCTACCACAAATTCAAGCAATCTAACTCCAGCTGAGCCCTTCTGACTACATGGCAAGCCTTTTACTCATCTCTGATTGACTCCTTATCATGTCAGCTACTGAGGCGCTTTTAAAACATGTTTTCTCCTCCATTGACCAATTCTAGCTCTTCCTCTATTTGCCCTTAGCAGATTACAGTGACCCTGACTTGACTGAGGAGACAAAGATCATCCAATCTGAACTTCTTTCATTCTCCAAATATTCAGTTTAATAAATATTTATTAAGTACTTACTATGAATGGAACAAGGCACTGTGATAGGTACTGAGACTTTAGAGGTGAAAAATGAAATAGCCCCTGCTCTCAAGAAGCTTATAGTCTAATGGTGGTGATGGGGGAGATGGCAAGTACAGATAAAATGTAAGCTCTTTGAGGACAGGGATTGTTTCCTTTCTTTCCTCCTTCCCTCCTCCCTTCCTTCCTCCCCCCCTTCTTTCTTTGTTTCTTCCTTTTTCTTCTTTTTTTCTTTCTTTCTTTCTTTCTTTCTTTCTTTCTTTCTTTCTTTCTCTTTCTTTCTTTCTTTTTCTTCCTTCCTTTTTTTTTTTTGTCTTTTTATACCACTATCTAGCATAGTACCTGGGACATAATTAGTGCTTAATAAATTCTTGTTGACTAATTAGCAATTCTAATACCTGCTGCACAAACAATCAGGACCAACGATGCTGATTGGTTCTGGGATGATTTCACAGTGCTCTGCTTTCTGGAAGAGTGAATCTGCTTATGGTCTCTGAGGTTATAACCTAACTCAGTTCCCAGCTAGCGAAATAGGACCACCTTCCCTCCCTCCCTCCCCTGGACAAATCTCTCCCTCTTTTGCAAAGATGGAAGCAAGATTCTTCTTAGTTTATACTAGCAGGGATATATTTTAAGACCAAGGTGATACAATTCCAAAACATTTGCTCCATCCTCCTGTTTAACAGCTGACCAGATGCCAGAGCCACAGAATGTAGAGCTGGAAGGAACTTTAGAGAGATTATCTGATGCAATCCCTTCAAAATGTCTAGATGAGGAAACTGAGGCCCCAGAGGTTAAGTGATTTGCCCAAGTTCATACAATTAGCTATGTGACTATACCATGAAGAGATTGATTGATTCTTGGCCCAGCTCTTCCTCCACTAATTCTGGTTTTATGACTTTAAGATCTATGGTTTGCTGGAGGTCGGACAAAAAGTCTGGACTGAAACTCCTTGGTCTATCAGACTCCAGCTCAGGCCTTTTTCTCTGAGCCAGGCTGGGGCCTTCTTACCTGCAGGATGGGGCTCTCCTCAAAGCTGTAGGCACTGGGCCGGCCTTCCAGGGTAGAAAAGGCTACGTTGCCTCCACTTAATGGAGAGATGTCGCTGAACTCATCAGTGCAGAAGGCCACCCTCTCGTCCTCCCCGGGCCGAAGGTACTGGCCCTCCTGTTTGCCGTATGTCTTCTCACAGGAAGCACTGTAGTACTGGTACGGCACCCAGGGGCCCCCAGCCCAGCTGCGCTTGTAGATGGCAAAACTCTCAGGACGACTGGTGTGGAACTTTAGCCTCACATAGGTGATTTCATAAGCTTTTCCTGCAGCCAAGAAGAAATCAGCCCTGCTTGCTCAGAGTAGAAAGGACCTGGGAGGTCATCTAGTCCAGCCTTCCTACCCCACACAAGTCTGTCCTCTGCAATATCCTCAACAGTTGGTGATCTAGCTTCTTTATCACTTCCAGGGAGGGGAGACATAAGGCAACCTATCCCACTGTTGTCTATCAGTGTCAGAAAGTCCTTATAGTGAGTTGCAAGCTATCTCCCCAGAACTGGAACTTGCATGGGGAGAGCAGTGCTTTGTCTCAAGGTGCTGACACCTAGGGTAGTAGAAATATGCTTCCTCCAGGGAGGCATCCCTCTTTCCTGTGGGGACAGATTTCCAAACCCTTACCTTACCTTTTGGTCTTCTACCAGCCGCTATTCTAGTACAGACTGACTGCTCTCAGGTCTGTGCAATTGTGCTCACAGCCAGACTGTCGTCTGTACTACCACTACCCTGCTCTGCTGATTTTGCTCCAGGTGAAATAATTCCTTATTAAAACTCTGTACTGCCCTTATAACTTCTACCCACTGATCCTGGAGATGGTCTCTGTAGCCAAATGGAATAAATCTATTCCCTCTTCTATATAAAGGGTGGAGAAGGAAGAGTTGTTCAGTTGTGTGTGTTTGACTCTTTGTGACTCCTATAGACCATAGCTCACTAGTACTGTCCATGGGGTTTTCTTGGCAAAGATTTTGGAGTGTTTTGCCATTTCCTTCTTCAAAAGGAGAGTTGATCTATCCCTGTTTGTGGGGTCTTGGAGTATATTTCTCAATACCACTATCATAAAAACCCCCTGAAACTTAAGGTTATAGGATTTAAGACTGGAAGAAACCTTAGAGATCATTTACTGCTAAGTTCCACATTACACAGGTGAGGAAGCTGAGGCCCCCCAAAAGGCAAATGCCTTTCCCAAAGTTGTATGAGTAGTAGAACATTTAGAGAGTTGGTTGGGTGATTCAGTGGGTAACAAGAGTCTTACAGTGAGGAAGAAATGAGTTCAAATAGACACTTACTAGTTATATGACCCTAGGAAAATTATTTTACCTCTTAGTCTCAGTTTCTTCATCTCTAAAATGGGTATGATAACAGTACCTACCTTAAAAGGTTGTTGTAAGAATTCAGTGAGATAGTCTATAGGAAGTGTTTAATAAAACTTAATTAAATGATAGATATTATTAAGCAGGGATTTGAAAGTCAGATCTCTTTCTGCTATTCTATAATGTCTCCCTTCATTATGTGGAGTAGAAAAATAACTCTCTACCTTTATTTAAAAAAACCTTGCTATGTTCTGTCTAAAACCCCAAGACTCTGAGTTACATTCTGGTATAGTTGTTTACTGTGTTCATACCATTGCTTGCTGTAAAAATGCCAATAGGCTTTAATGAATCAGAGAACAATGCAAGGCGGAGGAGATCTGGCCTGAGCCACAGGCAGCAGACTCCAGGGCTTAGAACTTTAATTCCCCATTTGCTAATTTCACATTTGCTATGGACATGCTGTGTGACCTTGAACTACTTCCTTGCTTCCCCTGGGCCTCATTGACTTTCCCTCCCCACACCCCCACACTAAGATTAACTGTCCTTCAAGGGGTACAGGGGCAATTGGAGGGGTGTGAGAATCATGATTGCAAAAGCTCAAACCCTATAGGACAGTAGTGGTTTGCTAACACATCCTGAAACCCAAGATGCCAATCCCAATGCTGGGATGAAGGTGACTGTGTTGAGACAAGGAGGGATGAAGCTGCCAAAAATCCAAACAGCTGACCTAACCCCACCACCTCTGCATGTTTTTCCTATGGTGCTTGGAAAGCTGTGTGCTGATATCCTTGGCTTATCAGGACACTCAGGCTTTCAGGACCAGAGAAGCCTCCTAGTGGCCTGAGGAAAGGCTGAGAAGGAAAGCTTGGCTTCAGGGAGACAGGGACCCCCTCAGGGTCAGTGTTTCTCAAGTGTGATGGCCCAACTGTGTTGGGTCAAATTGGGTTATTGTTCCCGAGAGGGCACAGAAGTGACAGGTAGCCTTAGGGATCTGGGCACTGGCATCAGATTACACTACTGGGAAGTCAGGCTGTGCAGGTGTGATGGGAAGAGTTTAATTAGCTCTGCATGTGATTCTGATACAAATTCTTTCTCCACTTGGGCTCTCTTTTGGGTTAAGCTTCTGGGGACACCTAACACGAGGGTGGCCCATGCTGCATCCAGATGGCAGAGAAACAAACTGGTAACCCCCAGCAGGCTGGAGCCTACCTCGCATTATCTACAGTTTACTTCCACAAACATTTGGTAAGCAAGGATCAACTGTGTGCCGAGCACTGTTCTTATTACAAGGGAAAATGCAAAGTTTAGAGAAGATGGGATTCCTGTCCTGATGGAGTTCACAGTTCAGGACTGGACTAGACAATGGGATGCAGATCTCAGCAGCCTCTTGGTTGCCTGGACCAGATTGTGCCCTGGAGGACTTAACCCTTTCAGTTTCAACCCTCCCTCCCCTCCTCTTGTCCCTTACTGTTGAGTACCTCACTTGACTCCAATTGACCTACATTGCTTGAGAAATAGTAAGTTTTTTCATTCATTCTCTGATCATTCATTCATATGCAAAAATTATAGTACAAAACAATACAGGGTGTCAAAATGTGCAAACTGATCAGTTCTCTAATCTCTTGAAAATTTTAACTATCTTATATTGCCTTTCTCTGTATCCCAATACTTGCAATGATGACTGTCAACAAGCATTTATTAAGGGGTTATCATATACCAGGCCCAGGATAACCCATTAATAAATGTTTATTTTTTTAATTTTTTAAAAAAAATATTTATTTCCAGTTTTCAATATTCACTTCCACAAAATTTTGAATTTCAAATTTTCTCCCCATCTCCATCCTCCCTCCACCCCAGGACAGTGTGCATTCTGATTACCCTTTCCTCTAATCTGCCTTCCCTTCTGTTACCACCTCCCCACCCCTATCCTCTTCCTTTCTATTTTCCTTTAGGGCAAGATAGATTTCTATACTCCATTGTCTATATATCTTACTTCCTAGCTGCATATAAAAGCAATTTTTAATATTCATTTTTAAAGCTTTGAGTTCCACATTCTCTCCTGTCCCCCTCCCCATCTATCCTCATTGAGAAGGGAAGTAATTTAATATGGGTTATACCTATATGTGTAGTCATGCAAAACACTTCTATAACAGTCATGTTGTGAAAGACTAACTATATTTCCCTCTATCCTGTCCTGCCCTCCATTTATTCTATTCTCTCCCTTGACCTGTCTGTCTACTGAAGTTTGCTTCCTATTACCCTTTCCCTCAATCTGCTGTCCTTCTATTATCCTCCCTCTCTTATCCCCTTTCCTCCTGCTTTCCTGAAGGATAAGATGAACTTCCATACCCAATTGAGTATGTGTATTATTCCCTCCTGAAGCCAAATCCGATGAAAGGAAGGCTATTTTTTTGCTTCTCATCTTCCCCTTCTTCCCCTCCATTGTAAAAGCTCTTTCTTGTCTCTTTTATGTGAGATTATTTACTACATTCTACCTCTTCCTTTCTCTTTCTCCTAATACATTCCTCTCAACACTTAATTTTCTTTTTTAAATAACATTCCTTCATATTCAGCTCACCCTGTGTCCTCCATCTCTGTCTGTCTCTCTCTCCATATATATACATACATACGTGTGTGTGTGTGTATATATATATGTATATATATATATATAGATAGATAGATAGATAGATAGATATGTACACATACATATATTTCTTCTAACTATCCTAATACTGAGAAAGGTCTCATGAGTTACAAATATTATCTTTCCATATAGGAATGTAAACAATTCAACTTCAATAAATCGCTTATAGATCCTTTTTCCCATTTACCTTTTCATGCTTCTCTTGATTCTTGTATTTGAAAGTCAAATTTTCTATTCAGCTCTGGTCTTTTCAACAAAAATGTTTGGAAATGCTCTATTTCATTGAAGTTCCATTTTTTCACCCTGAAGTGTGATACTCAGTTTTGTTGGGTAGGTGATTCTTAGTTTTAATTCTAGCTCCTTTGACCTCTGGAATATCATATTCCAAACCCTTTGATCTCTTGGTGTAGAAGCTGCTCAATCTTGCATTATCCTGTTTGTTTTTCCATAATACTTGAATTTTTTCTTTTTGGCTGCTTGTAATATTTTCTCTTTGACCTAGAAACTCTAGAATTTGGCCACAATATTCCTAGGAGTTTTCCTTTTAGAATATCTTTCAGGAGGTGATCAGTGGATTCTTTCCATTTCTATTATACCCTCTGGTTCTAGAATATATGGGTAGTTTCCTTGATAATTTCTTGAAAGAAGATGTCTAAGTTCTTTTTTTGATCATGGCTTTCAGGTAGCCCAATAATTTTAAAATTGTCTCTCTTGGATCTATTTTCCAGGTTGAGTTGTTTTTCTAATGAGATACTTCTCATTGTCTTCTATTTTTTCATTCTTTCGGTTTTGTTTTATAATTTCTTGATTCTCATAAAGTCATTAGCTTCCATTTGCTCCATTCTAATTGTGAAGGAATTATTTTCTTCAGTGAGTTTTTGGACCTCTTTTTCCATTTGACCCATTCTGCTTTATAAACCATTCTTCTCCTTATTGACTTTTTGGACTTCTTTTGCCATTTGGGTAGGTCTAATTTTAAAGCTGTTATTTTCTTCAGCATTTTTTTGAGTTTCCTTTAGCAAGCTGTTGACTTGTTTTTCATGATTTTCTTGCATCACTCTCATTTCTTTTCCAAATTTTTCTTCTACTTTTCTTACTTGATTTTCAGAATCCTTTTTTGAGCTTTTCCATGGCCTGAGACCAATTAATATTTTTCTTGGAGGCTTTGGATGCAGGACCTTTGACTCTGTTGTCTTATTCTGATTGTGTGTTTTGATCTTCCTCATCACCAGTGATGTAAGAAAATAACTCTTCACTGAGAAAGTAAGAATCAATAGTCTGTTTCTTTTTCCCCTGTTTTCTCATTTTCCCAGCCAGTTTGCTTGACTTTTGAGCTCTTTGTTAAATGTAGGGCTCCAGAAGTAGCCTCTGCTTCAGCAGTGCTGCCACAGCCCTGGGGCTGGGGCCAGAGCTGAGGCTGGTGCTGCGACCAGACCACACTCCTCTCAGCTAGGTGAGAGACCCTTTCCATTGACCTTTGAAGCTGTCTATGGCATTTGTGAGTTGAGAAATCTGGAAACCACAGCAGCCACTAGCAATTCAGTCCCCTAAGGCCTGCTCCAGCTCTTTCTGTGCCCAACGCAACCCACATTGAACTGTGCTCTGCTCACAGCCTGGTGTGATAGACTCTTCCTGTCAACCTTCCAGATTGTCTTGGACTGGAAATTTGCTTCAGTCTGTCCTTTTGTGGCTTCTGCTGCTCTAGAATTTGTTTAGTCATTCTAACAGGTTTTTTGAGGGGTTTGGGGGGAGAGCTGTAGCAGGTCCCTGCTTCTGCTCTGTTATCTTCCTTAATAAGCATTTATTAACTGATTGATATCACCTCTAGTTACCATTATATCCCTCCATTCACCTTACCCAGAGAACTATCTCTTATAATAAAGAATAACCTCCTCCCCATCCTCCCCCAAAAGCAGGTCAGTAAAACTATTCCAACCCAACAACCGAATCTGACGTAATATGTAGCATGCTCCTTCTAAGTCCTTCTCCCTCCCTTTGCAAAGAAGGGAGGGAGGTGCATTTGCACATCTCTTTTGTGGGGGGACAAACTTGGTCATTATAATCATACAGCATTCAGTTTCAGAATTTTTATTATTCTTTCCAATTTCATTGTTGTACTCATTGTGTATAATGTTTTCTTTTTTGTTTCATTTTATTTCAGCCGATATGTCTTCCCCAGGCTTCTCTCTATCCTTTATATCTTATTGTTGTTTAGTCAGTTAGTCATGTCCTACTCTCAGTGACCCCATTTGGGATTTTTGTGGCAAAGACACAAGAGTGGTTTGCCATTTCTTTCTCTAGCTTATTTTACAGATGAGGAAACTGAGGCAAACAGGGTTAAGTGACTTGCCCATGGTGCATGAGAGGCCCTTCTTGTTAGCTTTGACTTCTCTGGCATAGGTGCCAAGCAGAGGGGTGCCTGGATCAAAGGGGATAAGCATTTCAGTCACCTTCTTAGCATAACTCTATGGGAATCCTACTACAGGCAGCCAAGTGGTGCAGTAGGTAGAGTGCTGGACCTGATATCCATACCACCTGGGTTTCTATCTGTCCCTGGATGCCTATTAGCTGTGTCTTCCTTCACAAGTCACTCTGTCATCCTCTTGCTTTCCTCAGTTTCCTCTTCTGTAACACAGAGATGATGATGACAGCATCTGCCTCCCAGGGGTATTGTTAGATTACAGTGAGAGATGTGTAAGCTCTTCGCAAGCCTTAGGGTACTATGTTCTTGCTATAATAAAAATGATGACTGTTGTTATTCCAAATTGCTTGCCAGAATGGTTCCAGGGGTGGAACCTTGAGGCCTTGAGGCCACATGTGGCCTTCTAGGTCAGTGGGAGCAGCCTTTTCACCCAGTCCAAGTTTTACAGAACACAACCTTTTATTAAAGGGATTTGTTCTGTGACGTTTGGATTCAGTCATAGGGCTGCACTTGAGGACCTCGAGGGCCACATGTGGCCTTGAGGTTTCAAGTTCCCCACCTCTGACCAATTCACAGCTCTACTAAGACTGCCTTAATTTTCCATAACCCCTTCAACATTGACTATCTGTTATCATCTTTGCCGATTTACCAGGCATGAGGTGAAAGCTCAGTTTTGTGTTGATTTGAATGTCTTATTCTTAGAGATTTGGAGCAATTTTTATATTGTAAATAGTTTCTGATTCTTTTGAGAATTGTTTAGCCAATATCCATATCTCTAAGCAGCTTGATGAGATTAGAGAATGTGGACCTCTGTCCTGTAACATCTGGAGGGTCCCTCCTTAGGGGTAGGCATATGCACTGGAGTCTTGCTGAAAGGAGAAAGGGAGCTCCTCTGATTGGTCCATAGTGACTGATGATCCCTCCAACCTGATTGGCAGCTGAGAGTTGGTGAACTGATGTTTTTGTCAGAGGCACCACCCCTCTTTGCCTTTTTCAGTATTCTCCTCTTGCTTTCCCCCTTCTTCTGGATGATAGCAAGGGGTGGTTTGGGGAGGAGATTTCTGACCTTCATCTCTAAGAGCAGTTGATAACTACTGACAGAAATTACATGGCAAGCTGCCTGAACTTGCCTGAAGCCCCAGAATGGTTCTTGCTACCTTCAGCCTTGATGTTTCCTTTTCAGTGTACAGATCTGAACCTAGATTTCCTGAGAATGGACTTTCTCTAACTCAAAATAAGGCAGCCATGAGGGCATTGATAGAATCCCAGGAAGAGCACATGGTCTAGGCTTTCAAGGCCTTATAGGAAGGGACCTAAGAGTAGACTTTCTCAGATTTTGGAATTATCTCAAGTTTCCAAGTTCTTAGGTTTAAAATTCCCCAGGCCAGGAGGAGTGGCTTCCAAGAGGGAGTTTTCATCAACTATACGCTTCTTGGCGAAGTGGTTGTTCAGTCATGCCTGACTCTTCATGATGTCATTTGGGGTTTTCTTGGCAAAGTTACTGGAGTGGTTTGCCATTTCCTTCCCCAGCTCATTTTACAGATGAGGAAACTGAGGTATATAGGGTTAAGTAATTTGCCTAGGGTCACACAGCTAATGTCTGCGGCCACATTTGAACTCAGAAAGATGAGTCTTCCTAAATCTAGGGCTGCATGCACCACCTAGCTGCCCTGGAGAAGGAGTAGGACCACCAATATAACCCTGCAGCTGGAGGACAGCATGCCTTGTCATGGGGTGCCAATGGACCCTCTCTGCTGTTGTCTTTAGTTGTTTGGACAAGGCAGATCTGATGGGCTTTTTCATCAGCCCCCAAAGTGGGTAAATGGGTCTTCCTTCCAAGGGGAATCTAATGGGCTATTGGAGTGCTTTTGCAGGTTTCCACATTTGGTAGAGGGCTTCTGTGAGTACTTTGCAAGCAATGGGTTTTGGCTTTTTTGGGGGGGGAAGTGAAATAAAGATTGTCTCATACTCATCCTTTAGATCTTTAGATTTTTTAAATTTAGATCTTTAAAAACCTATGCAGAAGGTGGAGTCCCTGTATTTACATCGATATTTTCTTAAAATGCCTTCTTATAAACTAAGTAAAAATAATGTTGATGTGAATTCATGCAATACGACTTGGAGAGTATTTCTTAGCCAAAAATACCTGGAATCTGGGGTAGCTAACTGGGTCCCCAAGTGAGGGAAGTCTCTATTGTTATCCCAAAGATGAGTCTTTGATTCAAAAACATGTTTGGAGTCACACACACACACACACACACACACACACACACACACACATCAACCTTTGCAAGTTTCCATAGACAATCCAGCTGGCCATTCTCCTCTTGTTCAATTTTGGGTCCAAATCATTGTCCATTTGCAATGTCTATATAAGATGTATCTACTGTTGCACTAGCTTAATAGTTGCTCTTCAAACTTCAAACTGTGATCTGCACAGTAGTCATTCTGCATTATATCCTGGGTAGATAGTTATTTCACACTGTTTAGAAAAGTTATAGATCAGGGCAAATAGAAGGTGCAGTGGATTAAGTACCAGCCCCAGAGTGAGGAGGACCTCAGTTCAAATCGGGCTTCACACATTTATTAGCTACGTGACCTTGGGCAAGTCACTTAACCCTGATTACCACAAACAGACAGAAAACGATAACAAAAAAGAAAAGCTATGGATCCCATCCAAGAGGTTCTATAGGAGTCTCATCAAATGAGATATTTGTAAGGTGCTTAGCACAGAGTCTGGCACATAGTAGGCTTTTAATAAATAATTATTCATTAATAAATTTCCTTCTCTTTCCCTCTGCAGTGTACCAACACTTCAAGCCTTCAGAACAATGTCATCTGTAAGCAGGAACATATGGAGGGTCTCATCATCTATGGGGAATCCCCCTTCAATTTGAACTTTATGCTGGATCTCTTCCTTAATGGCGCCAAACACCCTTGGCAAACACATGTTTCCCTGTTTCACGCTTCACCTACCATTAATAACAGTGCTAGCTAGCAGCTAATCTTTATAGAATGCTTTAAGGTTTGCTAAGTATTTTGCATATGCTATCTCATTTGGTCCTCTGGACAGCTGTGAAGGAGGCATTGTTACCACTCTCACTTTATAGATAAGGAAACTAGAGCTTAGCGGAGATGAGTGACTTGTCCAGGGTTATCTACCTTGTAAGTGACTGAGGCAGGATTTCATCTCAGAACTTCCTGACTCCAAATCCCATACACTGTGTCACTCAGCTTCCTCTAATTAATGATCCAAGGGTTGTTGAACAAAGTTATCTTTTTTGGTAAGTTTTGACAGATGCATGGGAGACACCTTGATGGAGGAGAACCTTTTAGGCAGTTTTTTGCTGTGTTAAATTAAATGCTTTTGGGGGCAGTAGTCAATAAACAATAAATGCAGTGGAATCTTGTGTTGTCTCCATGTAACTCAACTGCATGATAATAAGGAAATCTATTATGGAATATCTCTTGTAAAAACCTTCCTGTTCCCTTCTAATATCCTCATCAAGGCTGTTCTTGATAAGCATTTAGATTATTCTCATAAACATTTTATATAGATGGGAGATTAGAAATCATCATAATAATACTGATACCTACTAGCACTTTAAGATTTGCAAAATGCTCTCCCTGTATTATTTAATTTGAGAATACTGAAAGGACTTGGAGATCACACACAGTGCAAGGCCTGCCAAATAACAAAGAAGTGATTAATAAATGCGTGTTGATTGATTGATACTGTATGAATACTAGTTGAAGAAACTGGTGATGTTTAGGCTGGAGAAATGAAGATTTGGCAAAGGGAATATTCCAGAGTTTTTGAAACTATCACCCAGAAGAGGGATTAGGTTCCTTCCACTTAGCTCCATAAGTATCTGCTATGTGTCAGGTATTGTGCTAAAGGCTGGGGATACAATGAATTCAAATTCAGGCTCCACAGAGAGGAAGAATGACAAATAATCAGTTATTCCAAAGTACGAAGTGTGGCCTTGGGAGTAGTGGGTTCTCCCTCCATGGAGTACTTCAAGAAAAAGGCTAGATGTCAACTTGTGAGACAGACTCTTATTCAGGGATGGCTTCAATTAGACAGACCCCTAAGGTCCTGTCCAACTCTAACATTCTGTAACCCTTTCAGTTAGTCAGTCAATACACATTTATTAAGTACCTACTATGTACCAGACACTGTACTATGCTCTGGTGGTATAAAGAAAGGTAAAAGACAGTCTCTGCTATCAAGAAACTCACAGTATAATGGGGAGACAATATGTAGACTAAATTATG